>NC_062546.1:53055212-53355212 GCF_016906955.1 Phacochoerus africanus
TGGTGGTGGCTCGATCTGTTTTTTATTTTTTTGCTGCCCTGTGCATCAGCTTGATGTGGAATCTCAGTTCCCAAACCAGGGACTGAACCTGGGCTGCATGTGTGAAAATGCTGAATCCTAACCACTAGGGACTTGTTTTTTAAAAGAAGCCCCTTTTAGTTTCTCAGAATATTGGCGTTTCTGACATGGGGCTGGGTGGGTGGAGCTGGCGCTGAGCCAGGGCAGGGTTCCGTCACTGAGCCCCCACCTGAACATGTGCTGTGTCACCAACGGTCACCTGGGTTCTCATTCCCAGAATACAGACCTAGGAGAAGAATTCAATGAGCAAATACTAATTGTACACTGTTCTCCCCACCTAGTTACACCTAAGTTAATGCCCTCAGTGTGTCCATCAGTATATCCACAAAAGTCTAAATAATTTCAAATACTTGCATTTGACTTACCTATGATATTATGATCTGACAAAGAAATTCTTTGAATTATTTACGTTTCTTTTTCTTTTTTTGTCTTTTTGCCATTTCTAGGGCCACTCCCGTGGCATATGGAGGTTCCCAGGCTAGGGGTCCAATCGGAGCTGTAGCCACCTCCCTACACCAGAGCCACAGCAGTGTGGGATCTGAGCCGCATCTGCAACTTACACCACAGCTCACGGCAACGCCGGATCCTTAACCCACTGAGCAAGGCCAGGGATCGAACCCACAACCTCATGGTTCCTAGTCGGATTTGCTAACCACTGAGCCACAACGGGAACTCCCTATTTAAGTTTCTTTGGCCAGAATATGATTTAGAACTAGGGGGTCCAACCTGGAAACATTTTCTTTCAGGTCAGAAATACCAGAAACACTAATTCTTAAGAGTTATTCCAAGGTTGTAATGCTTTACAGGATGAACGCAAATCAGAGATCATTAAAAAAAAAAATCCAAATGAGACATTTTTTGAGGCATTCCCATTGTAGCTCAGTGGTAACGAATCCAACTAATATCCATGACAATTCGGGTTTGATCCCTGGCTTCGTTCAGTGTGTTAAGGATCTGGCATTGCCGTGAGCTGTGGTGTAGGTTGCAGATGCAGTTTGGATCTGTGGCTGTGGCTGGCAGCTGCAAATCTGATTCGACCCCAAACTCGGGAACATCTATATGCCACATATGTGACCCTAAAAAGCAAAATAAATAAATAAATAAATAATTTTGGGGGGAAAAGTTTAATAAAAAAGAATAAAAGTTTTTTTTTTTTTTTTTTTAAAAAGGTCAAGAGCTTCTTCAAAAGGTTGAAAAAGAGGGAAAAAGCATGGTAGGCAACAGTAATGGCAAAGGACATACTTAACAGGAAGGGCTCCACAGAGGAATTGTGGGCATTTTTCTCATGCCTTCCAGGCCTGATGAAGCACAGCTGTCAGCGTTCGCCCCTGGGTACCTGGACATTGATCTAGCAGCTATATCAACATTTGGAGAGATATGAAGTTGGAGCAAAATATAAATTTGGGCCATAAACACTGGCAGTCAGAATGGAAATAAGAATCAGGCTCATTTTCTCCGAATTTTTTTTTGTCTTTTTTTTGTCATTTCTTGGGCCGCTCCCTCGGCATATGGAGGTTCCCAGGCTAGGGGTCGAATCAGAGCTGTTGCTGCCAGCCTACACCACAGCCACAGCAACGCGAGATCTGAGCCGCATCTGTGACCCACATCACAGCTCACGGCAACGCTGGATCCCTTGCCAGGGATCGAACCCGCAACCTCATGGTTCCTAGTCGGATTCGTTAACCACTGAGCCACGACGGGAACTCCTCCCCTGAATTTTCTGTTCCTTATTGAACTTCCTGTGGAAAGGATGGGGTTGACTGCAAATCAAAGATAATCTCCACTGACCAGATATACAAACATTTTGAAAGATATATAGGGGAACAAAATTACTTCAATTATAGTCCATTCACTTCTCTTCTGCCCAGACTAAGAGTGCATACAATGTCTGTATTTTGGCTAAAGTGAGAATCAAGCTTTCTTTAAAGAACTGTCCTGGCAACAATGCACTCACACATCGAAGTATTACATTCTCACAGGCAGTGGAGAAAGTAAACTTGTTAACAGACAGAACTTGTCCTCACTCCTAAATTAAAGGGAACAAGTGTGTGTATGTGTCTGTGTTTAATGCTTTAAAATCATACAAAACATTTGAATGTTTATTTCTTCCTCTGTTAAGTTGCCAAGTGTGATGTCTCACAAAAGGAAAATCAGGCCCAGTGGTAGAGCAATCAGTAAGTAGTAGAGAAAGAGAAAAAGAAACCTTTCAATTTCCCATCAAACAAAGCAAGGAAAATTTAAACCTGAAATTTAAATTTAATCTCAACACACTGGGAAAAACAACAACAACAACAAAGCTTTTCCAAGCAGTTTAAAATATAAGCTAGTATTTTAACCAAACATTTAAAGAGAAAAAAATATTTTTTTCAAAAGCACAATTGAACAGCCCCAAATACCTCCATAAAGTACTCAGAATCACAGGCAGTTCTGGGCAACATGAAGTCAAAGAAGTAAAAGGACTCCAGAATATAGAAATACCAATTTTCTGTAACAATCAGTGGAGTTCTGTGACTACACTATGATTCTGCATTTGCACTGTAAAGATTCTACCACACACAGAGTGGAAGACTAATGTCTGATTCTGAATACATGTATTTGGCTAAATTATGAGCTAGAAGTCTGACCTTACAACCTTTAAATAAAGGTATCTTGTGACATCCAAATAAGTATGGTGAAAAGGAGTAATTTACATTCTGATTTGAAAGTACATAAACAGTACTAGATCAGAGTTTCTGTAAGAGGCTTAAAACTAAAACACTCGATCCATTTCACATAAGTCCTAACAAGTAAAACAGGTCAACTGTGATGTTAAATTATTTTAAAAACAACATTCAGGGAGTTCCCAAGGTGGAAACGAATCCGACTAGGAAACCATGAGGTTGCAGCTTCCATCCCTGGCCTCGCTCAGTGGGTTAAGGATCTGGGTTGCCGTGAGCTGTGGTGTAGGTCACAGATGAGGCTTGGATCTGGCATTGCTGTGGCTCTGGCATAGGCCAGCAGCAACAGCTCTGATTGGACCCCCAGCCTGGGAACTTCCATATGCCGTGGGTGTGGCCCTAAGAAGACAAAAAACAAAAACACAACATTCAGTAGCTCTGGCCAACAGATAACTTGCTCCATGTCTAGCTCTTCAAATGACTGCGGAAATGTCCACTTAGTATCAGGCTGAGTTATCTGATGACATGGCGACAACAAACTGCAGCATTTATATGACATGTCAGAAACTAATCTACAAATCATCTTTATGAGGCATGTTTGATCTTTAATTTGCATTTAAAGACACATACTTGGGACACCAACCTGCCCAGGGTTATGCATCAAACAAGAGGACACTGAAATTGATCACCGCTGATTTTCCAATCTTGGCAATCAAGTAGAACCACCTACCTCCCTATGAGCTAATTTTAAATGACTTCTATACATGTCTCCGGTATGTAGTCATCTACACCTACTTACCCCATGGCCAGCATTTCTTTGTCCCACGCCCAGGCCTAATCACCCATCTTGTCAAAGAGGAAAGAGCCACAAAACCTGCTCTCATCTAACCAGAAGTTGACCTCTGGACAGGAAACACATAGTAAGTTTTATCAGACAAAAGTTCAAGACCAAACACCCTTTCTTTGGGTGTGTGAACACCTGTAGGCACAAGAGAAAACACACTCTCACATACGCTCACTTCCCTGTACCTTTAAAGTAAGACAATGACCATCACCATTATCTTCCCTAAGTCTGAAGAAAGGGAAAACACATCCCTTTCTGTAGGTAAGGTTGCCCAAAGGCCCCATCTTCTGATGACAATTTTGACATGCAAGCCAACCCAACACAGGTGGCTCTCCGTGATCGGAACTGGGAGGGCCGAGTTGAGGGCCTCACTCTGAGATATTTCCCTGTCCAGGCTCATCCAATGCGCTGCGTTTTTCAGGTTCCGAGAAGGCCGGCCTGCACTGCATGGCACGGCACTTAATAAATCCTTTCTGCCCAGCAGCGCAGCCAGCACAGTGGCCACAAACGCCAGTCAGGAGAATGATGACTTCGCTTGCGTGGTGAGGTTGGAGGATACAGTTTACAACACACAGAGATAGGTGGCCTGGAGCATCAGGAATTAGTTCCTCATCACTGTGGTCAATAACCCGAGGTGGGGTGGGGACGACTGGGGAAGACGGCGGCGCAGATTCCGGGCACTGGGAACCGTGTAATCCCATTCGCTCATCAGATCCCAAGCTTGGCCTTATTCTTCCTCCTCCAAACATCAGGGCTCGCTTAGTGGCCCTCTTCGTATGCCCCTGGCCCAGGCTCCCTCAGTGCCTGACCCTCCCAGAGCCACCAGGGGCACGGCGGCCGGGGGTCGGCCCTCACTCCCTGCCGCCCCACCCCAGAACAGGTGCGGGGAGCCCGGATGCGTACCCGGTTCTCCAGCTCCGCGGGGAACTTGGTCTGGAACTGGCAGCGGGTGCCACTGCTGTAGTCTCGCTGAATGAAGACCTTCCCGGACACCGGCGCCTGCTGCGGCCTCATGGCGAGGACTAGACGGGCCGCGCTGCGGATTCGGGGGACACCAACCACGGTCAGATCCCCGGCCTGGACCCAGGACTTCAACCCGCCAGCCGCGCAGACCCACCCACCTCCCAAAGCAGCCCAAGGGCTCCCCGCCCCACTCCCCTTCATCCATGCTGTCACCGCAGGCTTTCAACTACCTCCCGGACCCAGGCCCCACGCCCCCCCCCCCCCCCACAGCCCGGTTCGGCCCGGGAAACACGAACCCGCCTCCTCCACCCTCCAGCTGCTGTCGCGCCACCTGAGCCGTCACTTACGTCCTGCCGCAAAATGCCTCTTTCCCCGCCCCGTAGCCGGGCCTCCTTCCTCAAGTCTAGGGCCCACCTTCTTCTACTGCCGTAAAGTGGCTCTGCCGTGGCTGCGTGCTGCGGGGCGGGACGCGAGCAGTGGGCGTGGCCAGAGGTGACCACGCCCACCCCGGCTCTTGGGAGTCCAACCGGAAGGAAAAGGCCGGGCTGGGCGGGGCTGTGGAGGGGTGCTGGAGGGCTTTGCGGCAGGGAGAGCTGTGGAGCGCGACCCTACCCAAGCCTACACGGGTTTGAGACTTGGGATTTCCCCGGTGTATCACTTCCCTGGTGTGTCATTTACCTGTTGATCGCGGCGATATAGTTTCTGATCACTACTTTTAAGGGCTTATTTTCACTCTTGGTTGGAAGTCTCAGTTTGCACGTTGGACCCAAGGCTACAAAAGAAATTGCTGGCGCACAGTTAGAAGTAGAAAGCAGGCTTGAGACCTGAGCAGTTTGGCAGCAGGGCGGGAGGTAGAGAGGAGCGAGAACCTGCACGGGCTTCACTATCAAGCATCCCTCTTCCAACTTTCCCTAAGGTATTTGTTGTCTTCTCTCCCACCCCAAAGATTTTCATCCAGCACCGCAGCCTCCACTTCTTGCAGGACATAGAGGCTTGTCACTGGCGGTTGGCGCCCTCCCTGAGCTCAGCATACTCTGACAAGGCTGCCAGAGAAACCCCTTCTCTGTAGTCCCCCTTATCTTCTGTCGTGCTTTCTTTTTTGTTTTTTTCTTTTTGGCTGCATTCACGGCCTTTGGAAGTTACTGGGCCAGGGACTGAATTTAAGCCGCAGCTTCAATCTATGCCACAGTAGTATGCTGCTCCTGGCCGGGGATTGAACCCGTGCCTTAGCAGCAACCGAAGCTGCTGAAGATACCACGCTGTATCCTTAACCTGTTGCACCACAGTGAGAACTCCGGGTTTCAGTTACCCCGGTCAACTGCAGGCTGAAAATGTTAAATAGAAAATTCCAGAAGTAAACAATTCATGTTTCAAATTGTATACCTATTCTGTGTAGTGTGATGAAATCTTACGGTCAGCTCCATCCCATTGGGATCCCCGGTCTTCCAATCTCCCATGGCTGCAACTGACATCTAAGTGTTGACATCAAGATCCAGGATCACCCAAATCAGATGATTCTCTTCTGATCCATTGTCAGAAAGTCAATATAGTAGCTAATGGATTACAAAGCCTACATCATTCACCTCATTATGGAACCATATGCAGAAACCACCTGCCCTGTCCAGCACAATAATAGCTGCATGCATGAGTTGTCTCACAGCAGGAGGTTCCAATAAGGAATACAGTGTTCACAAGCTGCTGCCCAAAAAGAATCTGGGAGGGGCCAAAAGGAAGGAGGATATGCCAGCCCCGTATATGTCCTGCCCACCTCCCAGAAACCCTGGCACTGAATATCATCTTGGTTGAGCAATCCATGCACCACCAGGAAGGGCCCTGAATAAAGGCGATGTGGTACATATGTATAATGGAATATGATTTAGCCATTAAAAATAAAATAATGAACCTGAGACTGGAAGCCACAAGGCAGAGCAACTCATGGGTTCCCTTGGGTTCCCTTACCCTGCTGCTCTCCACCTGGGCGCCCCTTTACAATAACGTCTTTTGCTTCATCAGTACCTGTGTCTCCTTGGACAATTCATTTCCAAGTGTTAGACAAAAGCCTACTCAGGCCCTCCAAGCAGTCCCATCTCCCCTTCCCCCAAAATCTCACTTCATCTCATCACGTAAGCTTTTTATCATCTCACATTATCACAAGAGAGATAAGTGAGTCCAGTTCAGTAAGATGACTGGACAGACCACAGTCACAAAACTTTTATTGCAATATATTGTTATAATTATTCTATGTCATTGTTAATTATTGTTATTAATCTCTTAGCCTAATTTATAAGTTGAACTTTATCATAGGTATGTATATATAGGAAAAAACAATGTATATAGGGTTTGCTATGATCTTCAGTTTCAAGCATCCACTGGTGGTAGTGCGGAGTCTTGGAATGCGTCCCCCTTGAATAAGAGGGACCACTGTATAACTTGTTAGCACTGCTTTCTGATACTGTTACCAAAAGTAGGGTCTGGCTGCTCACTACTCTAAAGCCAATAAAGAGGCCAGGTTGGTGGAAAGGAAAGTTTGCTTTATTTCAGAGACCAGCAACTGAAGTAGGAGGGGGAGGGTGGACTCATGTCCAAAGGCCAACTCCCCCTTCCCCCACCCCAACACCCTGCTGACAAAGAGTGGGCAAGACTCTTTAAAGGGGAGGGTCAAGGGGTGTATAGGCTTAGGGAGGTGGCTACATACAGAAACAACACAGTCAGTTCTGATAGTCTTCTTGAAATTGATCATGTGGTGGTCTGATCAGCTATGTCTTGATTTAGCTACTATTAATCTTTAGTCCCAGGTTGGTTGGTTCCCATCTTCTTGAGGCCAGTTCTCAAAATTGTGGCAGCTTATGTCCTGGCTACTGTCTGGTCATCGTGTAGCTAATGTCTTCCACCTGGTGGAGGTTTTAGTAGCTGTAAAAACAGCTCACAGATCATGGCAAACAGCTCAGAATATGATCTACAGCCATTGAGAAGGAACTAAAGGTCCTTGACTTTGCTTAGTGACTCAGCTATTATTATCTGGTTTTGTCTGACTGCTTTCCTTTTCTTCTGCATTTTCTCACTTCTCTGATTAAACTTATTCTTTGGCTTAAGCTTTCCCACAGACAAAAGGAAAGTGGAGGACAGGGGAGAAGGACCATAGGGTCCAGCTCTGTTTCCCTACTGCCTACTATACATTTTAAAAATTTTCTATTATTGTACTTTAAAAACAGCTTTATGGAAGATAAATAGCATACAATAAACTGAACATATTTAAAGCAGACAACTTGATAAGTTCTGACATGTACACTACTGTGAAACCATCGCCACAATCAAGATAGCAAACATTCATTATCCTAAAAGGGTTCCCTGTGTTCCTCTGTAATCCCCCCTTCCTGTCCCTCCCCAGCCCCTTTCCCCAGGTTCTGGTCTGCTCTCTGTCTCCATGCATTAGTCGAATTTCCCTGAATTTTGTTTGAAATGAATCATACAGTATATACACTTTTTCCTGGCTTCTTTCACATAGACTAATTATTTTGAGATTCATCTGTTGTTGTGTTGTCAAGAATTCATTCCTTTTTGTTGCTGGATAGTATTCCATTGTGTGGGTATTCTATAGTTTGTTTATTCATTTCTCTTTTTTTTTCCTCCTTTTTTGGCCAACCAGCAGCACGTGGAGTTCCCCAGGTCAGGGATGGAATCCCAACAGGAGCTGCAAGCTACATTGCAGCTACGGCCATGCCAGATCCTTAACCCATTGCGCTGGGCTGGGGATTGAACCTGTGCCTCCACAGACACAAGCTGGATCATTAACCCACTTTGCCATAGCTGGTTTGCTTTTTTTTTTTTTTTTTTTTTTTTGGCTGCCATGCAGCTTCTGGAGTTCCTGGGCCAGGGGTAAGATCCAAGCTGTACTTTCAACCTATGTCACAGCTGCAGCAACCCCCACTGTGCTGGGTCCAGGGTTGAACCTGCATCCCAGTGCTCCAGAGTCACCTTGGATCCTGTTGCGCCACAGCGGGAACTCCTATTCATTCCTCTATTGATGGGCATTTGAGTTGCTTCCAGTTTTTGGCTACTATAAGAAAAGCTGCTATTGGACACTCATCTACCAGTCTTTGTAGAGACGTATATTTTCATTTCTCCTGGGCAAGTACTAGGGGTTGACTGTCTGGGTCACAGGGTATGTACATATTTAACTTTTTCAGGAAACTGCCATACTGTTTTCCAAAGTGGTTGTGCCATTTTACTTGCCCACCATTCTGTGACTAATGATTCTCAGCAACTTTTTGTGTACTTATTTGCCATCCATAGATTTTTCTCTGATGAAGTAGCTGTTCAAATCTTTTGCCATTTTTTTTTTGTTTGTGGTTGTTTTCCTATTTTTGAGTTTTGAGGACTCAAACTCAAGGTCCTAAAACCTAAAGGACTGGTATATTAGTCCTTTGCTATAGGACTGATATAGCAAAGTCCAATGTCAGATATAGGATTTGAAATCCTTTTTTTTCCCTGGGCTGTGGCTTGCCTTTTTTGTTGTTGTTAATTAACAGCCTTGCATGGCTCTTTAATACTATTTTACATTTATTAGATTCATATTATTTGACATATGTTTATAGAGAATAGAACAACTATTTGGTCTTTCATTTAGCATGGTTGAGTGACTTAAAATTTTTTTTATCATAGTTGATTTACAATGTTCTGTCAATTTCTGCTGTACAGCATAGTGACCCAGCATACACATATACATATTTATACATTCTTTTTCTCATAGTATTTTCCATCACGTTCTATCCCAAGAGACTGGATATAGTTCCCCGTGCTGTACAGCAGGACCTCATTGCCTATCCATTCTAAATGTAAGTTTTCATCCACTAACCCCAGACTCCCAGTCCATCCCACTCCCTCCTCCCCTTGCCAACCACAAGTCTGTCTCCATGTCTGTGGGTTTCTTTCTGTTCTGTAGAGAGATTCATTTGTGCCATATTTTAGATTTCACATATAAGCCATATCATATGGTATTTGTCTTTCTTTTTCTAACTTAGTATGAGAATCTCCAGTTCCATCCATGTTGCTACAAATGGCATTATTTTGTTCCTTTTTATAGACAAGTAATATTTGATGCCCATGGCTTATCTTAACGTATTGATTCTCTTAACATATTTATGGCTTTGGGGGGATTAGGGTGTGGACCTCTTGGGGAAGGTGCTGTTCTGCCTACCACTGGTATGGATTGAATGAAGTTCATCACGCCCCATATGATTATCCATTTTTTCTGGCACAATTTGATGGAAAGAGTCATATTTCTTCACTGTGTTGCCTTTGTACCTGTGTTGAAAATAAATTGTATGTGTTACTGGATTTTCTATTCTGTTCTAACATCTGATCCCATTTTGCATTGAATTTCTACAAGTGTTTGTCTTATTGACTCAGTGAGATCTCCTGGGATTGTTTTCCTACATACTCAGTATTTGCAACTGGGAAAGTCTGAGACAGATAAAACAGTCTCCACTCCTAAACCATTGGTTTCCTGGAGCAAACAAAGAAGAGAGACAATTTTCATACATTGTGTAAAAGCGTAGTGTTTTTGGAAATATTTTCTCAGTGCACTTGCTTGAGGAGAAGCACAACCCAACTCTTCTTGTTGTTCTTTTTTGGGCTGCACTTGCAGTATGTGGATGTTCCCAGGCTAGGGGTCCAATCAGAGCTACAGCTGCAGGCCAACACCACAGCCACAGCAACACAAGATCCTAGCTGCATCTGTGCCCTACGCCAGCAGTTTGTGGCAACACCAGATGCTTAATCCACTGAGCGAAGCCGGGGATCAAACGTGCATCCTCATGGATACTAGTCAGGATCTCATGGACAAGAACCACACCCCACCTCAGTCACATTCACTATCCTCACTTTCTCATGTGATAGCATTTTTGTTTGACATTGTTAGACTCTAGTTTATCAACAAATCATACCATGGATTGCAGCATTATTGCTTCCTGGGGCCTGAACACCAGACCCTCATTAACATCAGGCACCACACATTTGGTTCTTACTCAATTTCATTTCTTGAAAATCCCATAATTTTTCACACAAGCTGCTTTTAAGTTAAGCCACCACTATTTTTCATTTGCACATTTTTAAAAAATTCAGGAGTTCCCCCATAGCACAGTGGGTTAAGAATCCAACTGCAGGAGTTCCCGTCGTGGTGCAGTGGTTAACGAATCCGACTAGGAACCATGAGGTTGCGGGTTCGGTCCCTGCCCTTGCTCAGTGGGTTAACGATCCGGCGTTGCCGTGAGCTGTGGTGTAGGTTGCAGACACGGCTCGGATCCTGCGTTGCTGTGGCTCTGGCGTAGGCCGGCTGCTACAGCTCCGATTAGACCCCTAGCCTGGGAACCTCCATATGCCGCAGGAGTGGCCCAAGAAATAGCAAAAAAAAAAAAAAAAGAATCCAACTGCAGTGGCTTGGGTCCCTGCAGAGGCACAGGTTCCATCCTGGCCCAGAGCTGTGGGTTAAAAGTATCCAGTGTTGATGCAGCTATGGTGCGGATTCAATCCCTGGCCCGGGAACTTCCATGTGTCATGGGTGCAGCCTTAAAAAAACACACACACACAAATGAAAAAAAAAAAAAAAACCCTCAGACGCAGGACTTTATATTTTTTTCCTACAAAGTTTTACTGTATAGATCAGTGGATTTGGAGTCAAAGCTGTTGAGAGTATTCTGAATCTTTGTGTGTGTGTGTGTGTGTGTGTGTGCTTTTTAGGGTCACACCTGATGCACATGGAAGTTCCCAGGCTAAGGGTCCAATCAGAGCTTTAGCTGTCACTCTAGCCAGAGCCACAGCAACTTGGGATCAGAGCTGCGTCTGCAGCCTACACCACAGCTCATGGAGATGCTGGATCCGTAAACCACTGAACGAGGCCACAGATCGAACTGCGTCCTCATGGATACTAGTTGGGTTTGTTGCTGCTGAGCCACGACAGAAACTCCACACTCTGAATCTTGATTCTGTCACTTACATCAACATTTATTCTTCTCGGCTTGGTGTCATTGACCAGCCTGATAAGCAAGACTTCCATGGTTTCATGAAAATGACTTAAGGCAGGATGCTCTGGATGACATGAGTGATTCCTTAAGTTGAAGTCCAGGCCTGACACTTTCGAGCTCTCTATAGTTGATATGTTGCTACCCTCTGTACCTCTATTTCATCCCATGTAAAATGTGAAACTTACACAAATGCACTATTATTATTGTACTAGCTGTGTCCTTTAGCTACCAAACTACCTTGAAACTTCACGGCTTAAGATAATTCTCATTTAATCAGTTATATGCACAAAAAACAAAAAAACAAACAAAACAAAAACAAAAAAAACACCAGTTATATGTGGAATCTTAAATGTGGCACAAATGAATCTATCTGTAGTACAGAAACATACTCAACAGATATGAAGAACAGATTTGTGGTTGCCAAGGGAGAAGGGGGAGGGAGTGGGATGGATGGGGAGTCTGGGGTTAGTGGATGCAAACTATTACACTTAGAATGGAAAAGCAATGAGGTCCTGCTGCATAGCACAGGGAACTGTATCCAGTCTCTTGTAATAGAACATGATGGAAAATAATATGAGAAAAAGAATACACACATATATATATATATGACTGGGTCATTTGCTGTACAGCAGAAATTGAGAAAACATTGTAAATCAACTATAATTTAAAAAAAAACAACTATTATTTATTTACTTTGTAGGTTTATTTTATTTTTTTCTATTCCTAGCTGTACCCATGGCATGCAGAATTACCAGGGCCAGGGATGGAACTTGTGCCACAACAGTGACAATGCTGAGTCCTTAACCCACTGAACCACCAGGGAACTCCAATATCATTTTAAATTTATCATTTATTTAGTTTATAACTCTGAGGTGGCAATTCAAGTTGGGCTCTCCTGGTCAGTTTTCTGGTCTGAGGTAGATGCTGTCATCTGTCTGTGGTCAGCTGCAAGTAACTAGCAGCTCTGCTTCTGGAGGTAGACTGACCACGGGCTGAAATGCCTCAGCTCATTCTCCAGCTAGATACCCAGGGCTTGTTTTCCTGGTATGGAGAGAAAAAACAGGTAGGACCTCTCAAGGCCGAGGCTCCCAGCTGCTATACAGTCACTTCCGCTGCTCTCTTGGCCAAAGCAAGTCACAAAGCCAGCTCCATTGCATCTTCTTGGGAGGAACTGCAAGGTTACACTGCAGGGACTGGTAGAGAATTGGGCCATTTTTGAAATCACATTGCCTCACATTGAAATCACTTTGCCTCACCTGGCGTTATTTGAGAAGTAAATGCGTTAATATATGTAAGGTACTTAAATGATGCCCAGCACACAGTTAAGTGCTACAGAAAGATTAGCTGTTATTGATAATATTCACTCACAGGTGAACAGGATCTGGGACAGGCCCCTTCCTCATTTCTACAAAAATGAAGGAATGAATGAATGAGTGAGTGAATATCATTAGAAAACTCTTGAGGCTGACATCAATCTATTGGTTAGGATTCTTGGATGGCAGAAGCTAAGCCAGCTGTAAATCTAGGGCCAGTTTCCAGGTTAAGAGCATGCGCGGGAGTCAGATGGACATGAGCTAGAAACTGGATTCTTCAATTTCCTAGCTTTATGTCCTTGGACAAGATGGGTAACCTCTCTGTGTCTCGGTTTCCTCCTTGTCGATGAATATAAAACACTTACTGTTTTAGTTTCGAGGATCAGCATGACAAATGACCATGAAGGACAAAAGTTTGTTCTCTCATAGTTCTGGAGGCTGGAAATCCCAGGCCATGCTCCCTCTGAAGGCTTAAGGGAGAAGACTCCTCCCTAAAAACAAAACAAAGCAGAACAAAAGGAGTTCCTGCTGTGGCTCGGCACCTTAAGAATCTGACTAGTATCCATGAGGATGCGAGTTCTATCCCCGGCCTTTCTCAGTGGGTTAAAGATCTGGTGTTGCCCCAAGCTGCTGGTGTATGTTGCAGATTCAGCTTGAATCTGGCGTGGCTGTGATTGTATAGCCTGGCAGCTACAGCTCTGATTGGACCCCTAGTCTGGGAACTTCCATATGCTGCGGGTGCAGTCCTAAAAAGACCAAAAAAAAAAAAGGAGGGAAAGACTCCTTCCTTGCCTTTCTTCTTTCCTGGCCTCTGGGGATCACTGGCAATCCTTGGGATTCCTTATGTGCAGCATAACTCCAGTCTCCCTCTTCACAGAACCTTCTTCCCTGTATCTCCTCCCTGTCTTCCAATTTCTCTCTCCTTATAGGACACCTGTCATTGAATTTAGGACCCACCTGAATCTGATATGACCTTCCACTTACCTTGATGACATCGGCCAAGACGGCCACTGTCGGGGGAGTTCCTGATGGACATGGATGTTTGGGAACACTTGTTAACCCAGTACCCCTGCCTTGTGGGGCTTCAGTGTGATATTGTATGTAAAGCACTGAGGATAGTGTCTGGGGCATGAGAGCGTATCTGCTATGATGGTTCACTTTATGTGTCAACACGACTGGGCCGAGGGGTACCCAGATACCTGGTTAAACTATATTTCTGGGTATGTCTGGGAGGGTGTTTCCAGAAAAGATTAGCATTTGAATTGGTAGAATGAGCACAGCCAAGGTGGGTGGGCATCACCCGATCTGAATAGAATGAAATACCATGGAATACTCTTCAGCCATAAAAAGGAATGATATAATGCCATTTGCAGCAACATGGATGCGACTAGAGCGTCTCATGCAAAGTGAAGTTAAGTCAGAAAGAGAAGGACAAATGCCACATGTTATCACTTACATGTGGAATCTAAAATATGGCACAAATGAACCTATCTACAGAAGAGAAATGGACTCACAGACATAGAGAACTGGGACTTGTGGTTGCCGGAGGGGGCTCAGGATGGACTGGGAGTTTTGGTTTAGTAGAAGCAAACTGTTACATTTAGGATGGATAGGCAATGAGATCCCGCTGTACAGCACAGGGAACTATATCCAATCTCTTGGGATAGAACATGATAGAAGATAGTATATACATGACTGGGTCACTATGTTATATAGCATAAACTGACACTATACTTTAATCAACTATACTTTAATTTCAAAAAAAGCCAAGATAAGTTGAATTTGCTCCCTGCTAGACTCCTTGGTCTGGGGGGCTGATCTTGTCTTGCTCCCAGCACTGCTTGGTCTGAGGACTTCAGACTGGAATCCACACTATCGGCCTCTTAGGTCTTGGGTCTTCAAACAACATCACCAGCTTTCCTAAGTCTCTAGCCTCCAGAGAGCACATTGTGGAATTTCCCAGGCTCTGTTTTTTTATTCTTGGGCCATGCTCATGGCACGAGAGAGTTCCTGGGCAGGGGATCGAACTCCCGCAGCAGCAGTGACAACACCGGATCCTTAACCCACTGAGCCATGAGGCAACTTCTCAGCCTCCAAAACTGCATGAGTCTCTTTGTATATAAATTGGTCTCTCTCTGTTTCTCTGTCCTGTCTCCATCTCTCTCTCTCCATCTCTCTGTCTCTCTCTCTCTGTTTTCCTCCCTCTCTTCCTCTGTCTCTCTATGTATATGCTTTGTTTCCCTTGCGCACCCTGACCAATATTCTTGAAGTGACCAGAGTTGGGTGTCTGCCTGGGTGAGGGCAAGGTGGGATTTGGGGCGTAAAAGATCTTTAACAAAGAAGAGAGAGTTGTAAACGTCTTACAGCCTTTTACACAGATTTCACTGTCTTTTCTTCTTCAAGGTAAATGACCCAGCTCCCTTTGTCTTGTATGGTAGGATCTCTTCCAAAGCGTCAATCTCTTGGTTTGACTCTTGGAACCTTCTGGTGTTTAGAATTAGATACCAAACTCCAATAAGAGCATAGATACAGAACTCCAATAAGAGCATTGGAGATCAGAGAATGGCCTTTGCTCCTTTCCTTGTAAATTCTGTGTTTGTTTTTTTTTTCCTAATCAGAACAAAGCAAGCTTTTCAGTATGGCATCCTATTCTGTGTCACCAACTCATGTTCAACTTTTGACCCAGAGATCATTTTCAGCTCGGCTTACAAATAGCTTTCTATGCTGTGGTTAATTTCCGCTTCAGGTACCATTCCTCCTGAGCTTTGTTCTGCTTGTGTCCAATCACTATCTCAGAGGTCCTTCATAAAGATTTGAAATCAAAGATGTATTTATACTAAAGAAATTTGAAACTGTGCTCCCTGGCCATGCTCACATTGCTAACCACCCCCCCCACCCCCGCCCATTTCATCTAACATCGATTTTTTTTTTTTTTTGCCACCTCCCAACCTATGGAGTTCCTGGGCCAGGGATCAGATTCAAGTGACAGTAGTTGTGGTAACATCGGATCCTTAGCCATGTATTGAACCTACATCCAGAGCTCCAGAGATGCCACTGATCCTGTTGCACCCCAGAGGGTACTCCCCAACGTTGCTTTTGTTGGTTATTTCCTTCTATGGCATCACGGCAGACCTGGATAGAAAGATCAGACCTGTTTTCTTAGTTTTAATTTCTCGTTTACAGGGTGTACTCATACAAGGGACAGAACTCCGAGGATCATTGTCTCTATTTGTGTGTGTCTCACATAATTTAAAAACTTTTTATTGAAATACAGTAGATTTACAATGTTGTGTTTGTTCGAAGCATACAGCAAAGTGATTCAGTTATACACACACACACATATATATGTATATATGCATATATATTTTTGGGGGGCAGCGCCCATGGCACTTGAAAGTTCCTGGTCCAGGGACAGAACCCACACCACAGAAGTGACCCAAGCCGTAACAGTGACAACACTGGATCCTTAATCCCTCTGTGCTACAAGGGAATTCCTATATATTCTTTTTTTTTTAATATCCTCTTCCATTATAGGTTATTACAAGACATTGAGTATTGTTCCCTCTGGTATACAGTAAGCCTTTGTTGTTTATTTATTTTATATACAGAAGTGTGAATCTGTTAATCCCAATCTCCTAATTTATCTCTCCCCCTCTCTTTGGTAAGCATAGGTTTGCTTTCTATGTTGGTGAGTCTATTTCCATTTTGTAAATAAATTCATTTGCATCATTTTCTTTAGACTCCACATGTAAGTGATAGCATATGGTATTTGTCTTTCTAACTTAATTTAATATGATCATTTCTATGTTCATCCATGTTCCTGCAAATGGCATTATTTCATTCTTTTTGATGGCTGGATCATTGTCTTGGTGTTCATGCATTTGTGGATGATTTCAAGTTAGCTTCTGTTTCGGAAGCTTGCGTGTCTTTATTGCATTTTGAGAGAGCATTGTCAGCATACCTGAGTTGACAGCATCTGTACCTTCCCATCCAAAGCAGCATGTGCCTCAGTTTCAGAAAGTAGGCTGAACAGATGCTTTACAGTCATTCTGAACACTTTGCTCAGGAAAGTGTTCTGAGCAAAGTGTTTTCTCGCCTGCACTTTCTTTTCTTTCCCTGGGAGAGGAGAATCGTGGATTTGACAATGTCCTGAACGGGGTTCCTCTGCCTTTATTGTCTGGGTTCACCACACAGGCCTCTCATCTCTGAAGCGGCTGGTGGTAGCAAGTTTGGAGATTTCAGACTCCTCACCAGCGCTGTACAGAATCCTGGAGCTGGGTGGATGCAAGGCTGGCTTCATGGGTGTGCAGCCTGTGTGGTTGCACAGGGCTCTATGCTTTCAAGGACCCCATACTTGTCTAAATGTTCAACTCTTGTCATCTTGAAATGATTGGCTTTTGAACATGGTGGAGGGCTACATTTTCATCTAGTCACGGCTGGGAAGAATACAAGGGTTTTGGGTGGGAACACAGCATCACTATCTCAGGGAGATGAGTCCACTGAGGAGAAACACACAATCTTCAAGTTGTGAGTTGTGTTCTATTTGGGGTCCTTACTGAAGACTATAGCCAGGGAGACAGCCTTTCAGATGGAGCTGAGGAACTGCTCCAAAGACATGAGGGAGGAGCCAGGATATACAGGAATTATTGTACTAAAAAAAAAAAAAAAAACCCACGTAAGTGAACATCAAAAGATGATTGCTAATCACTGGAGTTCCTGTTGTGCCCACTGGTATCCCTGAGGATGTGGGTTTGATCCCTGGCCTCGCTCGGTGGGTTAAGGATCTGGTCTTGCCATGAGCTGTGGTGGAGGTCACAGACGTGGCTCAGATCCCGCATTGCTGTGGCTGTGGTGTAGGCCAGCAGCTGTAGCTCCAGTTTGACCCCTAGCCTGAGAACGTCCCTATGCCGCAGGCGTGGTCCTAAAAAGACAAACAAAACAAAGCAAAACAAAACCGGGTAGAGAGAATGAGAAGACAAGCTACAGATTGGGAGAACATATCTGCCAAAGACACATCTGATAAAGGACACTTACCCAAAATATAAGAAGAACCCTTAAAAGTCAATAAGGAAATGCACAACCTGATTTAAAAATAAGCCAAAGACCTGAATAGACATTTCATCAAAGATGATACACAGATGGCAAAGAAGCATATTAAAGGTAAGCACGTCATATGTTATCAGGGGAATGCAAATTAAAACAATGAGCTACCACTATACACTTATTAGAATAGCCAAAATCTAAAAAACACTGACAACACCAAATTCTGATGAGGAGTAATAGGAACTCTCATTCATTGCTGATGGGAATGAAAAATGGTACAGCCACTTTGGATGCGCTTAGCAGATTCTTATGAAACTAAACTGTTCTTATCATAAGATCCAGCAACCACACTTCCTAGTATTTACCTGAATGAATTCAGAACTTATATCCATACAAAAACCTGCTTAGAGGTATTTATAGTAGTTTTATTCATAAATGCCAAAACTTGGAAGCAACCAAGACGTCCTTCAGTAGGTGAGTGGATAATAAACTGCTACATCCAAACAATGGAGTATTAGCACTAAGAAGAAATGAGCTGGAGTTCCTGCCATGGCACAGTGGGTTACGATTCTGACTGCAGTGGCTTTGGTTGCTGCAGAGCTGTGGGTTCAATCTCCAGCCCAGTCCAGGTTTAACGGTCTGGTGTTGCCGCAGATGCAGTGTAGGTTGCAGCTGGAACTTCCACGTGCCTGAGGTGCAATCATAAATTTTTTTTAAAAGAAGAATTTAGCTAGAAAGCCATGAAAAGACATGGAGGAATCTCAAATGGATATTACTAATTAAAGAAGCCAATCTGGAAATTCTATCCCTTGTATGATTCCAACTCTATGACATTCTGGAAAAGGCAAAATTATGGCGACAATGCAGAGGTCAGTGGATTCCAGGAGTGAGGGCCAGAGATGGATGAACAGAGGGAGCACAGAGGATTTTTAAGGCAGTGAAACTATTCTCTATGATGCTACATGTTGATGCATGTCATTTACATTTGTTAAAATCCATCAAATGCACAGCACCAACAGTGAGCCTGGGTGATGATCACATGTCAATGTAGGTTCATCCACTGTAAGAAATGTTGGGAGTTCCCATCGTGGCACAGTGGTTAACGAATCTGACTAGGAACCATGAGGTTTCGGGTTCAATCCCTGGCCTTGCTCAGTAGGTTAAGGATCCGGCGTTGCCATGAGCTGTGGTGTATGTTGCAGACGAGGCTCGGATCCCGCACTGCTGTGGCTCTGGTGTAGGTAGGCTGGAGGCTACGGCTCCAATTTGACCCCTAGCCTGGGAAACTCCATATGCCCTGGGAAGCGGCCCTAGAAAAGGCAAAAAGACAAAAAACAAAAAAACAAAATGCACTGTTGTGTTTCCAGATCTTGAGAGTGGGGAGGTTGTATGTGTGTGGGGACAGAGGGCATATGGAAAGTCTGTGTTTTCCACTCAAATTTGCTGTGAACCTGAAACTGCTCTAAAAAATAAAATTCATTGCATTGAAAAAAAAAAAAAAACAACCTGGGAATTCCTGTCGTGGCTCATTGGAAACGAATCTGACTAGCATCCATGAGGATACAGGTTCGATCCCTGGCCTCGCTCAGTGGGTTAAGGATCCGGTGTTGCTGTGAGCTGTAGTGTAGGTTGCAGATGCGCTCAGATCTGGTGTTGCTGTGGCAGTGGCATAGGCCAGTGGCTACAGCTCCGATTTCACCCCTAGCCAGAACCCAAAACTCATGGGTAAGTTTGAGTTGAGGGTAGGAACTGCTGTCTCTCCGGATTTTGAGTCTCTTTCTCCCACTCTGCATCTCCATGAGTGACCTTCCCAACCCTTTCACCTGTTTCATCTCTGCCTCCTGTTTTCTTATTTTCCTTCCTTTCTTTCACTAGGTCAGAGTCCGTGGAATGTCAATTTCTTATAATGATGCTCCTGCTAACACCCAATTTCCATCGAAAATACTCTCAGACTTTTCTGATGCCCAATAAACATTAACTCCCTCCCCAAATCTCTCAAAGCACAGGCTTCCTAGTTCTCACCAGTCACTGGTTTAATTCTATTTAATTGGGTCTGTGCTTTATACAATTGCCATATGGCTTCAATATGGATGCTTTCAGTATCTCCTAATATGTTATCTTTTAGACCTAGAGCATTTATAAAGATGTCTCAAATGGAATTTAATTAAAAACAGATGGATCCTCTTTGAACTGCTTCCTTATCAATGAACAACACCAGCTGTCTCACTAATGCAATCCCAGAGAAGAGAGAAACCATCTAATCTAACTCCTTTTGTAGATGAAGAAACCGGGGGCCAGAGATGTTTATGTGGCTTTCCAAAGGTCACACAGCCAGAGAGTGACAACACTGTGCTTTGAGTCGAAAGACATAAGTTCTAGCCCAGTTCAGTTTCTATCTGCTGAGGCTGCTCCCTGCTGGTGACGTGTGTTTGCAGGGAGCCCCAAGGTCAAATGCTCCCCTTGAAAGGTGCTGCAGCCACTGCATGGAGGAAACTTCACTCATTTCTGCTGGCCTTTCTCCTCTCTCTTCTTCTTCCTTCATCTCTTCCTTCTTTTTTCCATCAGATAGATAAAACAAAATACGGTTTTTATGCTATCACATCTTTTCCTTAAAAAAAGAATAAAATGTTCATTCATGAGAGGAATTCCTATTGTGCCTCAACAGGTTAAGAACCCGACTAGCATCCATGATGATGTGGGTTTGATCCCTGGTCTTGCTCAGTGGCTAAAGGATCCAGCATTGCCGCAGGCTGCAGTGTAGGTCACCGATGTGCCTCAGATCCTGCATAGCTGTCACTGTGGTGTAGGTTGGCAGCTACCGCTCTGATTCAACTCCTAGCCTGGGAACTTCCATATGTGGCAGGTGAGGCCCTTGGGGGAAAAAAATCACTCATGATAAAAATGAACTTATTTACAAAACAGAAATAAGTTCACAGCCACAGGAAAAAAACCTCATGGTTACCAAAGGGGAAAGGAGGATAAATTAGGAGTTTAGGGAATTTCTGCTGTGGCTTAATAGGTTAAAGACCTGGCATTGCCCACAGCTGTGGTATAGTTCACAGCTGAAGATTGGATTTGATCCCTGGCCCAGGAATTTTTTTTCCTTTTTGGGGCCAAATTCATGGCCTATGGAAGTTCCCAGGCAAGGGTCGAATCAGAGCTACAGCTGCCAGCTTTGCCACAGCCACAGCAGCGCGGGATCTGAGCCTCACTGAGATCTACACCACATCTCATGGCACCACCAGATCCCGACCCCCTGATCGAGGCCAGGGGTCAAATCACATCCTAACGGATACTAGTCAGATTTGTTTTTGCTGCACCACGACGTGAACTACCCCCCCCCCCTTTTTTTTTGGAACTTCTGTATGCCATGGGTGTGGCCAAGAAAAATTAGGAGTTTGGGATTAACAGATGCATGTTACTGTGTATAAATATATACTATATATAAAATAAACAACAGAGAGCTATATTCAGTATCTTGTAATAACCTCTAATGGAAAAGAATTTGAAAAAGAACACACATGTATACATAAAACAGAATCACTTTTCTATACACCTGAAACTAACACATTATAAATCAATGATACTTCAGTAAAAAAAAAAGATCATGGCAAAGATTTCAGAGGTCACTGAGTCTCACCCTGTTGCTTTACAGATGAGAAAACTGACAGTCAAATTAACTTGAATTAACTCGCTCCAACCCAGAGAAAGCGGTCGGTCTGAGAAGTCCACTCTGCAGACTTCCTGTGATGCGCCCTCCAGGATGCAGATATGCAGAACTGCAGGAGGGGGCGTAGGGCTGGGAACAACATAGAGGGGCCATTAAGAAAGATATGAAGATGCACCATTAATTAATTTCGTGTGAAGAGGAGCCAATACTTTTAAAAACATGTCCCTGGGTCAGAGATACCACTGTTGCCCTGAACTGCTCAGAAGATGAAAAGTGAGAAGTTTATACTGGCACAAATCTACAAAAAAGGGAAAAGGCCCCCCCTTTTTTTTGGTGCAAAAAAACCACAGGGATTGTTCATTTCATTATGGTTTCCTATGAATTTGCAAGAATGAGAGCAGATTGGCCTGTACCCATAAGTTATTTCTCAGTTTATTTTGCCGATAAACATATTATCGTTTCCAGACCAATTAACCTTTGACCTCCAAAATCCTGCCTTCCCAAGACAGAAGCAAGGTCAAAGGTTATTTTGTTCAATGAAACATTAGGGTGATTGTTATACTCCCCGCTCAGCTGTTCCCAAATGTGATGTTTTGTTCCCCTTCTTGTATCTGTTGTTAGCGTTTTCCTTTTTAAAATCAAAACCCATCAGATTTTTATAGAGGCAATATTAATTATTTGTGAATTCTAGCCTTCTTTGATAATAAATTGGAACACAGACTTTAACTCCTTAGGCTTAAAAATAGCATTTCTCAGAAACCTCTCTGCATTTAACCCAAAAGATATTTTGGAGTTTAAAAAGCATTAAAAATGCCTAATTAGTATTAAACTTGAAAGCTTAGGGATTTTTTTCCCCCCTTAATTATCTTGATTTTAGTCTAAATCAAGTAGCAGTTTCAGCACTTGAGAGTTAGGACTGTTATTGTTACTGAGTCCAAGCTTGTACCACTCCTTGCATGACAGGCCAATAAATCGAAAAACAAGGTCTGTTGGGATAAAAAATAGTGACGTTTTTTGGAAAAGCCAGCAGACTGAGATGGTAGACTAGTGTCCCAAAGAACCATCTTACCCGACGAGTTAGCTTTCAGGCTTCTTGTATGCCAAAGGGGGGAGGGGTGTGGTTGGTTGTTGCAAACTTCTTGGCGCTGGAATCCTTTGTTCTTGCAGTTCATACGGTCAGGTTACCACATTCCCTAAACCTCCAACAAGACAATGTTGCTCTCCGGAGTTCCCATTGTGGCACAGTGGAAAAGAATCCAACTAGCAACCATGAGGTTGTGGGTTCAACCCTTGGCCTTGCTCAGTGGGTTAAGGATCTGGCATTGGTGTGGTGTAAGTTACAGGCATGGCTTGGCTTGGATCCTTCCTTGCTGTGGCTGTGGTAGAGGCTGGCAGCTGTAGCTCCAATTTGATACCCAGCCTGGGAACCTCCATATGCTGCGGGTTGGGTCCTAAGCAAAAAAAAAAAAAAAAAAAAAAAAAAGCAAAAAAGACAATGTTATTCTCTGTTCTTCAACTTTTTATCTCCATTGAATGGAAAAGTGTTATACTGTGTTATACCTCTAAAAGTCAGTACCTTGAGAATGGGCTCTCTTGTATCTTTCAGGCTCTAGGCAACATGCTTCACTGGAAGCAAAAGCAAGAGATAGCAAAGGTTCAAGTAAAAGAAACAGATCTGGGGGGGGGGTCCAAATTTGTTTGTCCCTATTACATTATGGGTGGAATTGTGTTTCCATCCCAAATTCGTATGCTATAGTCCTATTCCCTGGTACCTTAAATATGACTGTATTTGGAGAGTCTTTAAAGGTAATTAAGTTAAAATGGTCACATGGGCGGGCCCTCGTCCAATGTGACTGGTGTCCATATAGGAAGAGAATAGGACACGATCACACAGAGGAAGGGCCGTGTGAGGACATGGAGAGAAGACGACCACCTGCACGCCAATGAGAGAGGCCTCTGGAGGAACCAGCCCTACCAATACCTTGATCTCAGACTTCTAGTCTCCAGGACGGTGAGAAAATACATTTCTTTGTTTGAACTGGCCAGTCTGTGGGACTTTGTTGTGGCAGCCCAAGCAGAGGGTTCCTGGAGAGCACAAAAAGCCTTTCTTTTTTCCCCCAGAAAGAGCAGGACAGCAGTTCCCCACCTACCTTCCAGGGCTGGGAAGAGGATGCAGTGTGACAGTGGCTGTGAATTTGATTAGAAACTGTGAATCCCTGTCTGGCTTTGTGACCTTGGGCAACTCTTTAGCTCTTCTCATCAACTTCCTCTTGGGGGGGGGGAGGGGGCTCAACATTCTGATAGTGGCTCCATGTTGCTGCCCTGTGCATGCCCTCTGGTGGGGCCCCCAGGGAGCTTAGTAAAAATACAGATTCCCAGGCACACCAGCATATCTGCTGATCCCAAATCCCTGCAAGTGGCACACCGGACTCCTTATTGTTTTTAAATTTTTGGCCACGTCCACGGAATGCAGAATTTCCTGGACTAGGGGGTGGACCCATGACGCAGTGGCAGCAACAATGGCCGGATCCTTTAACCCACTGTGCAGGGCCAGAACTGGAACCTGCACCTTTTCAGCCACCCGAGCTGCTGCACTCAGATTTTTTTTTTTTTTTTTGGTCTTTTTGCCTTTTCCAGGGTTGAACCTGTGACATATGGAGGTTCCCAGGCTAGGGGTCTAATCAGAGCTGTAGACGCCAGCCTACACCAGAGCCACAGCAATGCGGGATCCGAGCCACGTCTGCAACTCACACCACAGCTCACGGCAACGCTGGATCTTCAACCCACTGAGCGAGGCCAGGGATCGAACCCGCAACCTCATGGTTCCTAGTCGGATTCGTTAACCACTGAGCCACGCCAGGAACTCCTGCACTCAGATTTTTAACCCACTGTGCCACAGCGGGAACTCCTAACTTGCCTTCTTGTTTCCCTCGGCAGCCACCCCTCCAACCCCTTCCCTCTCATAGAAGGATCACTGTGGACTCCTACATTTATTTAACATGCTACAAAAAATTACAGCCACCTGTGATGCTTAAATTTCCCCAAATTGGACAGGGGGCATGCCTTCAAGTTGGCTCCTGTCTCCTGGTCCAACCCCACGCTCCTTGCATGCTTTCCTTGCTTTCTGGCCCATGATGTCCTGTGTTCCTCCTTCTCTCTCCCCAGACCTGAAATCCACCATCACCCAGAAAGCCCTGATTTCTTTTAATGAGAAAGGGTATTAAAACCCAAGATCGGGGAGTTCCCATGTGACTCAGCAGTTGACAAAACTGACTGGCATCCATGAGGACGAAGGTTCGATCCCTGGCTTCGATGAGTGGGTTAAGGATCTGGCTTTGTGGTGAGCTGTGGTGTAGGTTGCAGACGTAGCTCAGATCCTGTGTTGCTGTGGTGCAGGCTGGCAGCTGCAGCTCTTATTGGACCCCCAGCCTAGGAACCTCCATATGCCAAGGGTGTGGCCCTAGAAAAAAAAAGAAAAAAAAGAAAGAAAGATGGTTAAGATGGCAAATATTATGTGTATTTCACCACAAATAAAACAACAACAACAATCAAGATCCAGGTGCTGGGTCAGTATGCTTATTGTTCCTGTCAGTTTCCAGGTCCTTTCAGTGGACAAAGCTAGAAAAGAATATTTTAAGAAATGAGTTTATGTTGGCATTTCCAAGTCTAATCTAATATTGTAGAAGGTTTTTTCCTTTCACTTTTGTTTAATTTTTTTGTTTGTTTGTTTTTGGCTGCCCTGCATCATAAGGACTTCCCGGGCTAGTGATCAGATCAGAGTCAAGCCATAGTTTCAACCTATACTGCAGCTGTGGCAATGCTGGCTTTAATCAACCGTGCGGGGCCAGGGATCAAACATGCATCCTGGTACTGCAGAGACAACACCGATCCAGTTGCACCACCACAAGAACTCCTTAATACGCTTTTTGGCCCCACCTGGGGCATTCAGAAGTTTCAGAGCCAGCACTCTGAAACCCTCACTGCAATGTCCCAAACCATAGCAGTGACAATGATGGATCCTTAATCCATTGAGCCACCAGGGAACTCCTCCTCGTTTTTATTTTATATGGGTATCTCTGCTCTCTTATTCTGAAAATCTTGCTTTACAGAATTACTTATTTTAAGTTATTTTCTTTATCTTGTAATATACATAAAATAGTTTCATGATTAACTATTAACATTAATATTTTCATAATTAACATGATAATTACAGTATCACTATTAACCATAAATGCACCAAAGGACATCTAATATTTCCTTGCAGGACTTTTTGTCCTTGGAATATAATTTTAGAGAGAGAACAGAGCCACAGGGGATGTAGAGAGTATGTATTCAAAAGTTACTCCAGGAGTTCCCGTTGTGGTGCAGTGGTTAACGAATCCAACTAGGAACCATAAGGTGGCGGGTTCGATCCCTGGCCTTGCTCAGTGGGTTAAAGGATCTGGCATTGCCGTGAGCTGTGGTGTAGGTTGCAGATGCGGCTCGGATCTGGCGTTGCTGCAGCTCTGGCGTAGACAGGCGGCTACAGCTCCGATTAGACCCTTAGCTTGGGACTCTCCATATGCTGCGAGAGTGGCCCTAGAAAAGGCAAAAAGACCAAAAAAAAAAAAAAAGTTACTCCAGGAGTTCCCATTGTGGCACAGCGGAAACGAATCCAAGTAGGGAACCATGAAGTTCCGGGTTCGATCCCTGGCCTTGCTCAGTGGTGTTGCTATGAGCTGTGGTGTAGGTTGCAGACGTGGTTCAGATCCTATGTGGCTGTGGCTGTGGTATAGGCTGGCAGCTGTAGCTCCAGTTCGACCCCTAGCCTGGGACCTTCCATATGCTGCAGGTGTGGCCCTAAAAAAAAAGTGACTCCTAATAATACTGTCATATTCTTACTTTGATACCCAGTTAGGCTGATTTGCTTCTGTTTCTGTTCCACTTAAGGATTTTACTCTTTTTGATTTCATTTGCTTTTTGTGTTTTTTTTTGTCTTTTGCCTTTTCTAGGGCTGCTCCTGCGGCATATGGAGGTTCCCAGACTAGGGGTCCAATCGGAGCTGTAGCCACCGGCCTACCCCAGAGACACAGCAACGCCAGATCCGAGCCGCGTCTGCAACCTACACCACAGCTCATGGCAACGCCAGATCCTTAACGCACTGAGCAAAGCCAGGGATTGAACCCGCAACCTCATGGTTCCTAGTCGGATTTGTTAACCACTGAGCCACAATGGGAACTCCATTTGGGGTTTTGAATATATTAAATGTTTGTAAAGTTTGAAGGTCAAAGTCACATAAAAATTATATTACTTGGAAATTCCTTGGTCCCATCTATCTCCCTGTTCTGCACTCCACCTCCAACCCAGGGGCTGCCATTTTCACTTGTTTATGGGTTATGTTTCCTGAGGTTTTTTTTGAAGCAACAATTACAACAAAAATGCATATTTTCTCTTTCTTTCTTCCTTCCCCTCCTTCCTTCCTTCTCTTTCTTTCTCCTATTTTTCCCTTCCTTCCTTCTTCCTTCCCTCCTTTCCTTCCTTTCTTCCTTCCTTCCCTTCTTTCTTCCTTTCCTCTTTTTTTTTTCTTTCTTTCTTGGAAATCGTTCCATGTCCATTCACTAGAAATAGTCATTTCTTTAGGGGTGCATAAAACCACAAGGGGTAGATGTACCCTAGTTTATTTAACCAGTCTCCTGATGGATATTTATGTTTTTCCAATCACTGGCCATTACAAATAATTTCATAATGAGAGAGTTAGTGCATATGCTATATATGTCATGTTGAGCTATAGCTTCAGGTTAGATTCTTACGAACCACAGCTTTCCTCCTTCAAGCGTTTTGCCACTCTTTTGCTAGTATTTGTTTCCTCTTAAAGTGCTTTGTGTGTCAAAAATTAAAGCAAAATCTAAGACGGAATATAAGAAGAGGGTTTCAGATAATTATCAGTCCACATGGTAACTGAGCAAAGAATATTTCATGTTAAACTCTGCATAAAAACTCACACTAGCCAGCACCATCATTTGCAGACCTTGTATTTTGTACTTATAATTAAAATTGTCTTTGGGTTTGAACTGTACACAGAAATTACAGGCCAGCACTGTTTTAATTCATATTCTGTTTTTTGGTCTGTGTTTGCTCCCAATACTTGGGACTTTCCTATTTTGAATTCTGACCACATCTTAGACACTAAGTTTTATTTTATTTTATTTTATTCTCTTTTATTTTGGGGGCCATGCCCAGGTCATATGGAAGTTCCTGGGCCATGGATCAAACCCGAGCCATAGCAGTGACTTGAGCCACAGCAGTGACAATACCAAGTCCTTAACAATGAGGCCACCAGGGAACTCACTGTTTTATTTTTTTACAATTTGAATCATACTGGTTATACTTCATGCAAGCATAGTTCTGCAGACCAGAGTATGAATTTTTATGAATCTAGGCAACTCCCTTATTGCCCAAGGTCCCTACTCAGGTGTTCATTCACTTACTGTGCTAACTCCCTGACTTCTTGGTAATTAAAATCCCTCTGCATAGGAGTTCCCATCGTGGCTGGTGGTTAATGAATCTGACTAGGAACCATGAGGTTGCGGGTTCGATCCCTGGCCTTGCTCAGTGGGTTGGGGATTTGGCATTGCCGTGAGCTGTGGTGTGGGTTGTGGACGCGGCTTGGATCCCGTGTTGCTGTGGCTCTGGCGTAGGCCAGTGGCTATGGCTCCAATTCGACCCCTAGCCTGGGAACCTCCATATGCCGCGGGAGCAGCCCAAGAAATGGCAAAAAGACAAAAAAACAAAAATCCCTCTGCATAGATATGGGTTGATAATCTATAATCCTTCACTCATGGATATCAAGAATATTCATTATCCTGAGACCAAGATTAGGACCATTGAAGTTCTACCAGCAATTCTCATTCTGAAATAAACTGTAATTCCATCTCTGAATTTATTGCTCCAATCTCTAAATCATGTAATTCTTCTATATTTGCTACTTCCCTATGAACATTTGGTTTAGGGAAGAGTGTGACTGATTTATGCACGGAGCTGGATTGCTATCTTCTTTGTGCTTCCATAGTGATTTTTTTTAAAGTATAGTTGATTTACAATATTGTGCTAATTTCTGTTGTAGAACAAAGTGGCTTAGTTATACACATATATACATTCTTTATATTCCTTTCCATTATGGTCTATCCCAGGAGATTGGATATAGTTCCCTGTTCTGTACAGCAGGACCTCATTGCTTCTCCATTCTAAATATAATAGTTTGCATCTATCAACCCCAAACCCCCAGTCCATTCCCCCCCCCCGGAAACTCCATGTTTTGCGAAGTGAGTTTGCTATCAGTGCTTCTCAGCTTTTTTTTCTTTTTTTCTTTTGCTTTTTAGAGGCATATGGAAGCTCCCAGGCTAGGGGTCAAATTGGAGCTACAGCTGCTGGCCTATGCCACAGCTACAGCAACCTGGGATCTGAGCCTCCTCTGAGACTACACACAGCTCATGGCAATGCCAGATCCTTAACTCACTGAGCGAGGCCAGGGATCGAACCCGGAACTTCATGGATACTAGTTGGATTCTTAACTCTCAGAGCCACTATGGGAACTCCAGTGTGTCTCAGCTCTAACTATGCATGTGGATCTAGGGAGTTGTGGGTGAGGTGGAATTTGTGAAAATGCAGATTCCATCCAGCAGGTCTGGGGGCCTGAGACCCTGCATTTCTAAGGAGTTCCCAAAGGATGCTGATCTTACCTGTCTAAGGACCTCACAACACCCTCCCATGCTCTTACACCATCAGATTAACTTTGCTGTGGAGGGTTTCTGGTTTTTTTTTTTTTTTTTGCCTTTTCATCCCTTTTTTTAGGGCTGCACCCTCGGCATATAGAGGTTCCCAGGCTAGGGGTCTAATTGGAGCTGTAGCCTCCGGCCTACCCCAGAGCCACAGCAACGCCAGATCCGAGCTGCGTCTTCGACCTACACCACAGCTCATGGTAACACCGGATCCTTAACCCACTGAGCGAGGCCAGGGATCGAACCCACAACCTCATGGTTCCTAGTTGGATTCATTTCCCCTGCGTCATGATGGGAACTCCCTCCGGTCTCTTATTGAGTAAGATGGAGGCAACCTCCAGAATAGGAAATAGCTTGTGCTGAGCAATGGTTTAGTGCGGAGGAGGTTCATATAGTAGGAATATCCAGCTGCTGCAGATAAATGGACTCTGACTGGAATGACATTATGTGGAAAGAGTTTAGCTAAATAAACGTGAACAGCCTGTGTGCTCTGTCCTGGGGCCCGGGATTCTTCTGTTTCATATAACAAGCCTCCTTGAGACCTCTGAAAGGGACAGTGCCTATCAGCAAACTCATGGGCCAGAAGGACAGCAGGATGTGACAGAGACTAACTTCAGGCTTTAATCTGTCAAGTGTTGGGACTGTAAAAATAGCCCTTGGGGGCCTGGGCTGTGTTGGATTCACCACTAAGCGTTTACACAGGGTCAGGTCACACAGGGCAGGTCACACAGGGCAGGTGGAGACAAAAGGAGAGGTACCCGAAAGGTCCAAGGCTTTCTGTTCTGCCCTGACTCCATGGGACAACACCTGCGAGATGCTCACCTGCTCTGGGGAGGGTCCTGGATTCTCACCGATGCGTTAGAATCACCTGGCATGTCGGATGGAGCCCATCCCTACACACTCACAAAGCCCATTCAGAACAGGTTTTCTGTTCCATCCCTGGTCCCAGAACTTCCACGTGCCATGGGTGTGGCCCTCCCCCCTCAAAGAACAGTTTTTCTGGGGGTGAGACTTGGGCAACGGTATGTTTTGAATCTGTTGAAATGATTTCAGTGCGTCCTAGGAATGCTTCTTTTTCAAACAACTGTTTGTTTATTTATTTGTTTGTTTTGTGTCTTTTTGGAGCTGCACCCTCAGCATCTGGAGGTTCCCAGGCTAGGGGTTGAATCCGAGCCATAGCTGCCAGTCTACACCACAGTCGCAGCAATACCAGATCCCAGCCCCATCCTTGACCCATACTGCAGCTTGTGGCAATGCCAGATCCTTAACCCACTGAGAGGCCAAGGACTGAACCCTCATCCTCATGGATTCTAGTTGGATTCTTTTTTTTTTTGTCTTTTTGCTATTTCCTTGGGCCACTCCCGCGGCATATGGAGGTTCCCAGGCTAGGGGTCTAATCGGAGCTGCAGCCACCGGCCTATGCCAGAGCCACAGCAACACGGGATCCGAGCCGCGTCTGCAACCTACACCACAGCTCACGGCAACGCCGGATCCTTAACCCACTGAGCAAGGGCAGGGACCGAACCCACAACCTCATGGTTCCTAGTCGGATTCGTTAACCACTGCGCCACGATGGGAACTCCTAGTTGGATTCTTAACCTGCTGAGCCATGACGGGAGCTCCAAGAATTTGTCTTAGGCTCTCTACGTACCCAGGCTGTAGAAGGCTGTCTAATTTACTGGGCACATGTTTATAGTCCTCACCATACTCGAGGCGCTGTGCTTAGCCCGGGGATTTGATAAGTACACTGGTGAACGCTCACCCCTTCCCTGTATCTGCTTTGGGTCCTCAGGGTCCAGGGTGGCTGTGCTCAGGTTTTTCTGGGTCTGTTCCTCCCCTTCCTCAATCCTTTTTATCCTTCCAGATCCAGCTTGGGTATCAGCTGAAATATTTGTAAGATAGACGCACGCATGTGCACCATTGTCCATGGTTACACTGCCCTGAGCAAGCCTGATGTTGTCTGATCTCAGAGCTAAGCAGAGTCAGGCCTCATACAGACTTGGATGAGAGTTTTTCCACTTTTAGAATTCTAGTCTTAGAGTTGTGGCTCAGTGGGTTAAGAACCCGACTGGTATCTGTGAAGATTCGGGTTCGATCCCTGGCCTCGCTCAGTGGGTTAAGGATCTGGCGTTGCTGTGACCTGTGGTGCAGGTCACAGACTCCATTCAGATCCTGCATTGCTGTGGTTCTGGCATAGGCTGGCAGCTGTAGCTCCGATTCAACCCCTAGCCTGGGACCCTCCATGTGCTGCAGGTACAGCCCTAAAAAAAAAAAAAAAAGAAGTCCTGTCTTATAGTCACAGAAATGAGAATGATTGGTGTTGAAAGGGACCTCAGTGGCTATCAAGTTCATCATTCCATCTGCAACAACCAGCTGGTGCTGTTCAAATGGCTGGATGCTCATCATCTGATGAGGTGGCTGGTGTCATTTTTGGTCCTTCAAATGGTGATGCTGAGAGTGAGTCCACTTTCCTCAGAGATTCCACAAATTGTGAAGTCTGTCAAAGATACAAAAATGCAGAAAATAATGTGACACCCATGTCTTACCATGTGTATTTACTGAATGTTAATATTCTGTTCTCTTTGTTCTAGAAATCTCTTTAAAAAGAGAAATAATGAGTTCTAAATACAGTTACTGCAAGAAGCTTATCTTGAGGATTCTAGCCCCTTTCATTTTCATGCAAATTATAGAATGAATCTGTAAGGCTAATCTCCATTGCTGGGCATTTTCCTCAATATTTCCCTATTGCGAATCATTATGCTTTGATAAATATTTTGTATACCAATATTTACGCACATTTGTGTTTTTCATCCACACCCATGGCATGTGGAAGTTCCTGGGCCAGGGATCAAACCTACACCACAGCAGCGACCCGAGCCACAGCAGGAACAATGCCAGATCCGAGCCACCAGGGAACTCCTATGAACGTTCTTAATTTCTTTCTTAGTATACATTTCTAGGAATTGGCCTGTTGAATCAACAATTAAGCATATTTTTAAGGGATTTTCATACAGATTTTCACAGTGGCCACCTGAATGAATGAGAGTGCCCCTTCCTTGTATTCTTGCCAACACTAAGTGTTTGTTATATTTAAATTCTTTTCTACACTAGGATAGTGATAAAATACTACTTAATGTAGTTCTTATTTGCATTTTATTTATTACTAAGGAAGCTGAAAATTTAATCATATGTTTGTGGATCCTGGAAAGTGTTTTGTGAATTGACAGCTTATCTTTGTTCCATTTTTGTGCTGGAATGCTAATATTTTGATGTTGACATCTTAGTGCTCTTTGTTGTTAACACATGTTGCAAACGTTATTTCCATTTGTTTCTTTATTTTTAATTTTTTTACAGCCACACCTCTGGCATATGGAAGTTCCCAGGCTAGGGGCTGAATCAGAGCTGCGGCTGAGGGCTACACCACAGCCATGGCAACACCAGATCCGAGTGGCACCTGTGACCTACACCACAACTTGCGACAGTGCTGAGTCCTTAACCCACTGAGTGAGGCCAGAGATCAAACCCGCATCGCCATGGAGGCTATGTTGGGTTCTTAACCCACTGAGCCACAACAGGAGCTCCCATCCATGCCAATATTATTGATCACCTATTACTTTCCCAGATGCTACTTTTATTTTATACCAAATACTTACATATATTTAGATTTGCTTTGTGTCTCTCTAATTTGTAACATTGCTCTGTCCTTTTACAGCTTTATCACATTAATGTACTAGTTACTATAACTTTTTGATGATTTTAATTTCATTATGTATTTTAATAACCGACATGCAAATATTGTTTTGATTTTTCTTAATTATTATTGTGTATCTTAAGTAGTTTTTATTGTAACAACGAATAACATAAATATTTCATAATAAAAAATAAAAGCCACGCATGCCTGTGGCCAATAGTTTCAGTAACAAAGGGTATATATAAAATGAAAAGGACAAGCACCCCCCCCCTCTCTTTTCAGCTTTCCACTTTTACAGGCAAAAACAGCTAATAGTTTCTTCTGTGTCTTAGGAAAGAATGTATTAAAATGTACATGTGTGTATGGATATTAAATACATGGGACCAAGTTAGGCATAGTTCTTTTTTTTTTGTCTTTTTGTCTTTTAGGGCGCACCTGCAGCATATGGAGGTTCCCAGACTAGGGGACCAATCCAAGCTGTAGCCGCTGGTCTACATCACAGCCACAGCAACATGGAATTCAAGCTGTGTCTTCGACCTACACCAAAGGATCCTTAACCCACTGAGCGAGGCCAGGGATTGAACCTGAGTCCTTATGGTTGCTAGTAAGTTTCGTTAACCACTGAGCCACGATGGGAACTCCCCAAAGTTCTTTATAACTAGCCTTTTCATTTAAAAATACATCTGAACATCTTTCCATACCATATGCCAAGTTCTAAATCATTCATTTTAGCCACTTTATAATAATCCATAGAGTGGATATAATTAGTTTGGCTAGTCCTTGATTGAAGACTATTAAATCACTTAAAGGTTTCTGTTGGCGCAAAGAATTGTTCATTTATTTCCTGCTGAACTTTAGATCATTTTTTTCCTCTTTTAAAATTTGGAGTTCCGTTAAAGTTATGAAATAATTTATAGAAGGATTTCCATCTGTATTATTTTTGAATCTGTCCACCCAAGAATAAACCACATCCTTCCATTTATGTGAGTATTTTTTAGGTACCTCAGTTGAATTTTATGTCTTTTCAAATAGAGCTTTCACGATTTTGTTAAATTTATTCCTTGGGGTTTTATTTTGTCTTTTATTAGATTTTAGAATGGGTCTTATTTCCTGCTATATTTTCTAACTAGTTATCTCTGGCAAAGAGGTAAGCCACTACTTTTTTGTATATTTATTTTATGATTAACCACATTATTACTCAATTTGATTATGAGAATTTTAGTCATTTCTCCTGTGTTTTATATAATCATATGATCTCTATAAATTATTTTTTGTTTTTTTCTGATAGCTATTTTGATTTTATTTTTTTGGAAAAGTACAAGTTATAATAAATACTCATGTACCTTCTACACAGAAATAACAATGGTTTTATTACTTGTTTCTCTTCTTTTTCTTATTACAAAGTTTAAAGCTCTGGAAAAATATGAAATAGTAGTGGCTAAATGGGCACATTTGAAAAAATTAATTTCAATATAATTGATTTACCATATGTTAATTTATGCTGTACAGCGAAGTGATTCAGTTATACATTTTATATATATATATATATATATAATTATTTTAAAAATATTATTTTGCACAATGGTTTATCACAGAATTTCAATATAGTTCCCTATGCTATATAGTAGGACCTTGTCGTCTGCTCATCCTAGTTCGCATCTACTAACCCCAAACTCCCAGTCCATCCCACTCCCTCTCCCCTCCTCCCTGGTAACCACAAGTCTGTTTTCTATGTCTGTGAGTCGGCTTCTGTTTCAGAAAAGTTCATTTTTGTCATTTTAGATTCCACTTATAAGTGATATCATATGGTATTTGTCTTTCATTGCCTGACTTACTTCACTTAGTATGGTAATTTCTAGGTCCATCCATGTTGTTGCAAATGGCATTATTTCATTCTTTTTAATGACTAAGTAGTATTCCATTATATATGTACCACATCTTAATCCATTCATCTGTCGATGGATGTTTAGGTTGTTGGTTATTGTGAATAGTGCTTCAATGAACATAGGGGTGCATATATCTTTTTGAATTATAGTTTTGTCTGGATGGGGCATGTTTGTATTGATTCTATTTTTTTCCTAGTTGGGGACATGAAAAACACTGGATTGTTCCATAAAGCTTCATTTTCTTCTTCTTTTTTTTTTTTTTTTTTTGTCTTTTTAGGGCCACACCTATGGCATATGGAGGTTCCCAGGCTAGGGGTTGAATTGGAGCAGTGCTGGATCCAAGCAGCATCTTCGACCTATACCACAGCTCACAACAACCCTGGGTCCTTAACCCACTGAGCGAGGCCAGGGATCGTACCTGCATCCTAATGGATGCTAGTCAGATTCATTTCCACTGAGCCACGACAGGAACTCCAAAGCTTCATTTTCTTAAAAAAATAATACTTTTTAGGGAGTTCCCGTCGTGGCGTAGTGGTTAACGAATCCGACTAGGAACCCTAGGAACCATGAGGTTGCGGGTTCGGTCCCTGCCCTTGCTCATTGGGTTAATGATCCGGTGTTGCCGTGAGCTGTGGTGTAGGTTGCAGACGTGGCTCGGATCCCGTGTTGCTGTGGCTCTGTCATAGGCCGGTGGCTACAGCTCCGATTCAACCCCTAGCCTGGGAACCTCCATATGCTGCGGGAGCGGCCCAAGAAATAGCAACAACAACAACAACAACAACAACAAAAAGACAAAAAATAATAATAATACTTTTTAGTTTGGAATAATTTTAGATTTACAGAAAAGCTGCAAAGATAGTACAGAGAGTTCCTGTCTGTCTCACCCCAGTTTCCTCTGCTGTTCACATCTCACGTAACCACCCAAACTAAGAACCAGTGTTGGTACATGGATACTAACCAAACTCAAGACTTTATCTGAATTTCACTATTTTTCCCCAGTAACATCCCTTTTATCTTTCAGCATCCAGTCCAGGATAGCGTGTTGCACTGAGCTGTCATATCTTGCTGGTCTTGATCTTATCTGTGACAATTTCTCAGTCTTTCCTTGTTTTCGAAGGTGTATAGTCCAATGTTGTGTCGAAAGCGCCTCCCTTTGGATTTGTCTGAGGTTTTCCCATATTAGACTGTGACTATGGGTTTAGGGAAAGAAAACTATGAGCAGGCATTTCCTTCTCATCACATCATGTCAAGGGTGGGTCCGTGGAACCAAAGTGACCTCAATGGCAATGAGAAACGTGACCCCTGGCCAAGGTCATGTTTGCTGGGTTTCTACCTTGTAAAGTTTCTTTCACTTCCTTTCATAGTTTTTTCTTAGGAAGCAAGTTACTCAGTCCAGCCTCTACTTAAATGGGTGGAGTTTGATTCTTTTTTTTTCTTTTTACTGCCGCACCTGAGGCATATGGAAGTCCCTGGGCCAGGGGTCAAATTGGAGCTGCAGCGGCAGGTCTACGCCACAGCCATGACCACACTGGATCTGAGCTGCATCTGTGACATGTGCAGCTTGTGACAACATGGGATCCTTTTAACCCACTGCATCCTGGCCCTGATCCTGTTGCACCACAGTGGGAACGCCCTTGTTTATTTTTAATGAATTTGGTTACTCATTTAGCTTTTCATCTGGGCATTTTCTCCTTAGTGCTATGTCTTTCCACGCCTGTGTATACATGTCCACGTCACTCTTTTTTCACTTTTCCTTACAGTGGAAGTGGCATAATTTACATGTCGATGCTCTTTTCTTTTTCTTTTTTCTTTTCTTTTTTTGCAGAAGAGAGTCCAACAAGTGGGACTAGGATACTCAGTCTTAGGGCTATATAATATACATATTTTCTTTTTAAGGCAGCACCTGCGGCCTATGGAAATTCCTGGGCCAGGAGTCAAATTGGAGCTGTAGCTGAAGCCTACAGCACAGCCATGGCAACACCAGATCTGAACTGCATCTGTGACCTACGCAGCTTGCGGCAGTGTGGGATCCTTAACCCACAGAGGGAGTCAGGGATCGAACCCTCATCCTCATGGTGACATCAGGTCCTTAACCAGTCACTGAGCCACAATGGGAACTGCTGATTCTAGTGAAATTGGAATGTTTCTAGTGTTTTGCTGTCATGTTATGTCTTGTCTTGATGTTCTTTACCATGTTGGAGAAGTATCTACAAGAAATGTATTTTTATGTGCGTCATCAGTTACCTAAATTATATTTTAAGAAAGAAAATGAATTATTGAGTGTAGAGAAACAAGGAGGGCTTTGAAAAAAATTAAAACACTATTCAGTAGGAAGAAACCCTACTACCTGCATGAAGTCACAGGTCACTCATGAACTAGTGAAAAGTCTGATGTCTGGATACTCAAAGTTGTTCAACTTTAATTCAAACCAGGAAGACAAATGATTGTCTCATGACAGCCCAGCCTTCTTCAGTGCACAATCTATGACTCTTTTTTTTTTTTTTCCCCTTATTTTCTCTACGGGGTTGAAAAGACCATGCATTCTGGGAGTTCACCAGGGGTTTGTGGAACGGCATTGAATAAGCTAGTAAGTTTATTATCTGTCTCCAGAGGAATCTCTGATTTTCATGCTATGTGAAATGTAGTCAAGCCAGAAACATATTTCTTGCTCCTTCTAAATATTCTCTGGAAAGAAAGCCAGACCCAAAGGATCTGAAAAGACTTTTTTTTTTTTTTTTTTTAAAGGAGAGACACAAATGGCCAAGAAGCACATGGAAAATGCTCACCATTACTCGCCATCAGGGACATGCCCAGCAAACCCATCATGAGACACTAATTCACATCCATTAGAACAGGTAGGAGTCAAAAAGACAAATTTTGAGAAGGACATAGTGGATTAAAAGATCCCGCACTGTGGTGAGCAGATGCAACTTGTAACCTGAGTTGGCTATGGAGAGGGCCAGCAGCTACAACGCCAAATCCTTAACCCACTGAGTGAGGCCAGGGGTCGAACCCACATCCTTATGAATACTAGTACGGTTCGTAACCCACTGAGCCACGGCAGGAATTCCTAAACTCTAGAACATTTGCAGCCCTCTTAGAGGGATGAAATTCCATGCACTCTTATTGCCGGATCCTCTTGGACAGCCTCTGGTACCATGTTGCTCTAAGTGCTTCCAAAACTTTTATTGAGAACTTTTCGCTTATGACCTTTCTCTTTTTTCTTTCCAGTTTGCTTCAGAGATCCCTCCAAAATATCCCCATTTCTCATTCTCCTCTCTTTGTCTTGGGACAGCCTGAGGTGCTAGCCCAGGCAGACGAAAAGCTGGGATCCAATTAGGGCCCATCAGTGCCCTGGCAGAAGAGAGTGGTCCAGCATGCTGGCCACAATGTCATCCATTTAATTGCACAGGGATCAGTGGGATCTTGCCCCCACCCCGACCCCGCGCCCCCGGTGATTGCTGGGGTGAGGTGAGCAGAGGTTTCCTTGGGCTCCATCCCCCACAAATCCCCTCTCGGTGAAGGCAGGTCTGCCAGTCCTGAGACACCCCATCTGTCTGACTCATCCTTCCCTCCCTGCTCCCACGCCTGCCCCATCCTCAGGGCATGGGCTCAATTAATCTCTCTCGACAGCAGGGTCAGGCAGAGTGTCGGAAATCAGACAGTGGGGCTAATGGCTTAGCTTCCCAAGCACCTGGACTGCGTCCAGGGCCCTGGACGCATTCCAGGGTGGGGTTGCCCATCTCCTTCAGGGGTGCTTTTGCCGACCCAAGCATCTGAGTGAGGACATTCGTTTCACCTCATACCCAAAGACCTAGACTAAGGGGAGCAGTCTTTCCCCAGTGCCACCTGCTAAGAGTCCGCTGGATGCTTGTCATTAAGGGAAGACCTGGATGGGTGGGCAGCAGTGGAGAGGGATGGATAAAAAGATCAAGAGATTGGCTCGGTGGGTTAAGAACCCAGTGTCATCACTGTGAGGATGTGGGTTTGATCCCTGGCCTCGCACAGTGGGTTAAGGATCTGGTATTGCTGAAAGCTGAGGAGTAGGACAGAGATGTGGCTCCGATCTGGTGTTACTGTGGCTGTGGCATAGGCTGGCAGCTGCAGCTCCAATTCGACCCCTAGCCTGGGAACTTCCATATGCTGAGGGTGCAGCTATAAAGAAAGAAAGAGAGAGGGAGGAGGAAGGAAGGAAGGTAGGCTGGAAGGAAGGAAGGAAACAAGAAAGAAAGGAAGAAAGAAAGATAGAAAGAAAGAGGAGTTCCCGTTGTGGAGCAGTGGTTAACGAATCCGACTAGGAACCACGAGGTTGTGGGTTCGATCCCTGGCCTCGCTCAGTGGGTTAAGGATCCGGCGTTGCCATGATCTGTGGTGTGGATTGCAGATGCGGCTTGGATCCCGAATTGCTGTGGCTGTGGCCGGTGGCTACAGCTCCGATTAGACCCCTGGCCTGGGAACCTCCATACGCCGCAGGAGCAGCCCTAGAAAAGGCAAAAAGACCAGACAAAAAAAAAAAAGAAAAGAAAGAAAGAGAAAAGATCAACAGATTGTGCCAGAGTGCTAGGGTTCTGCTGTTGTCAGAATTTATTTTTGCAGCTTGGTGCAAACTGTCATCTCTGTCGGTCCAGCGCTTCCTTTCTAGGATCAGGCATGAGCATGAGAATCATGGCTGATCACTGCATTCCCTCTGTCCCTCCAAAGAAATTGATTCAGTGATAGACACATGACCAAAGTCCAACCTGTAAGACTCATATTATTTTGTGGAAACTATTGGTCCCAACCAGACAGATTCTGTTAGTTTTCCTCCAGTATCCATTGCCTCCATCTTCTTTAGGATCAGAATTCTCATTTTCAGCTGGGCTTATAAGAGCAAGGAATAAAGATGACATTTCCGGCCTTCTTTAGAGTGAGTTGTGGCATATGATAAAATTTGGCCAACGGGGATTTCCTATTGTAGCTCAGGGAAAACAAATCTGACTAGCGTTCATAAGGACGTGGATTTGATCCCTGGCCTTGCTCAGAGGGTTGAGGATCCAGTGTTGCCATGAGCTGTGGTGTAGGTTGTAGGCACAGCTCAGATCCTGAGTTGCTGTGGCTGTGGTGTAGGCAGGGCAGCTGCAGCTCCAATTCAGCCCCTAGCCTGGGAACCTCCATATGCTGCAGGTTGGCCCTAAAAAGGAAAAAAAGAAAAAAGAAAAAATGATACATATAAAATTATGTATAAGACAGAGACAGACTCACAGACATAGAAAACAAACTTATGGTTACCAAAGGGGAAGGGGGGAGGGATAAATTGGGAGTGTGGAATTAACAGATACACACTGCTATATATAGAATAGGTATAAACAAGGATTTACCATAGAGTGCAGAGGAAGGACTGTATTCAATATCTTGTAATAAACTATCATGGAAAAGAATTGATAAAAAAAATATATATGTATAACAGAATCACTTTGCTGTACACCTGAAACTAACACAATATTGTAAATCAACTATACTTCAATCAAAATAAATAAATAAAATTTTTAAAAAAGCTGCCTTTCATTGCCTTGAGCTGTGGTGTAGGTCGCAGATGTGGCTTGGATCCCGAGTTGCTGTGGCTGTGGTGTAGGCCAGTGGCTGTAGCTCCGATTAGACCCCTAGCCTGGGAACCTCCGCATGCTGCCGGTGTGGCCGTGAAAAGACCAAAAAAAAAAAAAAAGCTGCCTTAAAAAAAAAGCTGCCTTAGAATATGATCTAGCCTGGTCACCCTGCTGTAGCTTTTCATGAATCATGATTCAGGAAGATAGGAATGCCTCTGCACAAAAGGAAACAGAGTTAGACCAGCACAAATGGTCTTCTCCCTGGAGTTCCTGTTGTGTAGCTCAGTAGTTAATGAACCCAACTAGCACCCATGAAGACACAGGTTCAATCTCTGGCCTTGCTCAGTGGGTTAAGGATCCAGCATTGCCGTGAGCTGTGGTGTAGGCTGAAGACATGCTCGGATCTGATGTTGCTGTGGCTGTGGCGTAGAACAAATCTGATTTTATATTAGATCTGTTTTCTTTTACTTTAATCTTTGTATAATAGGGCTCTGATTCGACCCCTAGCCTGGGAACCTCCATGTGCCACGTGTGCAGCCCTAAAAAGACAAAAAAAAAAAAAAAAAAAGCTTCTCTCCCCAAAGGAGAGAAATACAGCCTGCATTTACAACAGTCCTTGAGCTGAAAGGGGGCTTAGCCTTTCCATTGTGTGTTAAGTCTCTTTGCTTAGTAACTATACCGTTGCAGAAACTGTGGCAGCCGAAAGAGACAAATGGCACTCAGACATGCGGAACAGCCAGGTTTGTGCAACAGCTTGCGGGCTCAGAGGAGTCGCCTCCAGAGCCTGAGCACCAGGTCTTTGTTCTGGGTAACTTTTATAGGATACAGACTTCCAGGTCTTAAAGTCTAAAGGTTTTCCCAAGCAAGCAGTCCCAGCCCTCCCCCTTCCCAAGCAGACAGAGTTCCTGTCTAAGAAGCTGAGCAATCAAGATTACAAGAGAGAAACTGATCAGCAATACTTGGAGCAGGTGCGGGGTGAGCAGGGCTGCTAGCAAGGCCATAAGGTACGTAGCTGCTACAAGATTACAAGAAGGGTGAGCAAAGCTGCTGATAGGCAGGTAGCTGCCTCCTCAGCCCAGCGGGGCGGGAGGGGGTTGTTTCTCTAGTTAAAACACTTACTGCAGTACAAGCAGTTGTTGGGCACTTGTTTTATGCCTGGGTTCAGGTTTGGAACTAAGGAAGACTGGAGAAGGATGGGGGAAGTGGACTTTGCCATCAGAGGTCCCATGGCTTAATGGAATGGGACATCTCTGCTGAGGGAAGAGTGTGGAGGGAACTGATGGATCTTGAACCCCAGACCACAGTTGACGTGGGAAAGGGGATGAGATTTGGTTGTTTGGGGGTACGAGTGTAATAGGCAAGAACAAATCTGATTTTATTATTAGATCTGTTTTCTTTTACTTTAATCTTTGTATAATATTGCTTTAGCTTCCATTTAAGCATGTTGCCTATAACCGGAAATATACAGGACAGCCCATTCTCAAGGCTCTGACCTTTAAATGTGTAACATTTTTCCATTCATCTGGGGAGAAAAAGTTGCAGAACAGAGAACAATACTGTCTTGTGGGAGATTAACATCCAACAAGGAACATGGTAGAACATTGTGACCTGGCTTATGTGGACAGCTGCAAGAACAAAGGATTCCTGCAAGAGCAAAGGATTCCTACAAGAAGTTTGCAACAACCAACCATGCTTCCCCGCCCCCATCGCCACACCTTGCCTTTAAAAAGGCTTTGCTGGGCGTTCTCCTGTGGTGCAGTGGTTTAAGGATCTCGCCTTGTCACAGCAGGGGCTCTGGTCTGTCGCTCAGGTTCAGTCCATGACCTGGGAACTCCCACATGCTGTGGGTGCAGCCAAAAACAAACAAACAAAAAAGCTTTGCTGAAACTCTTTGGGGAGTTCGGGAATTTGGGGGCCACGAGCCACCCATCTCCTTGCATAGCCTTGCAATAAATTTTTCTCTGCTCCAAACTCTGACATTTGGGTTTGCTTGGCTCCACTGTGCGTCTGGCACACAAACTCAAGTTCAGTAACACAGCAGTAAAGCGAAATCTATAGCATCTCAAAGTTGTGTTCTAAGTTGGCACACCCTGCGCATAGTCCCGTCTCTGAATGAAAGTTTGCCAGATTTTCTAGCAGGAATTCTAATTTCAGGAGAAGATCTTTTTTTTTTTTTTTTTGGTCTTTTTAGGGCCACACCCAAGGCACATAGTAAGTTCCTAGGCTAGGGGTCGAATCAGAGCTGCAACTGCTGCAGCCATATCAACATGGGATCTGAGCTGCATCTGCAACCTACACCACAGCTCGCAGCAATGCCAGATCCTTAACCCACTGAGCAAGGCCAGGGATCAAACTGTCATCCTCCTGGATATTAGTCGAGTTTGCTACTGCTGAGCTACGACAGGAACTCCTGGAGAAGGTTTTTGTTGAGCTTCATCAGAGATATGTCTTTTAAGTCCAATAAAATTCAGGACGAGTGGTGGATGCTTGATAGATATTTGCTATGTGAAGGAACCAGGGATAGACTGAGAAGGACCCTGCCTTTGCTGTCATTTCCCAACAAGTTTTGGCGAGAGGACTGAGACTGACAGCACTAACAAACAGCCTGACCCTAGCCAGAATACGAACTGGGACTTGAACCCAAGTGCTGGGACTCAAACCCAACCTAAACTCAGATTGGGACTTAAACCCACGGTTTTATTTTATTTTATTTTATTTTTATCTTTTTGCCTTTTCTTGAGCTGCTCCCGAGGCATATGGAGGTTCCCAAGCTAGGGGTCGAATTGGAGCTGTAGCCACTGGCCTACGCCAGAGCCACAACAACGCGGGATCCGAGCCGCATCTGCGACATACACTACAGCTCACGGCAACGCCGGATCGTTAACCCACTGAGCAAGGCCAGGGATCGAACCTGAAACCTCATGGTTCCTAGTTGGATTCGTTAACCACTGAGCCATGACAGGAACGCCAAACCCACAGTTTTAAATTTGAGTTACTCACCCTGTGTCTGGACTTACTGATGTTCAGGTTCTTCATGTCTCTATGCAGAAGGAATTCAGCGAGAGACAAAGTGATAGGCAAGACACAGATTTACTAGGATAGGATGCTTGTAAGAGATGCAAGTGGACGGGCAAGGCAGCTCTGCCCAAGGATCCGGTGGGCCACAGTTTTATCATCCAAGGAGCGTGGGAATCGGAAAAGATCACCTCTTCCTTTCTGGGAGTAGCAGCTCCTTGGTATCCAGAAAGGTGTTATTCAAATCAGCAGAGGGGCGGTCCTTAGACTCCTGTCGTTGGTCTGAATCTGAATGCAGCCTCACCCTATCCCCCACCCAACGACCTGAGGCAATTCTCGCACCTCCGGAAGTCAAGCCACCCTGCCTTGTTCTGATGGCTTTTTGGAGCAATTTATTAACTTATAGTGATCTCCCAAAGTCCCCTAGATTTCCCTCTCTATCTATGATCCTTTATTGGGACTTCTACAACGACCTATGGCTACGCCTTCCCTATCAGGATGCGACCTCCTTCTCCAGGGATTGTTACCGAGTCCAAGGTCACTGCACCACAGGCCAGTCAACTGAAAGATGAGGTGTTGGGGCAAAAAATAGTGACTTTATTTGGAAAGCCCACAGATGGAGAAGATGGTGGGCTAATGTCTCAAGGAACCATCATGACTGGGTTTTTTCCTTTTAATTTTTAATTAAAGTATAGTTGATTTACAATGCTGTGCCAATTTCTTCTGTACAATAAAGTGATACTTGACTGGGTTTGATGCTAGTTTTTTTAATAGAGCAAAGTGGGGGAGATAGGTGCTATACATTTATACGTACTTTAAGCTCTAGGCTACATGCCTTTAGAGATTAATTTATGGCCACAGCAATAGAATACAGGAGTTACCCCTGCGGTGCAATGGGATGGGCAGTGTCTTGGGAGCACTGGGATGTGGGTTCCATCCCTGGCCCAGCACAGTGAGTTGAGGATCCAGTGTTGCTGCCACTGTGGCTTGGGCTGCAGCTGCAGCTCAGATCTTACCCCTGGCATGGGAACTCCATATGCCGCCAGAAAGCCAAAAAAGAAAAAAAAAAGGCAATAGAATACAAAGGTTAAAGTAAAAGAAACAGATCCAATATGGAGTCAGCTTTGTTTTTCCCTCTTACGGGATAAGTAAAATGCAGCTTAGCATCTGGGAATATATTCCCAGACATCCTCCTTCCCTCACTTACTTGCTCATCCGAGGGGCTTTCTGAGAGCTTTCCAGAAAACTTAGGAGAGAAGCTCAGCTCCCTTATCACACACACTCCCTTCTGCTGTCTCTAATGGTTGTTATCTTAAAACTGTCTAGACTGCAGATTCCAACTGGGCTGAGGCAAATGAGAATGAAATATTTCTTCACTCGGGGGTGGGGTGGACATGATGAAATATTCCCTTCCCTGACCTCGGGGGCTGACTCCCCCTCAGTCAGCTAGAGGCCCCACAACTCGGGGGATGGGATTTGTCAGTGTCTCTGTGATGGCCCATCATGAGGAGACTAGAGACAGCTTGGCTTGCACAAAGGGTTTTTGCAATAAACTGTTCCATTTGGGTGAAAAGGGAGCAGGAAAAGCCTTTAATCTTGCCTTTTACATGGTATCTGTGATGGGCTTGGGGTCACTGCTCCCAACTGCTGAGAGAGCATTTTGGTGGGATAGTGGGAGGTGGATTCCAGCCCTCTTTTGGATCCATGTCTAAATTTTTTTTTTAAGAAAAAAGAAAAATAATCTCCTTTTATCCCAAAGCGCATCATGCTAGCATCCAGCCAAGAGTACATTTTTTTGCTGTTTATTAAACATGGTGCCTTTCAGATCTTATATTAGAATCTGTTTCCTTTCTGTAGGGGACGAGATGAAACCAGGAAGGTTGCCTCGTAATTATTTTCCACTTCGATTCTGCTCTTTGCAAAGGGAACTGCCAGCTCTCCGTTGTCATAGGGAGTTGGTCCACTGGGGAGGAAGGGAGTTAACTTTAATTTATTTAATTAAGAAAATTAAATTTTTTTTTTTTTGGCTTTTGCTGTCTTTTTAGGGCTGCACCCGCTGCATATGGAGGTTCCCAGGCTAGGGGTCAAATCAGAGCTGTTGCTGCTGGCCTACACCACAGCTCACGGCAACGCCGGATCCTGAACCCACTGAGTGACGTCAGGGATCGAACCCGAAACCTTATGGTTCCTAATGAGATTCGTTTCCGCTGCACCATGACGGGAACTCCAAGAAAATTAATTTTTTAATTTGCTGCCCCATGGAGGACAGAGGGGAAGGGTGGAGGATGGGGGAGGGGGGGGCAGTCCTGAATGAGCCAGGCCCCTCCTCCCTGTGCAGCTCTGACTTGACCTCAGCAGAGTGGGTTGGGGGCCACGCTGGCTGTACAAATTCAGTTAAATCAAACTCTTCCTTAATTGATTCTGGAATCAAATAGAAACTATTGTCTATTACTGGAGAGCCGGAAGGGCTTCTCCCTGCTCTGCGAGGTCTTCCAGCCTTCAGTTATATCTCCATCTCCTGGAGCATTTGTCTGATGGCAGTGGACACTTCAAGGGCAGAAGGGAGAACTCATCCCTGCTCCCCGGAGCCTGGAACTCTCCCCTGAGAAAAAAGCTCACTTTCCTGCAGGCCCCTGTAATTCTCACTTAAGATGCTCTTCTGAGGGGTGGGCTGAGGTCGGTCCTGCTCCCATGCAACTGGCAGAACTGGAGAACCTCGTTTCATCTAGGTCACTCTCCCATGAGGAAGCATGGAGATGTTACAACCAGGGATCTTGGCTCCAATCAATAGAAATTGATAAGAAACCAGACAAGGAATTCAGGCCAGACTTTACTGGGACCCCTGCTGCAGCAGGGGGCTGCGAAAACAAGCAACACATTCCCTTGCTTCTTGCCTGAGGGAAGGTGAGCTGGTTCCTTCTCTGGGATGAGGGTAGAGGCGGGTCCAGGGGTCAGGCTAGAGGGGTAGCTGAGGTGGTTTGCCCACCTCTTTGGTGGTGGTGTGTGCAGGGTTCCGGCGCAGCACCCTGCTCTTGCTCCTGGCTCTTCAGAAGTGACAGTTGGGTTTTTTGGTCTTTTTGTGTCTTCTTGTTCACATCTTGCCCCAACTACATGCACACGGTTATTTTTAGTCTCTTATAGTTTCTTTGTATTTTGTTGCTGCAGAAAACCTTTGTCTAGGTGTAAGCCCTGCAGCCACTGAAACCAAAGGTCCCAGGTCCTAGATCCTATCCTGTCTCAGGGATAGTGGCCTGTGCTTCCAGGCAGGAGCTGTGAGCCTGCAAGGGCCTGGGAGGAGGCCTTGGTGGGTGAGCCAGGAGGATGATCAGTGGCCAGTGACAGACTTAGCACTACGAGACCCAAGAGGCATATTTCTGTTTCCAAAGGGGACAGGGCTTATCCTACCAATCACTTCTGTGTGGAAATGTGGGCCCACTTTTTTAAGAGAAGCTGGAAATTCAGGGTTTGGTTTTGTTTTTGTCTTTTTAGGGCCACATCCGTGGCATATGGAAGTTCCCAGGTCAGGGGTCAAATCTGAGCTGCAGCTGCCGGTGTACACCACAGCCACAGCAATGCAGGATCTGAGCCATGTCTGCGACCTACACCACAGCTCACGGCAACGCCGGATCCTTAACCCAGTGAGCAAGGCTAGGGATCGAACCCACGTCCTCATGGATACTAGTCAGATTTATTAACCACTGACCCACGATGGGAACTCCTGGAAATTCAGATTTTTTGATGTGAAATCTCTCGCTTTCTAGATCCTGGCAACTACTTGAAATGATCACAGAGAAGCGAAACCGAACAAATCAAGCTGCAGGCCAGGAACAGCTCGTGGATCATCACTTTCACTTCATGACAGTCCGGTGCCAGTCCAGGCAGGATTGAGGGCCAGGGGGCTCACCAATGTGGGGTGTGGCCTCTGCCCTCAGGGCCCCTCACTTTGCAGGGGTGGCTACTTGGCCTGTAAGTTGCAGAGTTACCTGCAACAGGTTCCGGGGGTAAAGCCCGCTGCTTGCAAGTGGATATTGGTTCACTCGTGATCCTCGTGGGCAAATGAAGATGAGGGGTTGCAGGTGTGAAAACAGGGTGCAGCTCTGCATGTTAGAACATCCTTCCCCACCTCCACCTGCCCCGTTGTTACTTTGCTATTTTCTGTCTCAGGAATGAGTGACATTCGGTCCTTACGTGTTCACCTTCAGGGATGGGGAGGAAGGGGAGAGACTGCACCAGGCGATTGAGTGTGAGAGAGACCCAAAGCCTAGGGGCCCTGTCCCCTCTGTCCCCAGCCAGCATGGTGGACGCACAAATAAAGATGGACGCATGATAATTCTGAGATAGAGAATGCTTCCTTCTTGTGCCTTAGCAAGAAGGCCACCATGTTTTCAGAGCAGGTTGCTTTCCTTTCCCATCTAGATGGGTGGCTGTGATCCAGCAAGAGACCCAGATACTTTCAGGAAGATGCAATGCGGCACCAGCAGGCTTTGTGTTTTGGTGAAATGCTGAGTCCTTCAGGCACCAAGCTCCGAAGGTAAAGGTGAGTGGGTTGTGATGTGAATAACAGTCCTGTTACCACCTTATGTGATCACATCACTAAAACACACACACACACACACACACACACACACACACACACACACACAGGAATATGTGGACTATTCCATAAAAATTAGTTTCGTTTTTGCCTTTGCTTTTTCACTGTTGAGTTTAAAGAGAAATTCATCCTGGAATCAGGATGCTGGGGTTTCCTTCTCCAACCCCACCACCTTACTAAAATTGCTAAGGAGGCACAATTTCAGAAAAAATGGAAGCTATGGAAGCAAATTAGAAACTCTGAGGTTAAAATATAAGTAATTCTTTTTTTTTTTTTTTGGCCTTTTTGCCATTTCTAGGGCCGCTCCCGCGGCATATGGAGGTTCCCAGGCTAGGGGCCTAATCGGAGCTGTAGCCACCGGCCGACGCCAGAGCCACAGCAACTCAGGATCTGAGCCGCATCTGTGACCGACACCACAGCTCATGGCAACGCCAGATCCTTAACCCACTGAGCAAGGCCAGGGATCAAACCCGCAACCTCATGGTTCCTAGGTGGATTCATTAACCACTGCGCCATGATGGGAGCTCCAAGATATAAGTAATTCTTTTAAAAATGCCCTCTATGGAGTTCCTGTCGTGGCTCAGTTTTTAGAACAAAGTGTTGTTACACTTTGGAAAACAGTGTTTCTCATGGTGTCAGATAGATTCATCTTGTCAAGGCTTTGGTGTTCAAAAAAGGAACTGGGGGAAAAAAGAGAAGCTATATGGTAATTCTTTCATCCATAGCACTGAGTTTACCTTTGATAAGTTTTGTCCAGTGTATCTCATTTCTCAGGTGTCATCACAAGTCATTTCTCTACTCTGCAGCTTATTTTTTTATTCTGTCAATAAGCTTCTGCAAACTTTAACAAAAATACTAGATTATTTGTCTTTATTTCCAAGTTATCTATGAGGATGAGAAACATAGAGAAGTTTTTTTTCACACGGTGCAGATGATGGAGAAATGCACATCTGGGGAGAAGTAAGTGCAGAGCATGTGACACACAAAAGCTACAAGGCAGAAAGAACAAGTTCATCAGAGTCTCAGGCATCCCTCTAGAGCACTCTCATGAAAATGTTGTAGATAAAAAGATGCAGAGGGAGTTCCCATTGTGGCTCAGCGGCTTAAGAATCCACTATGGTGTCCATGAGAATGTGGGTTCCATCCCTGGCCTTGCTCCACTGTCGATGCAAGCTGCAGTGTAGATGACAGACGCAACTCGGATCCCGCATTGCTGTGGCTGTGGTGTAGGCTGGCAGCTGTAGCTCCGATTTGACCCCTAGCCTGGGAACTTCGTATGCCACAGGTGCAGCTGAAAAAAGAAAAAAAAAAGATGCACAGATGTCTTCTCCAGCATCAAAGTCTTTTAATGGCCACACTCATGGCATATGAAAGTTCCCAGGCTAGGGATCCAATCCAAGCCACAGCGATGCTGGATTCTTTAATCCACAGTGCCTGACAAGGATGGAACCTGCACCTCCGCAGTGACTGGAGCCGCTGCAGATGGATTCTTTTTTGTCTTTTAAATGCCACACTGGTGGCATATGGAGGTTCCCAGGCTAGAGGTCGAATCCAAGCTATTGCTGCTGGCTTACACCAAAGCCACATGGACACAGGATCTGAGCCGCATCCACAACCTACACCACCGCTCACTGCAATGCCAGATCCTTAACCCGCTGAGTGAGGCCAAGGATTGAACCAGCATCCTCATGGATACTAGTTGGGTTCTTAACCCACTGAGCTGCAATGGGAACTCCTGCAGATGGATTCTTAACTCACTGCACTTAGCTGGGAAAGTCTGCTAAGTTTTTTTTTTTCTTTTGCCAGTGAAGCACCCTCTTTATGCTCAGAAGTGTCCTCACCAACTCCCATCTAAGGAGGCTGAACCTGTATCACCTCTGGGAACGGTAGTGTCCCGTTCCCCCCCCCCCCCCCCCCCCCCGCCCCACCGCCCCGAGGCAGTTGCCAAGCCAGATATTACTGCTTCTCTTCAGGATCACCAGCCATCATCTTTTTTTTTTTTTTTTTTCTAGACTAGACTCAGACCCAGCAGGCCCTTCAAGGTGAGGAAGGAAGTGTGACCCATGAGTCTGTGTATAATATCTCACTAAAAGACATTTTATCTGAATAAATGGAGAAATCCAAGCACATTATGTTCTTGGATGTGAGGCTACGAGGATAAAAATGGCAGTCCTCCCCCACTGATTTATCAATTATTGCCACTTAAATATTCGATGGTTTTTTCCTTAGAACTGGAGGAAAAGATCTTAAATTTCCCATGGTAGAATGTTCTAGAATAGCAAAGACTATTACGAGAAAGCATCTTAATGGACAGCTTGTCTCATGCCATACACACAAAAAAACCTCTGTAACAATCCAATATGGTGTCCATGTAGGGATAGACAAGTGAGCCATTGAAAGAGAACTCGCCATCCAGAATTAGAGATCAGAAGAAACGACACTGTAACATAAGACAAGCGTAGTGTTGGTTCAATTCAGAGAGAGAATAATGGACTCTTTAATAAATGGCGCTGGCATAGCTGGATATTCTTTTGGAAGAAAAAAGTAGATCCCATTCTTCTGTCAAACACACTAGTAATTCTATATGGATTAAAAACAAATGTAAGACAAATGTAAAAGAAAAAAATTAAATATTGCATAAAAAATGTAGACGATGACAGGAGTTAGGGAGATCCTAACAACAAAGATTGGAAACCCAGAAGTAATAAAAGAAAAGTATGACTTACTGGCTACTTATTTATTTAAAGTTTTCATATAGAAAGTCTACAGGAAGTTCCCCTTGTGGCGCAGTGGAAATGAATCCTCCTAGTATCCATGAGGATGCGGGTTTGATCCCTGGCCTCACCCAGCGGGTTGAGGATTCAGCATTACCATGACTTCCTGTCATGGCTCAGTGGTAACAAAACCAATTAGCATCCATGGGGATGTGGGTTCAATCCCTGGCTTCACTCAGTGGGTTAAGGATCCAGCACTGCTGTGAGCTGTGGTGTAGGTCGAAGATTTGACTCAGATCTGCCGTTGCTGTGGCTGTGGTGTAGGCCGGCAGCTGCAGCTCCAGTTCAATCCCTAGCCTGGGAACTTCCATATGCCACAGGTGCGGCCCTAAAAAGCCCCCTTGCCCCCCTCCCCAAAATCGTGAATCACCATACTGTACACCTGTAAATGACATAATATTGTACCTCAACTATACGTCAGTAAAATTTTTTAAAATTTGAAAAAGACTCAAGCTGTTGTCAGGGATGTGTGTGAAAGACACTCACGCTTATAAAACGTGAAGTGTTGTATCCTTTTCCAAAAGCAACTAGGAACATCTAACATATAAAATTCCGTACACCCTTTGAGAGCCAGCATTAAGCTTCCAGGAATTTAGCGGAACATAAAAACATACATTAAAACAAACGCACACAATCCACAAGGGCATATATGTTTATTGCAGCATGGTTTGTAGTGGCCAAGACCCGGAAAAAATGAATTCTTTGTCAAGAGGAAAATGGATGAACAAATAATGATATATCACACCATGAAACATTGTCTAGCCATTCAAAAAAAGTTAGAGACTTACAGATTACTTGGGGTGATTTTCCTGAGGAGGAAATTTCTGAGTGACTAATGCAAGATGGAGAAAAATGTGTGTAAATATATGATATCAGATAAAAGTCCCACATGTACGTGCTTGTGGATGTGTATATGTGTGTGAGTGTGTGTGTGTGTGTGTGTGTAGGATTATCTGATTATAGAGAAAAATATGGAAAGATACCCATACTTCTTTTTAATGTCTTTTAAGAAAATTTTATTGAAGTATAGTTGATCTAATTTCTGCAGTACAACATAGTGACTCAATTATATATTATATGTACATTCTTAACAAAAAATTTTTTTCTTTTCTTTTTAGGGCCATACCCCAAGCATGTCGAAGTTCCAAGGTTAGGGGTCAAATTGGAGCTGCAGTTGCCAGCCTACACCACAGCCACAGTAACACCAGATCCGAGCCACCACTGCTCAGGGCAATGCCAGATCTTTAACCCACTGAGTGAGGCCAGGGATTGAACCTGCATCTTCATGGATACTAGTTGGGTTGGTTTCTGCTGAGCCACAATGGGTACTCCACTTCTCTGTTTTTTAAGTGAGGAAACTGAGGTTTGCAAAGGACAGATGGAACTTTCACGCTCATTTCCCTCCTTATTTCATTGCCCTAACAGGCCAATGTGCCTTGCTTGAGGTCACAGAGCTGCAGGTGGAAAGGGGGCCTTGGACCCAGGTTTCCCTGACTCCAGAGCCCAAGTCTTCATCTTCCGCCATCTGCCTGGTGTTTGCTGAAGCCTTGGGTGGTGTGGCTGGTGGGGCAGAGGAGGTGAGTTCTGACTCCTGTCCCCTTGAATCCCAGACAGATCAGAAAGTGCATGTGTGGCAGGGGCTGTGAGGAGCTGGGGGAGACAGGGAACTGTCAGGGGGTGGTGTACGGAGGGATAGCAAGCCCAGCCTGGCTGTGCCAGCCTCCCAGCAGGAAACACCTTTGCCTGTTCAGCCAGGCTGTGGGCAAGGGGCAGCGGTGTCCACTGCCATAAGCCAGAGGCCGTTTCTAAGGGCAGGGGGTAAACAGCCAACTTGGCTACGGGGCCTTCCTGGGACAAAGCTCCCCCTCTGTGTCCTCCGCTTCCCTCCTGTGTATAGAAAAACTCCAGCCTCCTAGGCCTTCCTCAGTTTCCAAAAAACAAATTTAATCGGAGAAGCGAGAAAATGCAGAAGCAAAGGAAAACAGTCAAGCAAGATAAAATAATAATTTAGCTATTAAACAAAGTCAAGGATCTTTCATTTCTCCTTCAGAACTATAGACAGTATACTGAGCCAAATCCTTGAGCTCTTTTGCAGAGACTGAAACCTCCACCAGACAGAAGAAGTTTACTGTGTGTTGACCCCAAGCACATAGACCCCAGACTGGTTAGAACTGGAAGGTTGGCGATATTGACTCAGATTACCTCACCACCCATCAGTCACAAGAACGTCCATGAGCTGATCACACACCCTGAAAGCCTCTCCCTCAACTTGACTTTAAAAATTCTTCCCTGGGAGTTCCCGTCGTGGCTCAGTGGTTAACGAATCCAACTAGGAACCATGAGGTTGTGGGTTCGATCCCTGGCCTTGCTCAGTGGGTTAAGGATCTGGCGTTGCCATGAGCTGTGATGTAGGTTGCAGACGCGGCTAAGATCCCATGTTGCTGTGGTTGTGGTGTAGGCTGGTGGCTACAGCTCCGATTAGATCTTTAGCCTGGGAATCTCCATATGCCACGGGAGCGGCCCAAGAAATGGCAAAAAGACCAAAAAAACCCCCCCAAACTTTTCCCTGAAAGCTACTGGGGAGTTGAGGTCCTTTGAGCACTAGCTTTTTAGATTCTTTGTTTGACCTTGCAAAAAATGCTACACTTGGGAGTTCCTGTTGTGATGTATTGGAAACAATCTGACTAGTATCCATGAGGATTCAGGTTCCATCCCTGGCCTCACTCGGTGGGTTGGGGATCCGGCATTGGGAGCTGTGATGTAGGTTGCAAATGTGGCTCTGATCCCACGTTGCTGTGGCTGTGGTGCAGGCCGGCAGCTGCAGCTCTGATTCGATCCCTAGCCTGGGAACTTCCATATGCAAAGGGTACAGCCCCAGAAAAAGAAAAAGAAAGAAGACTGGCCTTCACTGAAACCCCATATCAGAAGACTGGCTTTACTGTCCACAGGTATGTAGACCCAAGTTTGTTTCCATAACAGGTGCATACCTGGGGTGATGGGCCAGTTCTGGCATATTCCTCAATGCTCTTTTCTATTTTTATTTTTATTTTTTGGCCACAAGCATGACGTGGAAGTTCTAGGGCCAGGGATGGAACACGAGCCACAGCAGTGATGACACCAGATCTTAACCTGTTATGCCACAGGAGAACTCCTGTTTTCTATTTTGGATGTTAATAATGGTGGGGATGTCCACAGTTCTAGAGTTGGGGAGCTTGGGGGAAAACTAGCAAGTTAAATGAAAAAATCATGGCGTTCCTGTCATGGCGCAGTGGGTAATGAATCTGACTAGGAACCATGGGGCTGCAGGTTCGATCCCTGGCCTTGTTCAGTGGGTTAAGGATCCGGTGTTGCCGTGAGCTACAGTGTAGTTCGCAGACATGGCTCGGATCTGGTGTCACTGTGGCTCTGGCATAGGCTGGTGGCTCTGACTAGACCCCTAGCATGGGAACCTCCACATGCCGTGGGAGTGGCCCTAGAAAAGGCAAAAAGACAAAAAAAAAAAAAAAGAAAAAGAAAGAAGAAAGAAAAGAAATGATTCCTCCTGAGTCTGAGCAGTCATTGGATTGAGTGGGGACAGGGACCTGGGATCCAGGTCAGCCTGTGATCCACAGATAATCACGGAAACCCAACAAGTAGCATGTCTGAGGATTTACCTGTGGAATAGTCATCTCTGGAAACCGCTCAGAGGCAACTTGCAACAGAGACATGGTGGATTTATTCTCAGTTTGCGCAGGATTATCATTATGCTTCATCCAGGATCCCTCCACCATGGCAGAATGTCAGTTGGTGCACACACTGTGGAATACAGTCTGGAGGCTCCTCAAAAAAACAGTAGTTGCCCTATGATCCTGCAATCCCATTCTTGGGCATATCTGGAAAAAACTCTAATTTGAAAAGATACATGCACCCTTATGGTCACCACCGCACTATTTGCCATAGCCAAGACATGGAAGCAACTTAAGTGTCCATCAGCAGAGGAATGGCTAAAGATGGTGGAATAGCATATGGAAGTTCCCGGTCCAATTGGCGAGGATCTGAGCCTCATTTGAGCACAGTTCATGGCCTGATCCCCAACCCACTGGGTGGGGCCAGGGATCAAACCCGCATCCTCATGGATACTAGTCGGATTCTTTTCAGCTGCACCACACCAGGAACTCTATTTTTATAGTTGAGTATCTTCTCTTCCAGATGGCTTTCCAGTTGCGCGGTATGAAGTTCCTGACCAGTAGGGGGCGCTCGTTTGGGTTGGCAGCCCCTGCAGTGGGCCATATGCCTGGTGAACCCACAGAGGTCCCTCATGGACCCCGACCTGTTTTCTGAAGATCAGTAAGGTGGCCTAGCCTTGGGCACAGATCTCACTGGGGCTTGAGGAGAGCAGTTACTACAAAAGCCCCCTGGGCTGTCTCCAGGGTTAATTTTCTCCATCTCCCTCTGCAAACCAAAGCTAGAAAGATCTGTCTTTTCAGGGACTTTCCACGTTCCCTTCCGTAAAATCTGAGCCTGACTAGCTCTTGGCAAACACGGTTGGCCCCACTTCTCACAACCCCCATCTTCACACGTTGGACAATTCTGAGCCAAGTTCGGGACCCACGTCACCTGCCAGACCCTGCATCCCCATCTTCTCTTCTGGATGCTCTTGCCCAGGGATGTCTCTTCAGCGTCTGCTTAGATGTCACATTTTCTGGGATGCCTTTCCTATCCCCTCAGAGGGGATCATGGGCCCTTCCTGCGTGTTCCCACTCGCCAAGCCATGCGCGGGGGTGGGGGTGGCATCCGGGCGGGTGTTGCCATCGTGTTTCCCTCACTGACACAGCCACTGACCACAAGCTTGTTGGTCCTGCAACCCACTGGCCTTCGAGTTCCTTGATCTCCTCTCTCCAGCACTGCCCAGATTTCAGCCACTAGCTTCCACGGATGTCCCCTCTGGCACCTTACCCTGCACCTTCTGCATCATGGGAACTCAGCAGACACAATTTGGTGAATGAAATACTTATTCAACCTTGCTCCGCAGAGGTCTCTGAAGATGACACTCATGAAACACCCATGGGCTTTGTCATGCTGCAAAAACCTGCGCTTTACTATCAGAGATCCTGCTAGATCTGGGGTGGGGGCCCGGGAGTCTGCACTTTAACAGACTTCCAGGTGATTCTCAGGTTAAGGATGTCTTTGCCGGGGCTCGGATTTGATCCCCAAGCTCAGAACGTCCATATGCCCTCGGGTGTAGTAAAAAAAAAAAAGGGGGGGGGGGAGGAGTTCCCTGTGGCTCAACAGTAACGAACCTGACTGGTATCCATGAAGATTCAGATTTGATCCCTGGCCTCACTCAGTGGGTTAAGGATCCAGCGTTGCTGTAAACTGTGGTGTATACCACAGTCTCTGCTGGGATCCCGTGTTGCTGCGGCTGTGCAGCTCCAATTTGACCCTTTGCCTGGGAACCTCCATATGCCGAGGATACAGCCTAAAAAGACAAAAATTTTTTAAAAAGAGAGAGAAAGAATGAAAATTATTGTCCTGGTGTTTGGTGGTGTTTGTTTTTTTGCTGTGCCCGTAGCACAAGAAGTTCTAAGGGCCAGGGATCCAACCCTTACCACAGCAGCAACTTGAGCCACGACAGTGAGAACATGGGATCTTTAACCACTAGGCCATCAGGGAACTCCTGCCCTGGCAACAACCTCTCAGACTGCAGATCCCTTTTAGCTGAGGGCAATGGGATCTGGTGGCCTTCCAGGACCACTGTCTCCATGCTGCCTGATCCTCCCCACCAAGACCCTCATCCTCCAGAGGGAATTCTTCTTGCCTTCAACTGATGTTGCCCTGGTGGGGCAGTTCCCATCACGCACGGGAGTGACCAGAGAGAGGTGGCTTCGGTTCTTCCAGGCAGAGGGCCTCCTTCGGTAGGAGCCAGCCTCTCTCCCAACATGGACTGTCCTCGCCAGGTTATTTCTCCCTGTGTGTGCTCTGTAAATGTGATAACGAGGGGTCCAATTTGTTGTGCTAACAGATAAGGCGGCGGCGGGTGGCGGGGTGGGGGGGGGAGGCAGGCCTGAACTTCCCCCTTCCAAAGCAGACGTCAGCTGTGGCTCCCTCTGCATCCTCATCTTCCCCTGCCTCCGCTACCCCGTCCACTCAGCTTGAACGAATTAGACTATAATGAAGGCTAATAAACACCTAATGGAGTGTCTGGAAGGAATTGGCCTTGAGGGCTAGAGCAGAACCTGGGTATCCCCCAGATCTCTGTGCCCCTGGGGAATTAGCCAGGACAGATGAAATGATTCTCAGACACATCTTTGGCACCCAAGGCCAGGGGCTAGCCCTGGGGACCACAGGAACGTCCCTTTCTTTGCCCAGTTTATTGAAGGAGGTGCCATTTAGAGTCAAGGCTCTGGGATCAGCCAGATCTTATTTTGGAGTAAAGGTCAAAGGAGCAGTGTTCCCCCACCCCCATGAGACCACCTCCCCCACCCACCCCTGTGTCACCTGATAACAGGAGAGGGCAGTGTCAAACTCCCTGGAGGACCCTCTTTTGTGCTCTCAGAGTAATCAGGTTTCAAAGGAGAGAACAGATGGATTGCATTTTCCTAACTTTTAGCCGGTTCCAATGTGCAAACAGTTAAGATCATAATGTTAACATTTTCTCGATGTTTTATGTGCATATAAAATATGCCTGAAGAATGTGCTTTTGAATGCAAAGTTTGATCCAATTACAATTTTATAGAGTTTATAAAAACATAAAAAAGTATGTTTTCTGGGTGTCTGAGACCCTTTTGGCCTTTACAGTAAACTTGGAAGCTTGCAGGGAAATATAATTGCCACCATGTCAGAGAGCCGCCCCGCGGAGCTTAAAATGATGAGCCCATTATGTAAATATGGAAACATCCCATACTCTCTTGGGGTGAATGAGATACTGATGAATGGAATTAAAAACAATCCTGTGGTCTTGGATCTGATTGGAAATTGTTGTTGTTTTCCGGCTTTGAAGAGCCGTGTTAAAAAAAGAAAAGAAAAAAGAAAAGAATCTTGCAAACTTAACTTCTGCGGTTTAAAAGAAATAAGGGGGCTCCGTGCAGAATAAAAGCAGGCAGCTTCCCCATTAGTGGGGAGAAGAAACTGCTCTAGAGCAAAAAAAAAAAAAAAAGGCAAAAAGCACATAGACCAGCAGACCCCTTCCAGGGTAAATGCTAAAGTAGGTGGGGCGTGGGATGGGGTGTCTGGGGGTGCTTCTAGGAAGGAGACCAGCTCCTTCATCCCATCTTCACTTATTTGGGCAAATAACCTCAGCAGTCTGAATCTGGCCACCTTGCTGGTGAAAAGAGAGGAGCGAATTTCAGGATCTCTCACCTACCTCTAAAATGCTGTGATTACCTAGTTCCCCTTCCCGCCCTAAATGAATTACCAGCTGTTGGACTACGTGAAATGGCCATCAGCAGATGTCTGGAGGAGGTGTGCGGAGAATTAAAGGATGACCTAAAGTGAGCCCCCATCAGATGGCTTCCTTCTTGGAAAATAAAGTTGACAGCAAGCCTGTGTCTGAGTCCATTTGCTTGCTGCTGAATTTTCCAGTTCCACGTGTAAGCGTTCGTACACAATCAGCTGTTCGCATTTAGAGAGGTTGAGTAGGAACAGCTCTCCATACCCCAGTCAGAGCGTGCACAGAATTAATTGTACAGTATAGTTTTGTTAAGCAAATGCTGACTGGATTTCCTTCCGGGGGTTGGTCCAGCTCCAGCAGCCTTTCCATTGCATCCGTGTGGGGTGGGTCCCCCAGCTCTGGACAAGCCCAAGGTCATCTAAGGAGAATTGCTCTCACTGCAGAGATGAGGGTCTGTAGCATTGATTGGGAGAGTTCTCAGCTCTCAGAACTGGAGGAAACAGAGATTGTCTCGTCTGATACACAAGAAGAGGGAGACTGAGAGCTTAAAACAAGTTCAATCTATCAACCAAAAATAAATAAATAAAGTTCCCAAGACTTTTAAAAAAAGAAAAGAAAATGTGTGAGGCTTGGAGAGGTCAAGAGACGTGGGCAAAGCCATAGTCTCCTAGGTCAGGACTCCAGCAAATTTTTTTTTTTTTTTTTTGAGCCACGTTCCTGGGCTAGGGATCAAACCCTCACCCACAGCAGTGACCTGAGAACCAGTGACAAGGCCGGGTCTTTGACCATTAGGCCGCCAGAGGACGACATCCTGCCATTTTGATATAATCCTGCTGGCATCTTCCATGTCCAGATGCAGAGCTGAAGGAAACCCACGTGGCTGGAAACAAATGAGGGAAGAAGTGTTGTCTGAGTTTCTGTGGGCTGCCATGACAAATTCCCTCAAATGCTGGTGGCTTGAAAAAAAGAAATTGGGTCTCTATGGTTCTGGAGGCTATAGGTGTGAAATCAAGGTGCTCGCAGGGCCACACTTCCCCTAAATCTTCTAAGAATCCTCTCTGGTTTCTTCCTCCAGCAAGTGTTGTCCTGGGCATTTCTTGGCTTGTGGCCACGTAACCCAAACTCTGCCTCGATCTGTTTTTTGCATGGCTCTCTCTGTGTCCCTGTGGGTCTTTTTCTCCTCTTAGAAGGATACCAGTCTTTGAATTTAGGGACCCCTCAAACCTGGTATGATCCCATGTTGATCCTTGGCTAATTACATCTGTCTAATTCCAAAGAAGGCCTGTTCTGTGGTTCCCTGGTGGATGTGCATTTGGCGGAACACTGTTCAACCCACTGCAGCTGAGCGGTAGGATGGGAAGTCAGGGAGAAGGGCAGAGTGCTGTCTGTTCATGCAACATGCCAAGCTCATCCTTTTCTTGTGGCTTTTTTACCCTAGATGTCTCCCTTCACCTTGATGTCTGAGCCTTCCTTCCTTCCCTCCCTCCCTCCCTCCCTCTGCTCCTCCTTCCCTCCCGCCTCCCTCCCCTCCCCCTCCCTCCCCTCTCCCCTCCCTTCCTCTCTTTCTTCCTCCCCCTTCCAACCTTCTTGTTTATGTGGGGTCTTAGAAGCCACTGGTAACAATTCTTGCTTGCATACTATGTGAGATGAGAAGCCCTTGGAGGATTTTGAGGAAGGGAGTCATAGGGTCTGACTTCTCGCCCTGGTTGCGGTAGGAAAATTGGCTGTAGGAAGGGAGGGTGAAGGGAGAGAGCGTGATGTGACTTTGGTAGGAGATGAAGAGAAAAATGCTAGGAGTCAAAAGTGGTAGACATGTAGGGTGTGATCAGATTCGAGCAGATTTTGAAGGTAGAGTGGAATTTGGGCCATTAAGGTTTGAGATCCCCTCCGGTGGGGATGTTGATCGAGTCACTGGAGAAGGTCCCAGCAGCTGGATGGTATTTAAAGCCATGTTACCAGACTGAGCTCACCCGAGGAGCAGCATGGAGATAAAGGAAAAAGACATCTGAGGACCACGTCCTGGACTCTGCATCCTTTAGGGGCTGGGACGATGAGGAGGGTCCAGCAAAGGAAACTGAGATGAAGTGGCCAGTGAGACAGGAAGAGAGAAAGGAAAGGTGAGGGAAGTTTCAAATAAAAGGAGGAATCAACTGTGTGGGGATTGGCTGATAGGTCAAAAAGGAATGTGGCCTTACGATCACTGAGCGTCCCTGGTGGCCTTGACCAGAGAGGGTGCGAGGATAAAAGCATGATTGAATGAATTAAAAAAAAAAAAAGGGGGGGGTGGCTTAGTGGTTAAGGATTCTGCCTGTTCATTACTATGGCGCTGGTCGGATCCCTGGTCCAGGAACTTCCGCATGCTGTGGGCGTGGCCAAAAAAGGAAAAAGGCGTGGTTGAACGGCTGGCCTGTAGGAACTCTGGGTGGGTGGGAAAGAGCCCTGATGGGCCCGCCCACTCCAGGGGTGGGTCCTGAGTGGTCTCAAGTCTCACGCCACCTGCCAGTGGCAGCTTCCGGGCTCTGTGGATCTAAAGCTGGGCAGTGAGACCGGAGGAGAAGTTGGCTGAGGGGTTGTAAAGAAAATGTGCTCACGGGCTCAGAAGGAAAGCTGGAAGAGATATGCTCGTCTTTTTCCTTTGGTCTCTGAACTTGACCCAAGGGGGCACCCTAGTCAGCCCTGCTGAGGGTTCTGTTGCTTCTGAGCATGGGAGGTGGACTGCCTTCCCTTCCCTGCCCCTCCAACCTGCTCTGAGGGAGAAAGCAAGAGAGGCGGATGCCAAGCCTCTTGGCCTCCAGGGTTTGGGCATCACTGAGTTGGTAACACTCCCACCCCACACGGCACAGTGACATCTTTTCTCTGGTCTCTGTCCCTGTCTCCTCCTGGCTCTGGCGTGGCACCCGCCCTCCTCACATTCTAGTTCAACTCTAGGGGTTGCCCCTCACAATTTTTTGCGGTTTAAAAAGTGAGCTCCTACGAGTTCCTGTAGTGACTCCACCAATTAAGAACCCAGCTAGTATCCATGAGGATGTGGGCTCCATCCCTGGCCTGAGTTGGCTAGTTGCTGAAAACTGTGGTGTAGGCCAGCAGCTGCAGCTCTGCTTCAACCCCTGGCCCTGGAACTTCCATATGCCGCGGTCCGGGCTTAAAAAGAAAAAAAAAAAAAAAAAAAAAGGGAGGGGGGCTCCTAGCGTTCCCTGGCAGCTCAGTAGGTTAAGGATCTGTTGCCACTGCTGTGGCTCGCAGGTTGCACTTGTGGCACAGGTTCGATCCCTGGCCTGGGACTTTTTGTATGTTGCAGGTACAGCCAAAAAAAAAAAAAAAGGGTGGGGCGAGGTGGGGTGGGATGGAGGCACTCCTGAAGATGGAAAAATCCGCCTGGCTGCAACACTGAGAATGGAAGGGAGGATTCTTGAACCTCAGAGGCCCCAGGAGACCCATTTAGGAGGGAGAAGTCTGCCCTGGGGACATCCTATTCAGGGAGTTAGCCTCTTCATTTTCTCCAGGCGCTTCCCTCTCCCATGCAGATTCCCCAGGGGTGGGGAAGGGGAGGGAATTCTTTAGACCAAAGAATTTCACAGGAAGCTAGAAAGGGAGTTCTTAGAAACCCACAGAGGCCAACTACGTGGGGGTGAGCAAGAGGTAAAAGATTTCTCTTCCAAAGGGTTGGCAGACTAGCGGAGGATGATTTTATTTAGTCTGTGATGACAAGATAAGGGATTAATAGATTTAAGCTGCATTGAGGAACGCTGAGATAACAGTGCACGATAAACCTCCCAACCAGATGGAGCCCCAGACAACTTGGGAGGATCCCCGGGCTCCAGCCTGACCGCCCTCAGAGGCCCAGGGTGTCAGTGTACCCTCAGGTCCAGCCTGTGGTCTTGGAGTGGATGCAAGTGGATAGAGCAACCTGTAGAGACCTGGAGGAGAAACACACACAGGGAGGAGGGTCTGTTCTAGCCCCAGGGAGCACGGGAGTCAGCCAAGACCGGCCCTCAAAGGAGATCTGGTGATCTGTCCCTCTAGGACTGAAAAATTCCCTGGCTCCACAACAGGAATCTAGGAGTTTCCAAAGCTAATTTCTTTTCTTTTCTCTCTCTCTCCTGTTTTGTTTTGTTTTTTTTTTTCCTCAGGGCTGCGCCTGCAGCATCTGGAAGTTCCTGGGCTAGAGGTGGAATCAGAGCTGCAGCTGTCGGCCTACACCACAGCTCATGGCAATGCCAGATCCTTAACCCACTAAGGGAGGCCAGGGATCAAAACCGCATCCTCCCAGAGAGTATGTTGGGTCCTTAACCCACTGAACCACAGTGGGAACTCCCCCAAGGCAAATTTCTAATGACGTGAAGCCATTACCAAAAACTCCATGGTCTTGAGAATCATGGGGCCAGTGGGAAAGGGGAAAATGGAGAGAGTTCCTTTCTGAAATTGGGCTATGCAACCCCCAAATCAGCTCTCTTAGGAGAAAGACTTGATGAGAATGTGGATATGCTCTTGAGAAGCAAGCACAGGGAGGCCATGCTTGTTCACTTAGTAATTTTCAGGAAACACCTTCGGGCCACTTGTGACACTCTGCTGATTCGTGTCTATCTGGAATGGGTCATTTTGGAAAAAGGCTGGTCCCATCCATCTCTCCTGAACCCCACCAAAGAGAGAGAGAGAGAGAAAGAGAGAGAGAAAGAAATAAAAAAGGAAAAAAAGAGAGAGGGAGTTCCCTTTATGGTGCAGCGGAAACGAATCTAAGAACCCTGAGGTTGCAGGTTCGATCCCTGACCTTGCTCAGTGGGTTAAGGATCTGGCATTGCTGTGGGGTGTGGTGTAGGTCACAGATGTGGCTTGGATCCTGAGTTGCTGTGACTGTGGTGTAGGCCGACAGCTATAGCTCCCATTAGACCCCTAGCCTGGGAACCTCCGTATGCTGTGGGTACAGCCCTAAAAATAAAAGCAAAAAAAAAAAAAAGAGAGAGAGAGAGAAAAGAAAAAGCCAAACAAAGACAGAAAGTGGATTCACAGGATGCATTCGGCAGTGGCCAGAATCTCAAGAAGCAGCTTTATGCAGCTGCTGGGGCCAGAGCAATTCACCAGAATTCTCCCCACTTCCCCACCAAGGTCCTGGGAGAAAGGAAGCTCTCTAACTTTTGACGTCCTCTCAACTCACTTGATCAGATTCAGGCCCCCATTTCCCCAACCATATCCCCCACCTGGGTCTTCTTCACGGCTCTGTTCCCTCCCCCAGGGCATCACCCCCAGCTGGTCCCGTCACTTCTCTGTAGCCCACCCCACGAGGCCCCCACGCTGAGCTCTGGAACACCAGAGTAATTTGAACCTGCATCTGTGGATAGCTTCGTCTGTGTTTACAGATAGAAGACAAGCTGTAAGAAACAGGATTGGATTTGTTATTTGTAAGTCAAACCAGCTGTGATCTCCCATCTATGGCTGCTTCCTTTGCAAATGCCAAATGTCATTTGTGGTTGAGGTCACTTTTCTTCCCAGAGAGTTGTTTTCTCTCCATGCAGCCGGCTTTCCTCCTGAGCCTCTTCCTCCACCAGCTGCTCCCCAGCAAGGTGTCAGCATGTGGAACCAGCCTGCGTGCACCCCAGGCAGCCTGGCCCCTGAGAGGGGGGATCCAGCCCCTGGAATCACAGTGCTTCTCGAAGCTTCTTGGCTAGAGTAGGGGTGGGTGCTAGGCTGGTCTAGACTGCCCCTCCCTGGAGACTTCCTTTCTCCTCTATCCTTTAGAAATCATGGAGTTCCCATCGTGGCTCAGTGGCGAATCCGACTAGGAACCATGAGGTTTCGGGTTCGATCCCTGCCCTTGCTCAGTGGGTTAAGGATCTGGCATTGCCATGAGCTGTGGTGTAGGTCGCAGATGAGGCTCGGATCCCGCGTTGCTGTGGCTCTGGCATAGGCCAGTGGCTACAGCTCCGATTACCCCTACCCTGGGAATCTCCATATGTCTCGGGAAAAAAAAAAAAAAGAAAGAAAGAAAAGAAATCGACCTGAAGTTCATCTCCATGATGTTCTGAACTGACAGTCACCTTGAAAAAGAAAAAAAAAAAGAAAGAAAAACCAAAAAACCCCCAAAACCCTGAAAACTCTTGGCTCAATTTTCTCTTCATCTGAGGCAGCATCAGAGTGACTTCAAGCATTTAAGCATACCTGGATTTCAAACTGGTCATGTTTATTTATTTTTCATTTTTTAAAGTTTTACTGAAGTTTGGGTGATTTACAATGCTGTGATCATTTCTACTGTACAACAAAGTGACTGAGTTATGCATGTACACACATCCATTCTCTTTCAGATTCTTTGCCCACATAGATTGTCTCAGAGTACTGAATAGAGTTCCCTGTGCTCTACGGCAGGTCCCCATTGGCTAGTCATTCCATGTACCTCAGTGTGCATATGCCAATCCCAAATCCCCAGTCCCCCACCTGTCCCCTTTGGTGACCAGAAATTTTTCAAAGTTTGTCTTTAGTTCTGCAGATACAGTCATTTGTACCTTTTTTTTTTTCTTTTTGCCTTTTCTAGGGCTGCACCCAGGCTAGGGGTCGAATCAGAGTTACAGCTGCTGACGTACCCCAGGACCACAGCAACGCCGGATCCGAGCCGCGTCTGCAACCTACACCACAGCTCACAGTAACGCTGGATCCTCAACCCACTGAGCAAGGCCAGGGATCAAACCCGCAACCTCATGGTTCTTAGTCGGATTCGTTAACCACTGAGCCACGATGGGGACTCGTGTACCCTTTTTTAAGATTCCATATATGACTGCATTTGCAGCAACATGGATGGACCTAGAAATTATCACACTAAGTGAAGTTAGGCAGTGAAAGACAAACATCATACGATATCACTTATATGTGGAATCGAATTGGTAATATTTAAATAGTCATATGAAAAAAAAACTTTGGTGTTTAAGTCAGTCAGTATCTGTCTTTTCCCCCATTTGAATGGATGTCCTTGGAAACTGGGATCAGGTCATGTTATCTAGGAAGTTCCACATGGAAATTTCCATTCAGCAAGTAGTAGTGGGACACCTACCATGTACTCAGTTTCTGTCCTAAAAGAGCACACGACCTACTTAGATGAGGGTAGAAGCAAAGTATGTAGTCCATGTAATAGTTATATTTTCTTGAACTATTAGCCAAGGGCTGGTTGAAGCTTACAGGCAGGCAAGGCAATGGGAGTTTGGTGCAGGGAGTCACAGTAGGCTGGGGTGGATTGGGAAGGCTTAGTGGAAGAGGCAGCACTTGAACTAAGGTCCAAAGGAGTGGCCCAATGTTGATAACGAAAGGATGTGGAGTGTGTGTGTGTGTGTGTGTGTGTGTGTGTGTGTGTGTGTGTGTAGGGGGATGTTGGTAAAAGTTTAACAATTATCCCCCCCCAACAAAGATCTAATTTATAGTGTTGGCCAATTTCCCTGGTGTAAATATATCCCACCATGGCGAATCCCATGGTCAGTTTCAAGGCAGTCACGTGAAATCACTAAGTCACTGAACAAGGAGTCAGGAAGGGGTATGTAGCAGCACACTATTCAGTGGCATTTTTGCCACCAAGAAAAAAATAGCAAGAAGTCACAATATGAAAAAAATGCAATAAAAAATTAAGAAGGGATGAATTTTGAGCATTTATTACCTCCACTTTTTTTTCTTTTTCCACCACACCCTTGGCTTATGGAAGTTCCCAGGCCAGGGGTCAAACCCCTGCCTCTACAGCGACCCAAGCCACTGCAGTTGGATCCTTAACCCACTGCACCACAGTGGGAACTCCTATTACTTCTCCTTTTGATATCACTTACATAACTGTAACTTAATTTTTAAAGATGGTTGACCTTAACAGTGAGATCACAAAATCCCCGTACATTTAGTGGTCAGCTCTTGTGAGCTAGTATGGGCCAGCTCAGCATGCTGCTGGTACAGAACAGCTAGAAGGATGGGATAGAGATTTCTGCAGGATGTTTAATATTGTACCTAGTGGAAAGCTTTTTTTTTTGTCTTTTTGTCTTTTTGCCATTTCTTGGACTGCTCCCGCAGCATATGGAGGTTCCCAGGCTAGGGGTCTAATCGGAGATGTAGGCCTATGCCAGAGCCACAGCAACTCAGGATCCCATCCGTGTCTGCGACCTACACCACAGCTCATGGCAATGCCGGACCCTTAACCCACTGAGCAAGGCCAGGGATCGAAACCATAACCTCATGGTTCCTAGTCAGATTCGTTAACCACTGAGCCACGACGGGAACTCCTAGTGGGAAGCTTTTTATAGCACTAATGATGACTCATCTAGCCTTGATGTTCCTCTGCACATTCTCTTTTCTTCTCAACTGGATCTAATCCTAGTCAGACTGCTAGGAATCCCAGCTGCCTGGCTCCAGAACACCATCGAAAAATCCTACAAACAGAATTCTTGTTTGCCGTTTGAGACTCCATGAAAGATTTTTACTGAAACATTTTTGGTCAAAAGTCACTTCTTTGAACAAGGGGTGCCTCCCCAGGGAATGAGCCAGAAAATCCTGCTCTGGAGTTCCTGTCATAGTTCATCGGTAACAAACCCACTTGGTATCCATGAGGATGTGGGTTCGATCCCTGGCCTTGCTCAGTGGGTTAAGGATCTGGCGTTGCCGTGAGCTGTGGTGTAGGTTGCAGACGCGGCTCGGATTCTGCATTGCTGTGGCTCTGGTGTAGGCTGGCAGCTGCAGCTCCGATTCGACCCCTAGCCTGGGAACCTCCATATGCCGCAGGCATGGCCCTTTAAAGAAACAAAACCAGGGCCAGTGGTCTCCCAGAAACTGACTTTTCTGCCCTGCCTGCTGCCACCCAGAAATGCCGCTCCCTCCCACCTGCCTGTGGGCATCGGGCTGTGTCTGTGTTTACAAGGACAAGCTGGAGGCCTGATGCTTGTTTATGTATTAGTTTTGGATTTTTAACAAAATATTTTTATACCAAGAGATTATAAATGAATGGTAATAACCATTTATAACAAGAAGTGGAAGCTACTGGATATTCTTTTAACTTGGCACAAGATTGAATACAGATTTTTTTTTTTTCTGTTTCTGAAGTGCAGTTAGAGATATTCTGGCTGAAGAAAATGTTTTATATAAATACATGCTTTCATTCAGAAAAAATGAAACAAAAAAAACAACAAAACAAAACAAAACACAAACTCTTTTTTTTTTTTAGGAGGAAAACACATAATTTAATGGCAGATATAAATGTAAAAAATATTAGTAATCATAGTGGATGTAAATGAGCCAAATATCCAAAAAAACTTTAATGGATTTTTAAATATTGACCAAAAATTGTCTAAAGAGTTACCAGCACACCACTGGGGCCATGGCCCGGGCTTGCTACAGCTTCCCAGGGGTTCAGAAATCTCTAAGGAGGGAAAAGAATGGATTGCAGGGGTCTGGGATGTTGGACAAAGAAAAAGATTCAAGAAAGGTAAAGCGGCCAAGGTTTGGGATTTGGATGCCAGACCTTCCTTTATCTTTCACCATTTTTGGGATTCAGAAAACACAGAAACTCTTGCCCCTTCTTCCTTCTGTTCTGGGGCCTGTTCAAGGAAGAGCTGGAGGAAAGGACCACCACCTTCCACTAAAGATCATCTCTGGAAGCGGGGAAGGGTCCTGGGAGAGGCTGCCTTCACTTCTGTCCAGGAAGGATGCTCTTTAGTACCAGATTTTCTCGCCCAGGGAAGATGACTTTTGGACACCTTTATATGACTGTTAACCTCAGAAATGATGACACCTTAAACAAAAGAAAAAAAAAAAGAGCATGAATTGGTTTAGACATTAATCCATGAGTTGTTTCCCTGTCCCAATTTTCATGTCCCAGATCTTTTCCTGGGACAGTATGGGGCACGAATTGAAATGACTTGGAGGGGGTGACCATGGTGTACTTTTACTCCTATTGCTAGAAACTTCCTTTGGAATTCCGAAGGCCTCTCATCTCAAGCTCCTTCGAAGCCCCTTAGAATTGAGGTTCTAGGCACTGGAGGACATTTGCCCTTCAAAATGTTTTTGTTTTCGTTTTGTCTTTTTAGGGCCGCATCCATGGAATATGGAGCTGCCCCGGCTAGGAGTGGAAAAGGAGCTGTAGCCACTAGCCTACACCACAACCATAGCAACTCTGGATCCGAGCCACATCTGCGACCTACACCACAGCTCATGGCAACACCAGATCCTTAACTCACTGAGCGAGGCCAGGATCGAACATGGATTCTAGTAGATTTGTTTCTGCTGAGCCACGACAGGAACTCCAAAAATGTTTTGAGTATTTTATTTCCCCTATCGACATCTTTCATCCAATTGCAATGATGGGAGAAGAATCAGCACTGGGTTCTGGAGATACAGAAAGAAATGGAGTGTAGACAAAGCAGAGTCTGGGAAGTGAGTTCTGGGGCAGGTAACAGGACCCCACAAAGAGACTTAGGAGTGGCTGGTGACGCAGAGGAAAACCAGAAGAGACAGATACCTGGAAACAAGCACAGAACATTCACTGTTCTCTTCCAGTTTTATTGAGATAGAATGGACATCAGCTCTCTGTAAGTTTAAGGTGTGCAGTGTAGGAGTTCCTATGTGGCGCAGTGGTTAACGAACCCGACTAGGAACCATGAGGTTGCAGGTTCGATCCCTGGCCTTGCTTAGTGGGTTAAGGATCCGGCATTGCCGTGAGCTGCGGTTTAGGTCACAGACGTGGCTCGGATCCCATGTTGCTGTGGCTGTGGTGTAGGCTGGCGGCTACAGCTCCATTTAGACCCCTAGCCCGGGAACCTCCATATGCCGTGGGAATCAGCCCTAGAAAAGGCAAAAAAAAAAAAGTGTGCAGTGTAATGGTTGGATATACATATCTTGAGAAATGATTCTCACCATAAGTTTAGTTAACATCTATTACCTCATATAGACACCAAGAGGAAAAAAAAAGGCTTTTTCTTGTGACGAGAACTATGTATTTATTTATTTAACGGCCACACTGGTGGCATGTGGAAATTCCCAGGCCAGGGATTTGAATCCGAGCTGCAGCTGTGACCTACACCATAGCTGGAGCAGTGCCAGATCCTTTAACCCACTGCGCTAGTCCGGGGATTGAATCCCTGTCATCCCAGAGACAACACTGAGTCCTTAACCCCCATGCCACAGCGGGAACTCTGATGGGAACTTGTAAGATCTACTCTCTTAGCAATTTTTAACTCTGCCAGATAGCAGAAGCACAGGACAGGTTTAAAGAAAGTGGATATAAATTAATTGTGTCAAATGATGATGAAAGTTGAAGTATGAGAATTGACCTCTGGGTTGGTAAAGGGGCCTGGTGACCTTGCTTATCAGTCAGGGCTCTTTGGAGAAGCGGTACCCATAGGATGTATATGTACATATAAAAAGAGATTTATTTTAAGCAACTGCTTCACATGATTGCCAAGACTGGCAAGTAGCAATCTGCAGGGTGGGCCAGTGGGCTGGAGACTGAGGGAGGAGCTCATGCTGTGGTTCACGTCTGAAGGTTGTCTGCTGGAGAACTGCTTCCTGCTCAGGAAGGCGGATGAGGCCCACCCACATTAAAGGGGACCGTTGGCTTTGAGTACTCAAAGTCCACAGTTTTAGGGAGTTCTCATTGCGGATCAGTGGGTTATGAACCTGACTAGTGTCCATGAGGATGTGGGTTTGATCCCTGGCCTCACTCAGTGGGTTAAGGATCTGGTGTTGCCATGAGCTGTGGTGCAGGCCAGCAGCTGTAGCACCGATTCGGCCCCTGACCTGGGAACTTCCATATGCCACGGGTGCGGCCCTAAAAAACAAACAAACAGACAAAAAGTCCACCATATTAAATGTTAATTTCATCCTGGAGTTCCCGTCATGGCTCAATGGTTAACGAATCCGACTAGGAACCATGAGGTTGCGGGTTCGATCCCTGACCTTACTCAGTGGGTTAAGGATCCAGCATTGCAGTGAGCTGTGGTGTGGGTTGCAGATACAGCATGGATCTGGCATTGCTGTGGCTGTGGTGTAGGCTGGTGGCAACAGCTCCAGTTCAACCCCCTAGTCTGGGAAGTTCCATGTGCTACAGGTGGGGGCCCTTAAAAGGAAAAAAAAAAAAAATAGTGGATCAATTATAGAAAGTCTTGGATTGTTGAGAACCATTTCCTATTCACTTTTGTAGTCAGTGGAGGGCTTGCCTAGTGCCCTAATTATTATAGACTCTTAAACACTTAAGCAAATGTCTAGATTGGTTTTCTTCATTTAATACCTGATTTTAAATGAATCCATGTTATTTATCACCCATGGACTCAGGGGAGTGCTAGAACTGAATTAAATGTATGCAGTTTTCCCCACATAGCTAATTTCTTTTCATTCTAGTTTATCCTTCCCTCACTTAACACAATTCTTTTTTTTTTTTTCCGTCTTTTTGCTATTTCTTTGGGCCACTCCCGTGGCATATGGAGGTTCCCAGGCTAGGGATCGAATCAGAGCTGCAGCCACCGGCCTACGCCAGAGCCACAGCAACGTGGGATCCGAGTCGTGTCTGCAACCTACACCACAGCTCACGGCAACGCCGGATCCTTAACCCACTGAGCAAGGGCAGGGACCAAACCCGCAACCTCATGGTTCCTAGTTGGATTTGTTAACCACTGAGCCACAACGGGAACTCCCAATACAGTTCTTTAATCTTGTAGGAATTGCTTTTTTTTTTTCAGGGACATTCAGGAGATTCTTCTATACTTGTTAAGCTTTCAGTAGAGGTTCAAAATGTGCTAAAGTCATATGAAAAGATGGGAGAAGGGTTGGAAGAAAGGGTCGGCTGTAGTGTCCAGAATGCTGTCCACTTGCCAAATCCACCCAATGTTCTCAAAGGTGCATTTGAACTGACTTCTTATCGGCAATGGGAGTTAATGATCCCTAATTTCCTGCAGGCTTGCGGTCCTCCGTCTTTAGATGTCAGATCCTCAGAGCTCTTCCCTTAGGCTTGTTCCCCTCTTCAAATGTCCTCCTTCACCGGGCTAGTCTCCTCCACACAGATGCTGTCTGTGTGCAGATTCCTGTATCCAACCTGGACATCTCTTTGGACCTTCAGATCCATGCGTGATTCAGATGCCTCCTTGGTTTTCCTCTAGAGGTCTCCAGAGTACCTCAAATACAAGCCTCAGAACTGGCCTGTGGACCAAGCCACAGTGATTAATCCCTTCATCTTGGAATGATGATGCACTCCTGTTACATTAGCTGCTGTTAGCCCAGGGGGCACCTCCGGAAAGAGGCTTTATGTATCTGTGAATCGCTACCTCTGACCTAGTGTTTGGCAAGGGGAGATGATAGATAGATAAATAATAAGCAATGAGTTCTCTTCCATCAGTGAAAGACCTTGTGATTTTTCAAAGTTTCGACTTCAATAAAGAGGGTATAGGAGGGCCCATTGTGGCTCAGTGGTAATGAGCCCATCTGGTATCCATGAGGATGTAGGTTCAATCCCTGGCCTCACTCAGGAGGTTAAGGATCCAGTGTTGCCATGAGCTCTGGTGTAGGTTGCAGATGCGGCTCAGATCTGGCATGGCTGTGGCTGTGATGTAGGCTGGAAGCTGCAGTTCTGATTCGTCCCCTAGCCCAGGAAGTCCCATATGCCTCAGGTGTGGCCCTAAAAAGACCAAAAAAAAAAAAAAAGAGTGTATGTACTACTTGGTTTCTGGCCTCACTCCTGCACCAAAACTGTGGCTATCAGTCACCACCCTGGCTATGTGATACATGGACATATCTCCAGTCTCACCTTGTGTGTCCTCTTGTCATGTAACATGATTTATCCTGCCTCTTGGGTTTCATGTGCTGTGTGCTGCTGCTCTTCTGTCTGTCATTGGAGACTCCTTTTAAAAAATGTATTTTTTTTTTTAGGGCCATACCTGCGGCATATGGAAGTTCCTGGGCTAGGGGTGGAATCTGAGCTGCAGCTGCCAGCCTATGCCACAGTCACATAGGATCTGAGCCGCATCTGTGACCTATGCCGCAGCTTATGGCAATGCTGGATCCTTAACCCACTGAACGAGGCCAGGTATCAAATCTTCATCCTCATAGAGATAATGTCAGGTCCTTAACTCACAGTCACAACAGGAACTCCTGACCTCATAGGATTTTTGCTGAGGGTACAAAGACAGAAAGAGGACTCAGGGGAGGCTGACTCAAGTTTGGTCAAGGAGAGACTCTCCATCCCTTAAATATACATGTTTATTTATATATATTTATTTATAAATATAGGATATATTATATACAAATATATAATATTTATTTATAAATATACGATCTCTATATTTATATATAAATATGTAATATATAAAAATATATATGTGCTAATTGACTGATCACACACATATTTAAAATTCAGTTAAGGTTAAGGATGGAGGTGACCCCAGGGTATGAGGAAACTCTGCAGCAGCAGCATGAGGTCTGCACGAGGGAGTTAGAAAGGACTTCAGAGAGGAGGTGATGGAAGCTTGAGCTGATGTTGCAGGAGAGAGTTGGTCCTGTGCAGCAAGGAAGGGTGCCTTTCCGGAGGGAGGAGAGAGGGTTTGCTGGAATGGAGTAGGGTTAGGGGGTGTGGTGGAGGGAGAAGAGGCTGGGAAGTGAGTTAGGATATATCAAGAGAGGGCACATATGCCCCAAAGAGATGGGAGTGCAGGGCAGGAGTCTTGGGCCAAATGGGGTCTGTAATCTCCATCACCTGGGGCTCCATCGTTGGACATGCAAACTCTGGGCCCCAATTCAGACCTGTTCTTCCAGAATCTATACCTTGACAGGATCCCAGGGGCGGCTTCTTCTTCCTCTCTCTTTTTCTCTGTAGGACTGCAGTGGGGTATATGGAAGTTCCATAGCTAGGGATCGATTTGAAGCTGTAGTTGCCGGCCTGCACCACCACCACAGCAATGCGGGATCCGAGCCACGTCTACGACCTATGCAGCAGCTTGCAGCAATGGCAGATCCTTAACCCACTGAGACAGGCCAAGCATCGAACCTGCAGCCTCATGGTTACCAGTGGGATTCATTAACCTGCTGAGTCACAGCAGGAACTCCCCCAGGGGCTTCTTAAACACCTCAAAGTTGGAGAAGTCCTTCTGTAGAGTTCTGTGCTGTGGATTCCAGTGGTCAGCTTTGCATTTTAAAAGTCTTTTTTGATGCTGATTCAGTTTTCCCAGTGAAAAAATTTCCAGTCTTTTGTCTGCGAGTACAGGCCTGGCAGTCATGGTCCAGAAGTAGGTGGGGGTGGCTACTGTGAGTCTGAAGGTCAGTATTTGGATTTTTAATTTAGTCTGTTTTTATCAACATGCCTCATCCCTCTCATTTGAGGGTTATTTTGCTCAATCTGGACCCTTTCTTCAGAATGAAGTTTTTGGGGGAGGTGTCATTTTTTATTGCTGAGTAATATTCCATTGTACGGATATACTAAAATTTGTTTTCCAATTCGCCTGGTGATGGCCATGTGTGTTGTTTCAGTTTTTGATTATTATGAATAAAGCTGTTATGAACATCTATGTATAATATGTATGTGAAATATGCTTTATTTTTCTTGGGTAAATATCTAGGAATAGAATTGCTGCATTATATGGTAAGTGTAGGCTTATATGTTCATCTTTTAAAGAACTATCAAACGGTTTCCTAAAGTGTCTTTACTGTTACCACGTTTTCTTTCCTTTGGCTTTCAGCAGTTGACAGTGATGTGCTTTGGTGTGGCTTCATTTGTATATATCCTGCTTAATGTTATCAAGATTCTTGCATTTATAAGTTAATGATTTTTTTCCTAATCCGGAGAACTTGGTCATCGCCTCTTTAATTTTTTGGATGTTTTCTCTTTCAGGGACTCCCATTACACATATGCTGAACTGTTATTTTCCCCATCTATTTTGTAAATTTTTTTCTTTTGCATTTTATGTCTATTATTTGGACTGGAGAATTTCTAGTGATGTGCAAGTTCACTGATGACTCCTCCATCTTCATTTTACTGTTGAACTTATCCAGTAAATTTTTTGTTGCATTTATTGTACTTTTTCTCTCTAGAATTTCTAATTGTTTCCATTCTGTTTAAATTCTCTATTTGTTCACTCATTAGAACTATATTTTCTTTAAGTTGTTAGTACTCATTTTCCTTTATTATTTTAAACACATTTATAAAAGTGATTTGAAATCTTTGTCTGTAAAATTCAACATCTTGGGCTACCCATAGTCAGTTTCTTTCTTTCTTTTTTTTCTTTTTAATGCCGCACATTTGGTATGTGGAAGTTCCCAGGCTAGGGGCTTGAATCTGAGCTGCAGTTGCCAGCCTACACCACAGCCACAACACTGGATCTGAGCTGAAACTGTGAATTAGTTGCAGCTTACAGCCACGCTGGGCTCTTAACCCACTGAGCGAGGCCAGGGATTGAATCTGCATCTTCCTGGACACTGCGTTGGGTTCCCAACCTACTGAGCCAAAAAGGGAAGTCCCCCATAGTTGATTTTGATTGCCTGCCTTTCTTTCCCATTTCTTTGCATATCTAGTCATTCTTGGGTTGAAAACTGAGTAGGGTGGATAAAATGTCATCATTCTAGATTCAGCCATCTTCTGAGAGTTTCCTTGTTGGTGTGTTCCAGAAGGCAGTTGATTGTCTTCAAATTGCACACTCTGCATCCTCTGTATTGGCAGTATCTGATATGTCTGCTTGTTACTTCCAGTTTCTAGTTGCTCTGTATTTTTAACCTGGCCTCCTTCAGTGGAGGGGGGTGGTTTCCCAGGCTCCTTGCCTTCCTTCCCCACACATGCGCTGTTTTGTGGTCATCCAGGGGGGTGTGGCATAGTTTTTGTCGTTTGGTCTCACACTTTCTGCAGTTCTCTTGCTCTCAGGATTTTAACTCTAAATTTCCACTGCTCTGCCATCCCTAAACTAATTCCCATGACACTTTGAGTTGGTAAGATTCTTTTTTTTTTTTTTTTTAATTTCCATAGCCATGAGAGTTGGAGAGTACTATGAGGCAAAAACAAAACACAAAACCAAAAAACTCCAAAATCAAAACCCCAAGCCATAAACTTGTAGTTCTTATTTGGGGCAAGTAGTCTTTCAAGAGTAAGCTCTTCTTGGAGTTGCCGCTCTGGCACAACAGGATAGGACAGTGTCTCTGCAGCGCCAGGGCGCAGGTTTGATTGATCCCTGGCTCGGCGCAGTGGGTTAAAGGTCCCGGTGTTGCCGCAGCTGTGGCTCAGATCTGATCCCTGGCTCAGGAACTTCATATGTCACAAAGTGGCCACAAAGAAAAAAGGAAAGAAAGAAAGAGTAAGCACTTCTTTGACTCGTGTTTACTAGTTACATCAAATAGTCACTTATTTCAAAAAATAATTTGTTCACATTTTATTATTATTATCTAGGAAAAGATTTACCAGCTACCTTATTCCATCATTAGTGGAGCTTTCGAGTGTTCCTGGGGATAGCTTTTGTGCATAGAAAGATTATTGGCAAGATGTTAACATTAATATTTGGTTTATTAAAATTGCAAATTGAAAACCTAGATTTTCCTTAATCTTTTAAGTTCCAGCTACAAATCTTATTATTCTATTCATAAAATTAGTGACGTGCAAAAATTTAAAATTTTCCTTTGATTAAAGTTTAATGAATGCACAGTGAATAGAACATATCCTCTTAAACAATTGCTCCCGTTTACAGCTCAGTTAATTAAATTCCTTCAGTCATTAAAGCTGTATTTATAAGTTTAACTTAGTTGATTTTCTTTTCAACACTTTAAATGCCTCTAACAAGCACTGCGTTCCCCCGTACTGAACAAGTATATTAAGTCTGATAGAACAAACTGATAAATAGAGCAAATCTTTAAAAACATTCCCATGCTGTTTAAAAACTCGGTTGAAGTCGCCATACCTTTCAACTTACAACTGTAAATCAATTATGCACTTGCATGTTGTAAAACGGAATCACAACTCTCATCTGTTAGATTCTCTCTATGCCAAAACACTTAAGTTCTACAAATAAATACCAAACATACACAGATTTTTCCAGTGATTACTAAAACTTTTTTTTTTTTTTTTTTTTTTTGCTTTTTAAGGCTGCACCGGCAGCATATGGAGGTTCCCTGGCTAGGGGTCGAATTGGAGCTGCAGCTGCCGGCCTACGCCACAACCACAGCAACTCGGGATCCAAGACGCATCTGCGACCTCCACTGCAGCTTGCAACAACGGCGGATCCCTTAACCCACTGAGCCAGGCCAGGGATGGAACCCACAACTTCACACAGACAATGTTGGGTCCTTAAACTGCTGAGCCACAGCAGGAATGCCTAGAACCTGTTTTTGAATATAACACTATTGTGAATGTAACTATTTGATTTCTTTATTCATCTTTGTGTTTGGTTCTAACCTTCTTAGAGATAAAAAGATATCTATGAGCTAAAAACTTTTACCATCCCAAGCCGATAAGCATTATTACCCCAATCACATTGGGAGAGAGAGATTCCAGCAGAATAAAGTTGTTTATGGATCAGAGATCTTTTGCCAGACACTAGATATGATTCTCCTGGAGCCGCTCAGCCACACACTCAGTTTTTAATGGTCTCCAAAGAGCAAGGACTCTGAATGCACATCCTGTGGAAGGGATTGATTTTTGGGAGTTTAGGAGATACCATTACTTAACCCTACTGCCTGATATGAAGGCTGCAGCTTCCACCCAGTTTACCTCGTAATATGGTTCCACCCAGTCATTCTATTTCCTGCCCCCATTCTATCTGGATTCCGCTTTTTCTTTCTTTCTTTTTTTTTTTTTTTTTGGCTTTTTAGGGCGGTACCCACGGCATATGGAAGTTGCCAGGCCATGGATTGAATCAGAGCTGCGGTTGCCTGCCTACATCACAGCCACAGCAACGTGGGATCCGAGCCAAGTTTGTGACCTACACCACAACTCATGGCAACACCTGATTCTCACTTAACCCACTGAGCGGGGCCAGGATCCTCATGGATACTAGTCAGGTTAGTTACTCCTGAGCCACAGCAGGAACTCCAACTCTGGATTCTTTATAGATCCTTTCTGTCGGTCCTGGCCACCTTTTGACAGCTTTTTAATGACACCCTGTTGAGTTCATACACTTCCTGTTGGCTGGAAACTCCCAGGACTGAAGTCATTCTCAGTAGAGAATATTACAGAAACATCCATAACCCAGCTGCATTGAATCTGAACATGTTGTGGTGTTTAGCCCAGGTTTTTAAAAAGCATTATAAGAGTTCCCATTGTGGCTCAGCATGTTAAGGACCGAACGTTGTCTCTGTGAGGATGCGGGTTCCATCCTTGGCCTCGCTCAGAGGGTTAAGGATCTGTCATTGCTGCAAGCTACAGTATCCATCATAAATGCAGCTTGAATCTTGAATCCTGCCTTACTGTGGCTGTGGTGTAAGCTGCAGCTGAAGCTCTGATTTGACCCCCTAGCCTGGGAACTTCCATATGCTGGTGTGGCCCTAAAGATAAAGTAAAATAAAATAAAATAAAATAAAATAAAATGGTAAAGTAAAATACATTTCTCATGCAGCTGAAGCCCCCTGACTTCACTTTCTCCTTCCCCAGAGGAACACTCTCCTGAATTTTGTGTTGATGATTTTTTCCAAGCAACTTTTTTTTTGTCTTTTCTTGCCTTTTCTTGGGCCGCTCCCGCGGCATATGGAGGTTCCCAGGCTAGGGGTCCAATCGGAGCTGCAGCCACCGGCCTACGCCACAGCCACAGCAACGCAGGATCCGAGCCCCGTCTGCGACCTACACCACAGCTCACGGCAACGCCGGATCATTAACCCACTGAACGAGGGCAGGGATCGAACCTGCAACCTCATGGTTCCTAGTCGGATTCGTTAACCACTGCGCCACGACGGGAACTCCACAAGCAACTTTTGATTCTATCAATAGCATGAATGTGCAAATAAAATGTATTGTTTTGCATGTTCTCAAATTATATGTAAATATTATTTTGTGGTATCGTTCTGCAACTTTCTTTTTTGTTAGTTACCACTATGTTTTCGAGAATTGCTAATGCTGATGTGTGTAGCTTCAGTTAATCTAATTGCTGTATAACAGGAATTAATTCAACATGTGTATTATAATTTGTTTTTCTATTTGTTTAGTTGATGGAAATTTATTTTGTTCCCAGTATTTTGCTCTTATAAACATTGTTGCAATTAGTACTTTTATATTCTCTGTGTGTACACACCTGTGTGAGTTTCCTTAGAATATATATTGATAGTGGAATTTCTGGGTTGAAGTCTTACATTCTTAATTATTTTGTTCTCTAACCACATATGGGAATTCCCCTTGCTCCCTTATGTTTTTTTTTTTTTTTTGTCTTTTTGAGGCCATACCCCAGCATATAGAAGTTCCCAGGCTAGGGGTCTAATGGATCTGCATCTTCCAGCCCACACCACAGTCACAGCAACTCGAGATCTGAGCCTCATTTGAGACCTCCACCACAGCTCACAGCAATGCTGGATCCTTAACCCACTGAGCAAGGCCAGGGATTGAACCCCAGTCCTTATGGTTGCTAGCCTGGTTCATTACCCCTGAGCCACAACAGGAACTCTGGCACTAGTGATTTTTTTTTTTTTTGTCTTTTTGCCATTTCTTGGGCCGCTCCTGTGGCATATGGAGGTTTCCAGGCTGGGGTCTAATTGGAGCTGTAGCCACCAGCTTATGCCAGAACCACAGCAATGCGGGATCAGAGCCTCGTCTGCAACCTACACCGTAGCTCACGGCAGCGCCGGATCCTGAACCCACTGAGCAAGGCCAGGGATCAAACCCACAACCTCATTGTTCCTAGTGGGATTCGTTAACCACTGAGCCATGACGGGAACTCCGGGCACTAGTGATACTTAAATCTCCCGTCTTCCCTCTGGATTTGCTTTTCTTTTTGTTGAATCACATCGTTTGTAGTTCTTTCAGTGAAGGGCTGTTAAATATCTTAAACACTTTTCGCAGGTCTGAAATGTTCTATGGACCATCCCGCTTGAATTATGGTTTAGCTGGCTATAATCCTCTGCTGACAATCATCTTCCCTTAGGGTTTTAAAGACATCACTGCATTGTCCCCTGCCTTCCAGCAGTGAGCTTGGCTCCTGTCCCTTGTCCTGGATAGAGCACTTACAGTGCCCCTTATCTATAAAGGAGCTGAATTCTGGAATCATCTGCTTGGTTCTGGATGTAAGCCCTGTAGGCTCGAAGCTTCAACTTTACCTCTTCCGTTGTAGTTCTCTTCGGCCTCTTGATCTGTGGTGGTGCTTATCGTATTTTTGAATCAGTTATAGTTTTCTAGTATTTTATTTTATGTTTTATCTGTCATTGACAAAGGGGTGTGTCAAAGCAGGACCTGTGATAGAACCATCTTGTCCAGAAATCAACAAGTTTGTTCAGATGGAATCTTAGGCATTTATTTATAGTTTTGTGGCAGTTGTAATTTTGATCCTTTCCTTCATGGGATATAGGAAAGAGAGTGATTTTTGTCCCACATGTTTGTAATTACACATCTTCCTTTCTACTTAGTTCTGCTTGGTTTTCCTGTGGATTTTGTAGGTAAAAGGTAAAATAATTTGCAAACCATTTATCTTTGTTTACACATGATTTATATAATTTCCTTTTCTTATTTTATGACATGGGTTAGAACTTTCATGTTAATTAACAGTAGTGAGAGCTAAAATTCGTGCCTTGTCTCTGAATTTAAAGAAGGTTTCTCTAATGTCTCATCATCAAACATGTTAGGGGAACTTGATCCAAAATAAACACTCTTGATTAGGTTAAAGGAGTGGCCTTTTATTTCAAGTTTACTGTCTTTAAAACAAATCAGAAACAACTGTAAAACTCTTTTAAATACCTCCTAGTTTCCCTCAAGATATTCATATGTTTTGACTTATTATTGTGCTAATATATATTGATTTCATAAGATTGAATCATCCTGCACTCCTGGAATAAGCCTTATTTGGTCATGGAGTATTATTCTTTTAATATAGTGCTGGATTCCATTACTAATATTTTAGTTAGACTTTTTGATTAAAATAACAACTGAGATTAGCTTGTAGTCTTCCTTTTTGTGCATTCTAGTTAGACTTTTTGATTAAAATAACAGCTGAGATTAGCTTGTAGTCTTCCTTTTTGTGCATTCCTGGGTTTTGATCTGAGAGCTGTGCAGACTTTGTAAAGTCAACTGGGAATCTTTCCATCTTTTCATATGCTCTGAGAAAGTTTAAATAGCATGGGAGTTATCTGTTCCTTGAAAGTTTGAGAGAATTCATCTGTGCAGCCATCAGATTGCTGTTGCTAACTTATTATTTTTACATTAGGTATCCTCTTTTTCACAAGAGATTTTTAATATTTGCAATCAGTTATTTAACCAGACTTGCACCAGTAACGCTGAAGGCTCAGCAGTGCATGCTTCTCCCTTTGCCTAACGGAGCCGCTCCTCTCATCATTATACTACAACGCTTCCATTCTTTTTGGCTTTTCTTTTTAGGGCTGCACTTGCAGCATATGGAAGATCCTGGGCTAGGGATCAAATTGGAGCTGCAGCTGCCAGCCAGCCTATGACAGACCATAGCAATGCCAGATCCGAGCTGAGTTTGTGACGTACACCAGAGCTCACGGCAATGCCGGATCCTTAACCCACTGAGCGAGGCCAGGGATCGAACCTGCATCCTCACAGATACTAGTCAGGTTCATTACCACTGAGCCACAATGGGAACTCCATAACTCTTCCATTCTTAAGTTCACACCTAACCTAATTATATTTTAAGACTCTTCAAAGAAGTGTGTGTGTGTGTGTGTTGATCATGTGATCGTATCTCTCCTTCATACATGAAATACCATTTTCCTGAAAGTCCTTCTTGGGCTACCACCTCTTCTTCTCAAGACAATGTAAAACTTTTCATCTGACACTTGCATCAGTATAGAGCTCTAAAAACAGCTTCATCTTGTTCCCTTTGAAGATAACCTGTCTTTAAAAAATATGTATTATTTCTGCCATTTGCAGCAACGTGGATGGACCTAGAGATAATCATACGAAGTGAAGTAAGTCAAACAGAGAAAGACAAATATCATATGAGATCACTCATATGTGGACTCTAACAAAAAAAATGATACAAAAGAACTTACAAAACAGAAACAGATGCAAAGATTTTGAAACCAAATGCATGGTTACCAAAGGGGAAATGTGGGGTGGGAAGGATGAATTATGGGGTTGGGACTGACACATACACACCACCGTATATAAAATATATAGGTAACAAGGGGCTACTGCACAGCACAGGGTAATCTACTCAATACTGTGTAATAACCTAGATGGGAAAAGAATCTGAAGAGGAACGGGTATATGTATATGTATAACTGATTTACTTTGCTGTACACCTGAAACTGACACATCTCTTGAAGGCTATTACATGTATTATACATATATAATTTCTGAATATTTAGAGGATTTTTATCTGTATCTGATAATTTAAAATTTTTAAGAAATGCTTATATTTGGGTCATTGCTTATTGTTTTTTTGCCTGCAACATAGTTCACTTCTTCAGTTTGCATTCCCATATCTTTTGTTTAAATGGATTTTTTTTTTTTGTTTTTGTCTTTTCTAGGGCCGCACCTGCAGCATATGGAAGTTCCCAGGCTAGGGGTCTAATTGGAGCTGTTGCCGCTGGCCTACACCACAGCCACAGTCATGCCAGATCCTTAACCCACTGAGCAAGGCCAGGGATCATACCCACAACCTCAGGGTTCCTAGCCAGAATCATTAACCACTGAGCCATGACGGGAACTCCCTGTTTAAATGGATTTTTAATGTATTTTAACTACAAGTATTTTACATACATAGAGAGCTGTTGCTTTAGTTCCAGTTCTCATTTTTCATGAGGGATAATCCTTAGGCTTGATTATTGATTTGAATTACTGACAGTTGAGGGGGGCTTATTCTGCAATAGACTTAGGTAATGCACATAATTTTTCTCCTAACTGTCTTCTATTAAGTTTTTCCTCTGTACCCTGGTTTGATTTACTAACTACTTTCAGTTTCTTTACAGTTCTTTCTTAGCTCAACCACATTTCTCTTCACCTCATCGTGCTACCCTTTCATCTTTTCATATTTTATTCTTTAGAATCATTGCCTTGGAGTTCCCGTTGTGGCTTAGAATGTTAAGAACTCGATACAGTGTCCGTGAGGATGTGGGTTGGATCCCTGGCCTCACTCAGTGGGTTAAGGGTCCGATGTTGCCGTGAGCTGTGGTTGAGGTCAAAGGAGGGACTTGCTTCTGGTGATGCTGCAGCTGCAGCTCTGATTCAACCTCTGGCCCAGGAACTTCATATGCTGCAGGTGTGGGTGTAAAAAGAAAAAAAAAATCAAAAAAACAAGAAGAAGAAGAAAAAAATCCTTGTCTCTGCTTTTGCATTCTTTTGAGAATAACAAAATATCTTATAAATTAGCCTCCCAAATCTTGCATTAAATTATCTTCAGAAGTATGTTCCATCCCCGAATCTTGGGATTGAGTTGCCTTTCCGCTCATTCTGCTGGGTCTTTCCAAGGCTTCAGTTGGTTTATTTCCTTTACTCTGGAATCTCTAGGAACAATAGTCATGTTGATGCAGAGCTTGCCAAAAGATTCCGAGACACAACCTCCCACACTCACTGCATTCCCTCTTCAGGTCCGGTGATGGGTTCCGTACTCAGCAAGGGTGGGGCGCGGGTGCAGTTTAAACATCCATTGTTTTCCCCTCTTGCTGCCCCACTTCTTTTTGGAACTGCCCATCCCTCTTTTGGGGCTTCTTCCCTCTACTTCATCCCTACTCCATCCACGGCGCTGGGTGTATACCACAGTACCCCACCTCCAGACCGCTCTGAGGGCACCTGGTAGGGACCCGGCCATTCATTCTTTCCTCAGAGGTTTGAAATTATTCAAAGGATGAGGGGAGATCTGTTTCTCTCTGGTTCACTGAAGCTGTAAAAGGCAACATTTAGGAATCTATTCTCTGTCATGTTTCCTATCATGAGGACTGGAGACGTGGGGAAAGCTGCCCCAGAGAGAAGGAGAGATGAAGAAAGCAGATAAACAGGGGGCAAGAGAAATGATAAGGGACTTGTATGGGGAGGGAGGGACTCAAGGAACTCTGCTGTGTTGTTACTGGAATTTGGAAGGATCAGCATAAACTTACAGAGAATATATACAACATCCCGCTAGATAGACATTGTGTGTGTGTGTGTGTGTGTGTGTGTGTGTGTGTGTGTGTGCTTTTTAGGGCTGCACCTGTGGCATATGAAGCTTCCCAGGCTAGGGGTCCAATTGGAGCTGCAGCTGACGGTCTACACCACAGTCACAGCAACACAGGATCCTAGCTGCATCTGTGAACTACACCACAGCTCACAGCAATGCCAGATCCTTAGCCCACTGAGGGAGGCCAGGGATCAAACCCACATTCCTCATGGATACTAGTTGGATTTGTAACCTGCTGAGCCACAGTGGGAACTCCTAGATATACAGGTAATTATCTATATGTATATAAATGCATCTCCTTGGAAAAATGAATAAATTTAGGTGTGGCAAGGAAAGTGCAAAATTAGCCTCAAAGTAAGGTCGTGCTCAGAGGGTTAAGGGGACCTGTGACAAAAACACAGGAGCCAGCTTGACGGTTTCCAACAAACCAGATTTAGGGCAACCTGAGCTACAATAAATAATGAGAATATTGGATTAAAATCTATTGAATAGAAAAGAAAGTCCAAGGAGTTCCCTGGTGACACAGTGGGTTAAGGATCTGGCACGGTCACTGATTTAGTGCACTGATTTCGATCCCTGGTCTGGGAACTTTTGCCCACTATGGCGTGGCCAAAAAAAAAGAAAATCCAAGTCCATACTAGTATAGGAAAACAAACAAAAATCAAAAACAAAAAAGAGAGGATGGAGCTCCTGTTATGGCTCAGTGATTGACAAATCTGACTGGCATCCATGAGGACGCAGGTTCAATCCCTGACCTTGCTCAGTGGGTTAAGGATCCAGCGTTGCCAAGAGCTATGGTGTAGGTTGCAGATGCGACTCAGATCCTGCATTGCTGTGGCTGTGGTCAGCAAGTACAGCTCTGATTCGACCTCTAGCCTGGGAACCTCCATATGCTGCGAGTGCAGCCCTAAAAAGCAAAAGCAAAACCAAAACCAAAAAACCCACCCCGAAATAGAGGAGAAAGAACAGCTCCTCTGACAGCTCTTATTATCAGCAGAATGTCAAATGATAATAGCATTTAGTAAACATCCTAAAGGTGGCTGATATGGTTAGGAAATGGTCAATGAATCCTAAGGCTGGTGGGAGGAAGTTTGATGTGAGAGTTGGAACGTAAATGCAGTGTCTTCCAACAAAATGCTCATCATGGACAAAGGGGGAATATGGTGATTTTTTTTTTGTCTTTTTGCCTTTTCTAGGGCCGCTCCCGCGGCATATGGAGGTTCCCAGGCTAGGGTCCAATCGGAGCTGCAGCCGCCGGCCTACACCACAGCCACAGCAATGCCAGATTCGAGCCGCATCTGCAACCTACACCAGAGCTCATGGCAATGCCAGATCCTTAACCCACTGAGCAAGGCCAGGGATCGAACCCACAACCTCACGGTTCCTAGTCGGATTCGTTAACCACTGAGCCACGATGGGAACTTCTATGGTGATTTTTATAGTGGAGAAAACCAACAGATCACAAACTTGACCAGGTCATCAAGATTAACATGACAAGTCAATATAGTTTTTCTACTGTTGGGATGTAAGGTGTACAAAAAAGACAATGGTATCATTTCTCTGATTATTTCCCAGAATGTTAAAGGAATTCTGGTCATTATCATCTATATTTCTGTTGAGAAGTCTGATGCCAATGTCACGCCTTTATTCAAAAGCTGCTTTTTCCTTGTAAGGCTTTGTCTTTTCACCTCACTGTTCTGACACATCCGGATGATGGATCCTAGGGTGTATGTACTTTCAGCCACTATTCTGGCCACAACATCCAATGCTCCACCTGAGGAGTGGGGCCCTGAGTCGCCTACCTCCGAAAGTCAACTGGATTTGCCTCCGTGATACCAAGATGACACCAAAAAAAGGGACCGTTCATAATGGGTTTCCTAGGATCCAAATGGTTACCCCCAGGGCTCAGGGCAGAGATCAGCAGCAGACAGAAATGCCCTCCTCCCACTCTTTCCCTGAAGAGGCTTATTTGCCAACTTTAACACCTGCTGCCCAGGGTCAGCCTTCTAAAATACTGCCGATGGCTATCTTCTGCAGAGATTGAGAAGGCCAGCAAGCACAGATGCCACTCTCTCCCTCTGGCCTGCCCCAGGTCACCTATGTCCTCCTGGAAGCAGTGTTTGCACCTGTCCACCACCCCCCATCCCATCCCTACCACCCCGGCTTTGGTGGCTGCCACCCAGAGCCTGCACCCTTTCAATGCCTGGCTCCGGTGGCCAGAGGGGCTGGCGCCCACTCCTGGGTGTTCCACTGTGTCTGTTGGGTTGTTGCTCTCATTTCTCTACTTTCTTCTTAGTATGTAATTTCCTGCGGGCTGCTTAGTCAGTGACACATCCATCCGTCTGCTTTCCAGCTTCCAACCAGTTTGTGCTTCTGTTTAGCTCCAGAATTTCAGTGTTGGGGGTGGGGGGTGGGGGAGGAAGAGGAGGGTAATATACACATTTGATCTGCGATCTTTGGCCGAAGTCCTTAAGATCTGTGTCTTAAGATCAAGTCTATGGCTCCTTCCCGAGAGAAAGCCTTGCACACGTGCCCAGGTTTAAACACGCATGAGGAGGCGTTGGTCTGGGCAAGGCTGACCAAGTCCACCATTGTTGTCATTTCTTCTGAGAAAGACCAGGCGCTAGGGAGCTGAGGGGTGAGCTCTGTGTCATCGCTGAAGCACTCAGGTGACTTTATTGTTGTGAAATAGTTCAATCATTGCAAAAGTGTATAGATTTCTCTAAGGCCCTAATGTATTTGTTTCTTTTCTTTTCTTTTCTTTTTTTGGCCACCATGCATAAATTTCCAGGCCATGGATGGAACCTGCGTCACAGCAGTGGCAATGCCATATCCTTCACTGCTAGGCTACCAGAGAGCTCCCCTGAGGCCCTATTTTACAAGAAAGTAAATGCAAATTTTTGTTAAAGTAGGAGTGGCATTTTTCTGAACCCGGATTGTATTATAAGAGCCACCCTGCTACCTGTATCGGCTTCCTTTCTTCTCCAGGAGGCATAGTGCTACCTTTGAAGTGCTCTAGCAGATTAAGGAGAGGGATTTCTGATCAACCCAAGCATGGCACTATAGGAAAATGCTAAATAATACACCACCATGATTCAGCGTGTTTTCCAAGGGTATGATTTTGCTCTCCTGAAGTGCGATGGTCTCTTTCATCATCTGGTGTCTGGGTGGACTAGACTAACTTAGAGTTGGACATAAACAATCTCCTGCAAGTCCTTCTGGCTGAGCATCTCCTGTTTTGCCCCAGGTAAGGGACAAATGACTTAACAGGGACTCTGCTTCCCAAGATGCAAAATGGCACCTCCCAGTTTCCCAGGCTGTTGACCCCGGGGCCTCAAGGTCCCTCTGAAAGGACATGCAAAGTTTGGAAAGGAGGGCTGGGGCGGGTGGGAGCAATGTCCATCCCAAAACCAACCCAATCAAATAGACCACAGTTGGAAGTTAGAGAAATGACCATTTCATTTCCTGTATGTTAGTGAATTAGGAGGAAGAAAATGCTGGTTGATAAGAGGTCTTCCAGGAGTTCCCATTGTGACACAGCGGAAAGGAATCAGACTAAGAACCAGGGGGTTGCGGGTTTGATCTCTGGCCTTGCTCAGTGGGTTAAGGATCTGGCGTTGCCGTGAGCTGTGGTGTACATCACAAACTCAGCTCGGATCTGGCATTGCTGTGGCTGTGGTGTAGGCCGGCAGCTACAGCTCCGATTGGACCCCTAGCCTGGGAACCTCCATATGCATGGGTGTGGGCCTAAACACACACACACACACACACACACACACAAAAGAGGTCTTCCAAACTTTTTTCAGGAGGTCTTTTTTTTTTCTTTTTTCTTTTTAGGGTCTTGCCTACTACATATGGAGGTTCCCAGGCTAGGGGTCCAATCGGAGCTGCAGCTGCCAGCCTACACCACAGCCAGAGCAATGCCAGATCTGAGCCACGTCTGCGACCTACACTGTGGCTTGTGGCAATGCTGAGCCCTAACCCACCGAGCAAAGCCAGGGATCGAATCTGCATCCTCATGGACACCAGTTGGGTTCTTAACCTGCTGAGCCAAAAACGGGAACTCCCAGGAGGTCCTTATTTTATAAAGCAAAATCTAGGATAGGGTTGTTGGAAGTTCTTTGCCAAAATAGGGATTGTTATCTGTGTGTGTGGGAAGTAAATGTTTCGTCAAAATATTTACTTAAACATTTCAACTGATAATTTGTTCCTTTTAGGAAGAATTATTTCACTGCACGTGAAGCTCATGGAAAAAAATGTTGAAAAATTGCGTAGTTCATTTTACACAGCTCCAGCTCACATGCTGCTTCCCTCATCCACACGTTATTATGTCTATTGAAGATTCTTTTCACACCTTCCTTTGAGACAGGAACCAATACACAGCCTTGAAACAATTTCCACAAATGTCAACACAAAACTCAAGAAGAAATACACCAGGTGCATTTTCTGAATCAATAAACACGTTATTAATAATAAAAGACATTTGCAGTTTGTAAATTTTCATTTTGCTGGGCAGGAAGCCAAAATTCTGGATAATCAATGTATTACCATGGAGTTCCCTTCATGGCTCAGCGGGTAAAGAACCTAATATCCATGAGGATGTGGGTTCCATCTCTGGCCTTGCTCAGTGGGTTAAGGATCTGGTGTTGCCGTGAGCTGTGGTGTAGGTCACAGATGCAGCTCAGCATTGCTGTGGCTGTGGGGTAGGCCAGCAGCTGTAGCTCCAATTAGACCCTTAGCCTGGGAACTTCCATATGCTATGGGTTTGGCCCTTAAAACAAAACAAAACAAAACAAAATCTTTAAAAAAAACCCTTATTCCTCGACACTGAGGAGCTGGCTTAAGAGGAAAGGTTTTCGGAGTTCCCGTTGTGGCGCAGTGGTTAATGAATCCGACTAGGAACCATGAGGTTGCAAGTTTGATCCCTGGCCTTGCTCAGTGGGTTAAAGATCTGGTGTGGTGTTGCCGTGAGCTGTGGTGTGGGTTGCAGACGTGGCTCAGATCCCGTGTTGCCGTGGCTCTGGCGTAAGCCAGTGGCTGCAGCTCTAATTGGACACCTAGCCTGGGAACCTCCATATGCCGCGGGATCAGCTCAAGAAAATGCAAAAAGACAAAAAAAAAAAAAGAGGGATGGTTTTCCCCATTCAGCTCCCTTGGACTCAAGCTTGGTGGTTAGCCCTCCAGACAGTGACCCCTTTCCTGGGGATGTTTCTCAGGGCTGAGCCTGTGAAGGGCCTGGGGGCACTAGCCCTGCTCTTGATGGTCACCTGGGCAGCCTCCTCTGTGATCAGGCTAAACAAGGCCAGCCCGGGCACCAGAGGGCTCTCTAACCAGGTACTAAGCCTTAACCTACTGTAAACTGCTGATCTCAGCCGTTTATCTCAGCTCAGGTGAATTAGAAAGCTGATGGAGAGAGTTCCCTTGTGGCCTAGTGGTTAAGGATCCAGCACTGTTACTGCTGTGACTCAGGTTCAGTTCCTGGCCTGGGAGCTTTCATATGCTGTGGGCATGACCCCTGGGCCCCCCCCCCCCCAAAAAAAAAAGGTTACAGAAAGGCCTTCTAACTTGTTTTCTGTTGTCAGATTTCGATATTTGAGTATAGCATTAAAAAATTTGGAGTTCATGTCATGGCTCAGCGGAAAAGAATCTGACAGCATCCATGAGGTTTGGGGTTAAGGATCCAGCATTACCATGAGCTGTGGTGTAGGTTGCAGACATGGCTCTGGTTCTGCGTTGCTGTGGCTGTGGTGTAGGCCAGACAGCTCTGATTCAACTCTTAGCCTGGGAACCTCCTTATGCTGAGGGTGCAACCCTAAAAAGACAAAAAAATTTAATGAGTGAGACTCTTTTTTTAAAAAAGCAGTAACGAGAGAGTTCCCATTGCAGCACAGTGGGTTAATGATTTGGTTTGTCTCTATGGTGTGGCTGGTTCCATCTCCAGCCTGCACAGTGGGTTAAGGATCTGGTGTGGCCGAACATGTGGCATGGGTCACAGTTCCAGCATGGATTTGATCCCTGGCCCGGGAACTTCCATATGCCCCGGGGGTGGCTGAAAATAGAAAAAGTAGTAACCAAATCATTGTTTTTTCTGCCTTTCTCTAATTCACAAGTGAATTCTCTATCCAACCCAATTAACCAAGGCAAACTTCAAATTAGCATGGCACTGCCCTTTCAGAATCCAATGGCACATTAAAAAAAAAAAGGGTGGTGGTGGGGTGAGTTCTGGCCATGGCTCAGCAGTAACGAACTTGACTAGTATCATTGAGGACATGGGTTTGATCCCTGGCCTCGGTCAGTGGGCAAAGGATCTAGCGTTGCCTGAGCTGTGGTGTAGATTGGAGATGCAGCACGGATCCCGCATTGCTGTGGCTGTGACACAGGCCCAGCCGCTATAGTTCCAATTAGACCCCTAGCTTGGGAACCTCCATATGCCCCGGGTGCAGCCCTAAAAAAAAAAAAATTCAATGGCTCATTTCAGCTCTGCCAAAAAGTTCTTAGAGTGCAAACAGCAAATGTCATTTTTGGCTCAGGGCTTTCAGCCTTCTCCCAGGAGCTTTCCCCACCCAGGCAGTGGAGACCCAGCTTGGCCTAGTCTATTCAGGCCCCTTCATATTTGCATGTGTATCAGGGGTCTTTCACAGCCCAGTGGTCCCAACAAGTACTTGCCAATGGCCTCATTGTTCTTCAGAACCACCCTAATCAGGACGTGAGGCTTCCTTCTCGCCCAGCCTTTGAAACACCTGTTCCTTTTCCGGGACCCCTGAAGACCTTGCTGGGGGCTCCTAAGAGTGGGGTCTTCCTCCTCTGCTTGCGGAAATGGCTATTTGTGGGGAACGGCTTGAACGCTTGGGAAAATCTCTACCTCGAGTTTTATAGGACACACTTGGCTTCCCCTTCGTGCTCATTTCTACTTCTTTCAAAAAAGGGCGGATGGCCACGTGGATGGGAGAATGCAAAACACTGTTCTCTCTCTCTCTCTCTCTCATTTGGTTGATAAATTGAAAATGTCCCCAAAGTGAGAGTCTACATGAATGTGTAAAGTGATCCTAGTATGAAACCAACATTTCAGATTAGACTATAAAACACCGCCTTGTTCAGAGAGATGAATTAACATCTATTGCAAATATTGAGTCCACATTTGGACGGGTCCAACGAGCCCACGTACAAAAAAGAGTGGGGTAAGCTTCTGTCTGTGTAGATATGTTTGTTCTGTGGTTATATAGATGTGATATATGATATGCGTAGAGACACATACATTACACAGAGATGTTTATTATATTTATTACGTTTGTTATATGTTTATTACATGTTTATATTATATATACATATATTTGAACCTATATATACTTCATGGTTACTTAGCAGCATTGAAGACTAAATAATATCTTTCATTTTTAGTCTTTAAAATCTTTGGACAGGAGTTCCCATTGTGGCTCAGTGGTTAATGAACCCGACTAGGAACCATGAGGTTGTGGGTTCGATCCCTGGCCTCGCTCAGTGGGTTAAGGATCCAGCGTTGCCTTGAGCTGTGGTGTAGGTTGCAGACACGGCTTGGATCCCACGTTCTGTGGCTCTGGTGCAGGCTGGCGGCTACAGCTCTGATTCGACCCCTAGTCTGGGAACCTCCATATGCCACCGGTGTGGCCTAGAAAAGGCAAAAAGACTAGGAAAAAAAAAATCTTTGGACATATATACTTTTATGGTTCCTGAGAGTCACTGAAGACTAAAATAATAATAATATCCTTCATTTTTATTCTTTACAATTTGTACTTAGGATCTGCACAGGGGTTATCTGTAAATCTATGAAATGCTTTTTTACACTCAGATCTTAGAGTAAAGCAACTCACTATTTCTATTTCTGTGTTATGAATGAATTATTATCTTTATCATTAATAATTACTTTATCATTTGACTATTTGGAAGCAGACCCGGGCTTTGAGTTTTTTTTTTTTTTTTAACCTTTTCAGGACCACACCTGCAGCATGTGGAGGTTCCCAGGCTAGGGGTCGAATCTGAGCTGTAGCCACCAGTCTATGCCACAGCCACAGCAACGCCAGATCTGAGCTGCGTCTGTGACCTACACCACAGCTCATAGCAATACCGGATCCTTAACCCTCTGAGCAACGTCAGGGATTGAACCCACAGCCTCATGGATACCAGTCCAGTTCATTACCGCTGAGCCACAAGGGGAACTCCTAGGCTTTGTGACTTCTCTTATTTTACTGCCCTTTTCTCCTTGTTCCCAATTCTGTAGCAATTTTCCTCCAAACTGCAATTATCAAGTTAGAATATTAATCATAACAAGCAGATTATTAATTATCAAGCAAGTCAGAGAATTTAGTGTAGGTAATACTAATTTAGATGTAAAAATAGTTTAAAATTACTTATTTAGTTTAAAAGTACTCATTGAGTTTGGGGAAGTTGTATGCTTTAAAATTTTGCATTGTAGGTTTAAATTTTTTTTTTAATTTTAATTTTTTGTTTTATGGCTGCACCTGAGGAATATGGAAGTTCCCCAGGCCTGGGATCAAACCTGAGCCTTAGCTGCTGCAGCAACACTGGATCCTTTAACCCACTGCACTTGGCCAAGGACTGAACCTGAGCTTCCCCAGCAACCTGAGCTGATGCATTCTGATTCTTTTTTTTTTTTTTTTATCTTTTTTGTTGTTGTTGTTGTTGTCGTTTTTGTTGCTATTTCTTGGGCCGCTCCCGCGGCATATGGAGGTCCCCAGGCTAGGGGTTGAACCGGAGCTGTAGCCACCGGCCTATGCCAGAGCCACAGCAACGCAGGATCCGAGCCGCGTCTGCAACCTACACCACAGCTCACGGCAACGCCGGATCGTTAACCCACTGAGCAAGGGCAGGGACCGAACCCGCAACCTCATGGTTCCTAGTCGGATTCGTTAACCACTGCGCCACGACAGGAACTCCGCATTCTGATTCTTAACCCACTGTGCCACAGTGGGAACTCCTGTAGCTGTTTAAGTGCCTTGGCTTCACAGCCCAAAGAAGCTTTATGCTCTGTTTCTCAGAAGGGCGGGAAATTTGCATCTGGGCTGTTTTCTGCAAATCATTTTTGGGGTTTCTGGGTAAACTGTATGTAAAATATTTACTCTGTGGCATCACCCAAGAGAAATGGTACACATGGCCATTTTTGGGCATTTATGATTATAGCCAGAGAAAGCTAAACGGGGTAGAGTCTGAGTGAAAAATTGAAGAGCCTCGACCACCCAAACAAATGTGGCATTCAGGCATTCAGGCCTGAGTTGCCCTGCCTCCCCACCCCCCCGCCCCCCAGCATCTCTGTGATACTGGGATGACCAGCGACAGTGGGATACCTATTCAAATCTTGACCGACAGACGTCTGAATGTCCCTTTCCTTTTCCTTCTGGATGGGAGCAGTTTCTCCACGGGCTGGCTCTGGTCCCTGAATTCGCCACAGTGCGTAGTTATCACTCCCTCTAAATACATACATATTTTCTTCTTTGCTAGGCTTCGAGGGGGGTTGGCTGTGGGAAGGAAAATTTGGGGCTATCCAAAGACAAGGATGAAAGAATCACAAAGATCCTGTTTCAGAGACGCAGGATTGGCTGTGCCTCCTGGAGAAAGGCTTCCCAACTGCACAGGGCCTGAGAGGGGATCAGGTACAGCCTGACCCAGGGCTGCAGAGATGCTCCTTCAGCTCAGGGCTCTTCCTGTCCCTTTCCCTCTGGGGAGGGACTGGGAGAGAGGGCAACCGTGTCACCGTGCTTCTCAAGGAGCTGACACTGGAGGTTGCAGGAGGTGAGAGGTTAAACGCGGGTGTCAGGGACATGAAGGGGAGTTGGGGGAGGGGGGGAGAGTAGGTCAGCAGAGGGGTTGGGGAAAGGTGGGGGAGGGAAGAGTCCTGGCAAGCCCATCCCAGGGTTGAGAGCAAACAGGCTGCTCCCTCCCCACTCCCAGACTCCAGACCCTTCATCTGTGCCTTGGCGTTAGTGGTGGCGAAGTGATCTCTGCCTCCCTCCTTCAGCTCTGCGGTTTGGCAGCTGCCTCGATGCTACAGCCTTATACACAGGATGTTCACAGAAGATGCCTGTTAAATTATCCAGATCCTGCCTAGACTTTGGCTCCCCTAGAAATACTCTGCTTTTTGGGAATTACTTTCAGGGGCAGGGAGCAGTTTCTCGTCTGGCCTAAAGGGTCGCTAATTTTCCTATCCTAAAGCTCAGATTGTTTTTTGGAAGGAGTCTTGCCTCAGAATAAAAATGTGCCAAAAATACAGAGTGGCCCACGGACTTACTGAGAACGAACCCTGTTGAAAACCTGGGATTACCAGAAAGTAATGCATGTCACGTTTTTGTGACTTATATATATTTTTTTCTGAAAACATCCCCCCAGATTCTGCACATAGAACATTTTGGAAAAGTGCACAGATTCTCAGAGGGAGTGGTTGTTTCCTTTATAGGGCATTTGTTCAGAAAGAAAGGCTCTTTTCTTCCCCTGTTGTCATATGTACGCCTTGTGATGGTCTCTTCTTTGAGATCTGAAGAGAGGCTCCACTCACAGCCCGGGAGAAAAAACACCTGGGAGTTCCCACTGTGGTATCGTGGGAGCAATGAGAGTGGCAGTGTCTTGGGAGCTCTGGGACACAGGTTCAATCCCTGGCCTGGCACGGTGGCTTAAGGATCTGGCATTGCCTCAGCTGTGGCTTAAGTCACAACCGAGGCTTGGACCTGATCCTCGCCTGGGAACTCTTGGCCACGGGGTGGGGGGCAAAAAAGAAAAAAATAAACAAAACCCAGTTAACTCTTTTTTTGCGTGTGTTGTCTTTTTAGGGACTCACCCGTGGCATTTGGAAGTTCCCAGACTAGGGGTAGAGTTGGAGCTGCAGCTGCCAGCCTACACCACAGCCACAGCAACTCTGGATTCTTAACCCACTGAGCAAGGCCAGCGATCAAACTGGAGTCCTCATGGATCTTAGTCAAGTTCATTACCACTGAGCCAATGGGAACTCCTTTTGTTTGTTTGTTTTGAAGACCCAATTAACTCTTTTTTTTTTTTTATCTTTTTATTATGCCTGCACCCATGGCTCATGCTAGGGGTCGAATCAGAGCTGTAGCTGTCGGCCTACACCACAGCCACAGCAGCAATGGATTCTTAACCCACTGAGTGAGGCCAAGGATCGAACACACATCCTCATAGATACTAGTCCGACTCGTATCCACTGCGCCACAACAGGAACTCCAGACCCAATTAACTCTTGAAAGCACCTGCAGGTGGGTTGCCAAGATCCCCCCTTATAAGACTCTGCCACCTAAGTCAGTGGGGAAGAGCACACTCTGTTCTGGGGTGACATGTAGGTGGGAACAGCCATCAGGGAACCTGACTGCGACTGGGTCTGCCTAGCAGTTACTTAGTGATTGATTGATTGATTTTGTCTTTTTAGGGCCGCACCTGTGGCATATGGAGGTTCCCAGGCTAGGGGTCGAAATGGAGCTGTAGCCACCGGCCTATGCCACAGCCACAGCAACACGGGACCTGAGCTGTGTCTGTGACCTACACCACAGCTCACAACAACGCCAGATCCTTAACCCACTGAGCGAGGTCAGGGATCGAACCTGCAACCTCATGGTTCCTAGTCGGAGTCATTAACCACTGAGCCATGACGGTGAGCCACTTAGTGATTTATTTATTTGGCACTTTCACTCCTGACTTCCTGACTGAATTCAAAACCTCTCCCCTAGAGCTTATATTTTCTTAGCTCTAAAGAAGAAATAAGAAAATAATTATTTCTCTCTTTGAGCAACCCAGGGCTATAGGGATGGCTGTGAAGTTCCTTGGGCTCGAAAATGGAAAAAGAAGGAAAGAAGCAGAAAACCATAAGGAAGGAAGAGAGGGGAGACCGATACAGAGAAAGGACCAGCAGGGAGGAGGTCGGGAAGGGAACAGAGGGGGAAAGGGAAGAGAAGGCAGAAGGAGAAAGGATTGAGGAAGAGCGGAAAGAAAGGATGGGGCAGAAAGAGGGAGAAGAAGACAGGATAGTCCTCGCCACAGCAGAGCCAGGGGGCCTGAGAGCCCTAGTGCCCTGGGAGACAGAGTGAGAGCTGCTCTGAAATCTTCAGGAATCTGTTTTCAGATGTCCTGGGGGACAGAACCACAGGGCTTGGAAAACACCCAAAGGTGTGCTTTCTGTGGTCCTGGGTGCTGGGTGGAGGGAAGGAAACCATCTGCCAAAGCAGAAAGTAATAGGTTTCAGCCTCAGGCTTCTTATGAGGACACCATGCTAAGGCTGAGTGGGAAGAAGACAGAGTCTCAGGTGGTGGTCGAGGGATCTGTTAAGACCTATGGTGGGATTAAATTCTCCAGTGCATGAAATCATATGTATAGTTTTTTTGTTTGTTTTTTGCATTTTAGGGCCACATCTGTGGCATATGGAGGTTCCCAGGCTAGGGGTCAGGGCTGCAGCTGCCGGCCTACGCCACAGCCACAGCAACTCGGGATCCAAGCCACATCTGTGACCTACACCACAGCTCATGGCAATGCTGGATCCTTAAACCCACTGAGTGAGGCCAGGAATCAAACCCACATTCTCATGGATCCTAGCTGGGTTTGTTTCTGCTGAGCCACAGTGGAAACTCCTAATATGTATAGAATTAAAAATGCAGCATTTTATTTGCTCTAGGACAAATGTATTTTTTAAAAAATCACTGTAAAAACGATAAAGATAGAACAAATAATGCTAAGATTTATAGGAAATCACAGATGACCCAGAATTGCCAAGATAATCCTGAGGAAAAAGAACAAAGCTGGAGGTATAACACTTCCAGACTTCAGACGATACTACAAAGCTACAGTAATTAAACAGTATGGTATTGGCACAAAAACAGACATATGGATCAATGGAATAGAATAGAGAGCCCAGAAATAAAGCCACATACCTATGTCCTATATGGTTAATATAGCACAAAGGAGATAAGAATATACAAATGGAGAAAAGACAGTCTTTTCAATAAGTGGTGTTAGAAAAGCTGGACAGCTACTGGTAAATCAATGAAATTAGGACACTCCCTCACACCATATACAAAAATAACTTCAAAATGGCTTAAAGACCTTAATATAAGACAAAACACCATAAAACTCCTAGAAGAGAACATAGGCAAAACATTATTTGACATAAATTGTATTATTTCTTTTTCTTTTTTTTGTCTTTTTGCCATTTCTTGGGCCACTCCCACGGCATATGGAGGTTCCCAGGCTAGGGGTCTAATCGGAGATGTAGCCACCAGCCTATACCAGAGCCACAGCAATGCAGGATGCAAGCAGCGTCTGCAGCCTACACCTACACGGCAACGCCAGATCCTTAACCCACTGAGCAAGGCCAGGGATCGAACCCTCAACCTCCTGGTTCCTAGTCAGATTCGTTAACCACTGAGCTATGACAGGAACTCCAAATTGTATTATTTCTTAGATCAGTTTCCCAAAGCAAAAGAAAGCAATAATAAACAAATGGGATCTAATCAAACTGACAAGCTTTTGCACAGCAAAGGAAACCATCCACAAAATGAAAAGGCAACCTTTGGAACGGGAGAAAATATTTGCAAATGATGCAACTGACAAGGGCTTAATAAACAAAATACACAAAAAGCTCATACAACTCAATATTAAAAAAAAACCAATAAAAAATGGACAAAAGGTCTAAATAGACATTTCACATATAGATGGCCAATAGGCACATGAAAAGATGCTCCACACCACTAATTACTAGAGAAAGGCAAATCAAAACTACATTGAGGTATCATCTCACACTGATCAGAATAGCTATCATGAAAAAGTCTACAAATAATAAATACTGAACAGGGTGTGGGGAATGAATCCTCCCACATTATTGGTGGGAATGTAAATTGGTGCAACTGCATGGAGGTTCTGCAAACAGCTAAAAATAGAGTTACCAATATGATCCAGCCATCCTACACTTAGGCATATATCCAGAAAAGACAAAAGCTGTAATTTGAAAAGATACATACATCCGAATGTTCATTGAAGTATTGTTTACAATAGCCATGACATGGAAGCAACCTAAATGTCCATCAACAGATGAATGGATAAAGAAGATGTGGTACATATATACAATGGAATATTACTCAGCCATAAAAAAGAAGGGATTAATGTCATTTGCAGCAACATGGATGGACCTAGAGATTATCCTACTAAGTGAAGTTAGTCATCAAGAGAAAGACAAATACCATATGATATTGCTTATATGTGGAATCCAAAAAATAATACAACAAATCTACATATAAAACAAAAACGGACTCAGAGAAAACAAACTTTTGGTTACCAAAAGGGGAAGAGAAGGAAGGGAGGGATAAGTTAGGAGTATGGGATTAACAAATAAAATGACTACTCATGAAATGGATAAGCAATAAGGATTTACTATATATATAGCATAGGGAATTATATTCAATATCTTATAATAACCTATAATGGAAAGTAATCTAAAAAAACCCCAAACAAACCCTGAATCACTTTGCTGTACCCCTGAATCTAAGACAATATTGCAAATCAACTACATTTCACTAAAAAAGAAACCAGGATAGAAAAGCTAGACAACACAGCCATGGATGGACAAGTGTGTGCCAGCACCCAGCTGCCATCTTGAAAACATGCCAAGCCACTCTTGTGACCTGGGAAGGATCTTCAGTGTCCTTACTGGCACACTACCTCACATCAACCTTATATTCCCAACCTGGGATGGAAATATGCTGCTTCACACATGGTCTGACCCTGGGATGCAGGATTTAATGTCAGACTATTGAGGGAAATCATGGAATGCACAGACTTCCCCATTTAGGCCTCAGTAATTCAGCCACAGGTCCAATCTCCTCGTGTAGAAGTGGAATCTGGGGTTTGCTGCAAGCGTTGACTGGTCCACAGATGAGATTTCCTTTCCCTGTATTCCTCCAAGGGCTGAGTGTCAAGGGAACTCCCCAGGAAGAGGCAGGGAGGGAAAGGCGGTGCCGGAAGTGGCCGGTGGGGGCTGAACTGGGGACATGCTAACAAAATGCAAATACCTCCCAGCTCCCATTTCCCATCCTCCCCTCGCCACCCCCATCCCGCTGTAAAGCACGGTGTAATCTCGCTTCGCAACACAGAATTACAGCGAACCCGGGGTGGGGTGGGGGCTGGGGGGGGGGGCCCACGAAAGGAAGAATTAATTTCTGCTTCCTCATGCAAATCCTTTGGCCAGTCATTGAAGGTTCAGAGCAGGACCAATTCAGCTCCTTGTGCAAATTCCAAGCTGAAGGCGTTTAGAAAAGAAGAGGGAGCGGAGAGGAGAGAAATTGAATGGATTTCCTTTTCTAAGAACCAGAATTAACAAAGGTTCCATTTTCCATGGTTATGGGTCTGGCTAGACGGCTCCCTCTGACAAGCTCTCAAAACACATGTGCTGGCCTGTTGAAAAGGCCTCACTGTTGACTGACAGATAATTGAAGTGACAAATTGTTTCATTGTATTTGGCAGGCAGAGTGCTGTATTAGATAATTATGGGGAACAGAGGCACTCTGGGGGCTCAGGTCACAAGACAGGCCTGACCCTATTTTCTGAACACTCTGAATGGGGACCTGGGTGTGGGGCTCTTTTTTTTGTTGGTGGTGGTGTTGAGTCCCCCGCCCCCTTCCCCTTTACCTCCCCCTCCCCCTCCGCAGCCCGCCCCTACCCCCTTTTCCGATCTAGTGATTAAGAGCTAAAGCCGGGAGGGACCTCCGGAGCGAAGGGCCCCAGTCTCGCTCGCCCCTTCCCCGCCCCCACCCCGCGGATTTTTCTCCTGCAGCAGCAAAGTTTGCAAACTCTGCCTGGGATCGGCTGCCCACAGTTGGCCCGGAAGGTGTGCTGGCTGGTCCTGGAGGGGGAGAAGTGGCTCCACGTGGCCGTGGGGTTGGGGGTTGGGGGCTCATCCCGAAGGGATGCCCAGCCGCCCCAATGGGGGATTTGCAGTGGTCTCAGTTTTTCCTGACCTTGGTTTTTGCCGAAGGAAAATTAGGGGGCGGAAGAGGCCTAAGGATTCTTATTAGGGGAGCCGGCTCCTTTTCCTGCTGAGCCCTTGGAAGGCCACCATTTGTCAGCGGGAGAAAGAGGGGAGATCTCAGGGCAGGGAACACCCCCCTCTGACCCGCTTTTCCCCGAATCTCAGGGCCTCCTGGGAGATAATGAAAACGTTTCTGTGAGGGGCAAATAGAAATAACCCTGTCCGCTTGTGCCTTCCCAGCACCCCCCACGGCTTTTACCCCTGCAAGAAGCTGGAAGCATGTCACACAAACACTACGTGGCCTCACCTATGGATGGGGGCGGGGTTCCCTGTGTCACCGCTCCAGCCCTCCCTCATCCCTCCAGGGTGGTCATTCTCAGGAGTGGGGGGAGAGACCCTCTGAATGAGATGTTCCAGAAGGTTCAGTGGGGAATCCCCCTGTGGGCCAGGGGGCCTGCGGAGAGAGCCTCCTACTTACTCCTAGGGAAAGTGGGTGGCTAGGCTCTGCAGAGCCTCAGGGAGAGGGGGACGGTAGGAAGATGGGGGGTTTCCCTCCGAACCTCACTTCTTTTCTACAGAGCTTTGATGCTTCTGGAGATTAACTTTTTTTTTTTTTAATTTAAAAAAGGTTTTTGGGGGTGTGTTTTTTTTTATTCTTTTTTTATTTTTGTTTTTGTGTGTGTGTGTGTGTCTTGTCTTTTTAGGGCCGCACCTGCGGCATATGGAGGTTCCCAGGCTACAGCTGCCGGCCTATACCACGGCCACTGCAACACAGTATCCAAGCCATGACTGCAACCTACGCCTTAACTCACAGCAACATGGGATCCTTAACCCACTGAGAGAGGCCTTGGATCTATCCCACAACCTCATGGTTCCTAGTGGGATTCCTTTCCACTGTGCCACGAAAAAATAAAAAATTTTTATTATATTTAATTTGCAATGTCATGACAATTTTTTTTTTTTCCTTTTTACTGCCACATTTGAGGTATGTGGAAGTTCACAGGCCAGGGGTCGAATCAGTGCTGCAGCTGTGGCCTATGCCACAGCCACAGCAATGCTGGATCCTTTACCCACTGAGTGAGGCCAGCAATTGAACCTGAATCCTCACCAACATTATGTTAGGATCTTAACCTGCTGAGCCACACCAGGAACTCCTGTTGTGCCAATTTCTGCTATGCAGCAAAGTGACCCAGTAATGTGTGTATGTGTGTGTGTGTGTGTGTATGTGTACACATATACATTCCCTTTCTTAAATTGTTTTTCATTGTGATCTAGCCCAGTCACTTTTCTTTCTAACAAAAAGGTTGTAGAATTATGCAGACTCTCAAGATTCATTCTTTTCAACTGAATTTTCACTTTGCCCTCCTTGGTCTTTTTTTTTTTTTTTTCCCCCTTTCTTTTGACTTCTCACTCTTAAAAAGATGTCCGGAGGAGAACCTCAGAAGGTGATCAGTCATTTGTTTTCTCAAATAAGAAAAAAATGGTGGGATCATCTGAAAATTTCTGCAATATGTGTGAACAGTTGAGACCCATGGACTTTCTCTGACTGATTAAAAAACCCAATAACTTAAAAAAAAAAAAATGCTCTCCAGTGTTTTTGTTTTAGCCGAGCTTGAAGCATGAAGAAGTTCCTGGACCAGGGATCGAACCTGGGCCACAGACCTGAGCACAACAGTGACAATGCTGGATCTTTAACTGCTTGGCCACCAGGGAACTCCTCTCCAGTGTTTGAAGGCAGCCATTCTCTGAGTCAAAATCTGCTGCCCTCAATTTGGAACTGGCTTTACAAAGAAAGTTGTCAACCTCCACTGGCTGACTTAAAGATGATCTGTTCCTAGTAGAAGGCATTAATTAGAAAAATCCTGAGTTGGAGGGAAAGGGAATAGAGGCAGCAGAGGATCAGAAATGAAAAAAATAGTTTTGGAGTTCCCCTTATGGGTCAGTGGTAACGAACCCAACTAGGATCCATGAGGACACAGGTTCAGTCCCTAGTCCCGCTCAGTGGGTTAAGGATCCAGCATTGCCATGAGCAGGTCACAGACATGGCTTAGATCCCATGTTGCTGGTGGCTGTGGCATAGGCCAGCAGCTCCAGCTCCAGTTTGACCCTAGCCTGGGAACCTCCATATGCCATGGGTATGGCCCTAAAAAAAGGCCAAAAAAAATTTAAAAAAAAAAAAAGAATAAAATGGTGTTGGAATCTTGTGGTAAGGGATAGTCATGGTACTACCCTGTGGAGAGTTTTCAAGCATGGCTACCATCAATTCCAGACCCCTGGTACTTGCATATTTGCATACTTGCATGCTTCCCATCAGGACAAACTCCCCTCCTCTTGAATCTAGCCTGACCTTCGTGGCTTAGCTGAACAGGAGGCTGGGGTGGAAGTGACTTTCAGGGACTTCTAAGACTAGGTCATCAGGCCTTTGCAGACTCCATCTGGGGCCCTTAGAACACTTGCTTCTTGGGACACTCCTTCTTGGAACGAGACACCGAGCTATGAGAAGCCATACGGAAACACCACAGGAAGTTGTTCTGGTTGTCAACCAGCTGACCTCCAGCTGACAGTTGGTATCAACTGTCAGCCATGGAGGTGACGTGGAGCAGGACCTTATGGGCCCTTCCCAGGACAGAACCCCTCTGTGTCTTCTGTTTTCCTCTTGTCTGTAGAGAAGCTTCAGCCAAAAGATCAGTTTAATCAGAGAAGTGAGAAAATGCAGAAGCAAAGGGAAGCAGTCAAACAAGGCCAAATAATAGTTGAGTCATTAAGCAAAGTCAAGGACCTTTAGTTCCTCCTCAAGGTTTATAGATCATATTCAGAGACATGTCTTTAGAGCTGTTTTTGTAGATACTGAAACCTCCACCAAATGGAAGAAATTAACTACATGATGCCCAGATTGTTGCCATGTTAAGCTACCTCTATTCTGAGAACTGGCTTCAAGGAAATGGGAACAAACCGACCCTGGAATTGAAGATTAACTGTACTTAAAATGAGACGAGGCTGGAGTTCCCCTTGTGGCTCAGTGGGTTAAGAACCCAACCGTTGTCTGCGTGAAGATGCAGGTTCGATTCCTGGCCTCACTCGGTGGGTTAAGGATCTGGTGTTGCTACATGGTGTAATGTAGACCCCAGATGCGACTGGGATCCAGTGTTGCCTTGGCTGTGGCATAGGCCTCAGCTACAGCTCTAATTTGACTCCTAGCCTGTGAACTGCCACATGCCACAGATGCAGCCATAAAAAGAAAAAAATAAAACAAGCCAAAACCCAAACCAACCTCCCAACCCCCACAAAAACAAGATGATGCTGATCAGACCACTGCATGAACAATTTCAAGATGATTGTTGGAGCTGACTGCTGTCTCTATAGGTAGCCCCCTCCCTCTGACTATACACCCCTGAAGCTCCCCTTTAAAAGCTCTTGCCCCCTGTCAGGCAGGGGCGAGTTGGCCTTTGGACATGAGTCCACCTTCTCTCCAGGTTGCTTATCTCTTGAAGAAAGTAAGATTTCCTTTCTGTTAACATTTTGATTGGCCAGCAACCTGACCTGAATTCAATAACAGACTGAAACATCTTCAGTAGATGTCCATTCCCCTCCTGTCTTTAAGTGATTCTAGCCCTGGCTCCCATCTAGCCAAATACTACCCCATAAGTGATCTTAAATGAGAGCTGCCCAGCTGACCCATCAACAGACACAGGAGAGACAATATTAAATTGTCTTAAATCAGCATGTTTTGGAGTTTGTTCATCAGCAAGTTATCCAGAACAAACAGTGAGGGTTTTATCCCTCAAGCCATGTCTTGAGGAAGGGGTTAAAGAAAGAAGCAGAGTTCACGATGTAGCTCAGCAGTAACGAATCTGATTAGTATCCATGAAGGTGTGGGTTTGATCCCTGGCCTTGATCAGTGGGTTAAAGATCAGGTGTTGCCTTGGGCTGTGGCATAGGCCAGCAGCTATAGCTCTGATTTGACCTCCAGCCCAGAAACTTCCGTATGACATGGGTGTGGCCCTTAAAAAAAAAAAAAAAAAGAGAGAGAGAGAAAGAAAAGGAAAGAAGGGGCTTTCCAGAAGAGGTAGGGAAAATAGAACAGCATCTACAAGCAGTAGACAAAGCAAAGACTTAGAAGGAGACACAGAAATTCTATGAGCCAAAGGATTTTGCGTAGCCGCTGATGTCGAACATGCAGCTGGCTCCAAATGCCATGGAGTACTACAGAAAATCTTCATTTTTCTTTCCATCTTATGAAAAAGGATGCTTTCCCATGAAATCGATCAGAAAGATTCATCATGGGAGGAAGTCTTCGCTCCTCGCCCTGCATTACCTGTGTAATTGAGTGTCAACATGGACTCAATTCCCTTGAAGGGAGGGGGGTATATTTTCTCCGGTGCTCAGTGTGGGGTAAGTAGAAACTGAGGATGTTTTCATGGACAGTGGGTCATGAGTAACAGTTTGCATCTAGAAGCTGGAGAGGTTTGCAGAAATCCTTGCTCATCAGGAAAGCAAGCTAGGGACCCTGTGGGCTCTGTCTCTAGGCCTTTTAAGGTACTTGGCCCAGCCCAGGGCTGGATGCAAGAGTGAGCACAAGCCAGCGACATCAAAGGCCCTTGTGGTCGGAGTTCCCGTCGTGGCGCAGTGGTTAACGAATCTGACTAGGAACCATGAGTTTGCGGGTTCGGTCACCGCCCTTGCTCAGTGGGTTAACGATCCATCGTTGCCGTGAGCTGTGGTGTAGGTCGCAGACGCGGCTCGGATCCTGTGTTGCTGTGGCTCTGGCGTAGGCCGGCGGCTACAGCTCCGATCAGACCCCTAGCCTGGGAACCTCCATATGCTGCAGGAGCGGCCCAAGAAATAGCAAAAAGCCAAAAAAAAAAAAAAAAAAAAGGCCCTCGTGGTGGGATTTCTATCTCCCTTGCCCAGTGGACTTATTTCCTGTTTTCTTTTTCCTGCTACTCCATTCCATGGCAGCCTCTTGGCATAGGCCCTCCCTCATGATTTAAAGATCTCTTTGGAGACTGATAATCTCAGGCTTTTCTCTTTCTTTTTTGGGCCACACCTGCAGCATATGGAAGTTCCCAGGCTAGGGGTCAAATCAGAGCTGCAGCTGCAGGCCTACACCACAGCCACAGCAACACCAGATCTGAGCTGCATCTGAGACCTATGCTGAAGCTTGCAGCAATGCTGGATCCTTAACCCACCAAGCCATGCGGGGCCAGGGATTGAACTTGGATCCTCACGGACACTATGTCGGGTTCATTATGTACCTGCTGAGCCACAATGGGAACTCCTCAGCCCTTTCTCTCTCTAAACCTCCCGTTTGGAGCTGGGTGCCCGTTTGTACTGGTATGGAGCTCTGGGGAATAGGCACACTCTTCCCCCTCCCTCCCCCAACCCCCCGGGGCCTGAGCCTGGAAGGAGACCACAGAAACCCACGCTCTGCTAATTGTCTTTTTTGAAAGAAGAACAAGAAGAGATGGATATTCCTTGAGAAAACCCAATATGAAAAATCTGGAGTTTGATGGGAGGTAAATTAGAGAGTTGTTCACAGTGCAGGAGAAGTCCCATTAAATAGGCCCCAGTGCATTTAAATATAATTTGATTTAGAAAATGAACCAAGGTAGCGTTTCTTCAGGCCATATTTACCATGTAAAGTGAGAGGGACAGATGTTTCTAAGAAGGGACTCTAGCAGAATATGCCTCAGTCTAGAGACAAAGGGAGCCCTTGATTGATTTCTCACAGGGGGAGACATTTTTCTACCTTCTGAAGTTAAAAACAAACGGCCACAGAGGTGAACAAATCAGGCTTTCTGCAGCCAATTCACTTCACCAAGTACTTTTTTAAAGAACCTATGTACACCCAGTGCAATATGCCAAAAAAAAAAAGAGAGTTGCAAATTAGTAGAGCAGACTAGGAAAAAAGTCATCCTTAAAACTATAACAAGGTGATACAAATTTCACTATTTTCAAAAGGCGTAAGATGAGACAACATTATTTAATACTTTATTCCACATTATTTCTAGAATAATAGGCTCATGCAGTTAGGTCTTGGGAACAGAAAAGGAATTTTGCCAAATTATCTAGGGGAGAAATGTGTAGATCTGTCTGTAAAGACCTTTATATTCTAAGTTAAACTTCTGCCTTGGGCAAATTCATTCTCAGGTTAAATCAAAATCAAATCCAAACAACCATGCTAGACAAATTTACCAGATGAAAATTTTTAAAAAGCCACCACCACCACCAACAAAAAAAGAGAAAATTTAGAAAATAAAAGGCTTTGTGGAAAGAAGTCATAATTAGAGTGGAGGAGAAATGGGAGCCCAATTTGATTTGATTTCATCCAATTGAACACAACACAACCCGATCCAACCCGGTTCAACACAACCCAGCCCAACCCAACTCACCTCAACCCAACCCAACTTAACCTACTCCATTCCAATCTAATCCAACTCAATCCAATAAATATTTACTGAGTGCCTACTACGTGCTGGCATAATGTTAGATTCTGTCCATTCGGAATTGAGTGAGACACAGTCTCTGCTCCCAAGAAGCTCTGTTTGCTGCATCTGCAGAGGATCAGACGTGCATTCACACATTAGAAAATGTCCCAGGCTGGCCCATTGCTTCCTGGCTCTCTGGGAAAGCCCTGCCCTTATGACCCCACCTCTGTGCTGCCAGGTTCAGCCTGGCGCCTTCTCACCTCTGCACAGAGGGTGATACCACTGCTCTGTGTGCATGGCTGTGGGGCACATGGGCAGTGTGGCTAGTCAGGTATAACTCATCCTTTCCAGCACATTTGCTAGAGTTGGAATTTCATTATGACCCCCTTTTTTCTCTCTCCACTGTCAGTCTAGCACAAATAATAATTATTAAAGCCCCTTTCCAACTATCGAAAATAAAATACAGCCAGAGAGTTAAATCACAGGCAGTCCATTGAGAGCCGACTGAAGCTGGGTAAGACCAATAATTCAAAACAGATGAACGAACAGCAAATACTATGGGCTCAGTATCCCAGGCTGACCCGACCTTTGAAACTTGCTGAAAGTTATCCTTGAAATTCCCCAGAACTCCTTGAATAACTTCTGTAAAAGGCTTATTTATCACAAAGTCATAAATAATATTTGCTAGGTATTTGCTCCATCTATCTAGAAAATGAATTGGGTTAGAAGACATGAGCTCAGTGGCTGAGCTGGGGGGGTGTGGAGCAGCCTGGATTGTGGGGTTACCTTTCACAGTTCTGGGAGGGAACTACTGAGAAGCTGAAGCTTTCCATCTTCCATATGTGGGGGTGGGGGTATAAAAGAAGGGTTGCTCAAGGAATTTGGTTCAATGCAGCAGATTTTAATTTCATTGCTTCTACACAGAGGTGGCTGCAGATGGCTGTCAACAGACATAGTTCGGGTAAAGAATTCAAGTGATATTTTTACAATCGCCAAATTGTTTCTGGGCAAGATCCCAAAGTTCCTTCCCTAAGAGCTAGATGCTCTGAAACTGCCTTCTGTGAAAGCTGGAGGCATCATTCATTCATGCATGCATTCAACAAATCTATTCAAAGTCATTGTCTTAGTTCTTTGGGGGATATAAAGGATTTAGTTACATCTTTCCTGGAATCTTTGTCATCAGGGAGACAGGAAAATAGACAAACACCTAGGACACAATGTAGAAAGTGATAAGAATCTTAGGACAGGAACAATGGGGCAGTAGGAATTCAGAGGATGACTTCCAGCTCATGGCAGGGAGGGGGTGGGGGTAACACCCAGCAAGGGAGGAGATGAGGGGATTTCTAGAGGAGGCCCCACAGAGCAGAATCTTGAAGGCTGGGTAGGATTAGCCAGGGCAGGGGTGAATCCTTCTAGGATGAAGGCAGTGTGGGAGGACCAAATATAGACATATGTAAGGTTTGGCTCCAAAGAGGCTATGAATTTAAAAAGGAGGTGGTGGTGGGAAGGGAGGTGGAGAAACTAGGGCTGGATGACCTTGGCAATTATCTTTATAAGATCTAAGGGATGGAGTTCCCTGGAGGCTTAGCAATTAAAGATCTGGCATGTTCATTACTGTGGTGCAGGTTCACTTCCTGGCCTGGGAATTTCCACATGCTGTGGGCATGGTCAAAAATTTAAAAAATTGGAGTTCCCATCATGGCTCCGTGGATAACAAATCTGACTAGGAACCATGAGGTTGTGGTTTTGATCCTCAATGGGTTAAGGATCCGGCATTGCCATGAGCTGTGGTGTAGGTTGCAGATGTGGCTTAGATCCCGAGTTGCTGTGGCTCTGGCATAGGCCAGTGGCTACAACTCCAATTAGACCCCTAGCCTGGGAACCTCCATATGCCGAGAGAGTGGCCCTAGAAAAGGCAAAAAGACAAAAACAATAAAAATAAAAATAGGAAGTTGGTGTTGAAGAGAAGGGGATGCTCCACAGCCAGTGTGGATCCTGGTGTTGGCCTGGCGGGTGGGAAGGAAGGTGAATGAATCCTTAAGTAGTAATGTCAAGGTCATTTCCTGTTTTGAGCATGTGAGGCTATTAATGATGAACCCCATGGTCTGAACCTGGGAATCTGGGAAGAGTAGGTGGGTCAGGAACCACATCTGCTGTGGGGAGAGTATCATGAACGGCAGTCAAGAGTATCTTATGCTGCTGACACCTGGGGACAAGAAAAGTTGTGGAGATGTTTGTAGGTGAAGGGCATGGAGCCCGTGGGGAGAAGGGCTGAGATAAGGGAGGGAGATGACCAGCATCCTCGAGGGGTAAGAGAGGGGATGAAGAGGCTGTGGGAGGAAGCAATGAGCTATGGTGAGTGGATGCCCAGGAAGGTTGGGGGCGGGGAGGGAGTGGCTGTCCTCACCCTGATGAAGTCAGAGGCAGAAGGAGGTACGTTGAGGTGTTGGGAGGTAGTGGGGCTACACAAGCTTGGCCAGGAGGAAGGATCAAGTCCTCCCACTTGATGTTTCACCTCTGGCTTTGTTTTTGTTTTTCTTTTTTGAGCAGGGCCTCTGCCCTGCAGGGCAGGTGCTGATGCTGGGCTTCAGGGAAGGAGCAGAGAACTAAGCCACTAAAAGTTTCGAGAACTAGAGTTCCCATTGTGGCTCAGTGGGTTGAGAACCCAACTAGCATCCGTGAGGATGCGGGTTCAATCCTTGGCCTAACTCAGTGGGTTAAGTATCCAGCATTGCAACAAGCTGCAGCATAGGTCACAGATGTGGCTCATATCTAGCATGGCTGTGGCTGCTGCGTAGGCCGGCAGCTGCAGCTCTGATTCAACCCCTCGCCTGGGAAAGTCCATATGCTGCAGGTGCAGCTGTAAAGAGAAAGAAAAAAAAAAAAAAGGTATGGGAATCACTTGAGAGGATGACCTCCAGCTGGCAACATCAGGACTGTAGGGTCCCCTGCTGGGGCATAGGGTAGGAGTTCAATAAATATCAGTTGAAGTTAAAAAGTGAGGAAACATTAATTCCATTATGACTAGAAAAGTTTGAGGAAATAGGACTTTTGGGGTTTAAAAAAATTTTTTTTTACTCAAAGAATTTTTTTACATTTATAGTTGTACATTTATAGTTGTAAAATCATCACAACCCAGTTTTAAAGCATTTCCATCCCAAACCCCCAGCACATCCCCCATCCCCCAAATGTCTCATTTGGAAACCATAAATTTTTCAAAGTCTGTGAGACTGTATCTGTTCTGCAAAGAAGTTCATTGTGTCCTTTTTTTAGATTCCACATGTAAGTGATAGCATATGATGTTGGTGTCTCACTGTCTGACTAACTTCTCTTAGCATGATTAATTTCTAGGTCCATCCGTGTTGCTGCAAATGCCGTTATTTCTCTCCTTTTAATGGCTGAGTAATGTTCCATTGTGTATATGTACCACATCTTCTTGATCCACTCCTCTGCCAATGGGCATTTAGGTTGTTTCCATGTCTTGGCTATTGTATAGAGTGCTACAATGAACATTGGATAGATGCCCAGGAGTGGGATTGCTGGATCAAAGGGTAATTCTATTTTTAGTTTTCTGAGGAATCTCCATACATTTTCCACAGTGATTGTACCAATTTACACTCCCACCAACAGTATAATAGGGTTCCCTTTTCTCCACACCCTTTCCAGCACTTACTGTTTGTAGACTTTTGGATGATGGCTATTCTGGCTGGTATAAGGTGGTACCTCATAGTGGTTTTGTTTGCATTTCTCTAATAATGAGTGATGTTGAACATCTTTTCATGTGTTTTTTGGCCATCTGTATATCTTTTGGAGAATTGTCTGTTTAGATCTTCTGCCCATTTTTTGATGAGGTCATTTGGGTTTTTTTTTTTTTTTGGTATTGAGCTGCAGGAGGTGTGTGTAAATTTTGGAGATTAATCCCTTGTCAGTTGACTCATTTGCAAAGATTTTCTCCCATTCTGTGGATTGTCTTTTCGTTTTGTTTAGGGTTTCCTTTGCTGTGCAGAAAATTAGGACTTTTGATTTTTAGTTGTTTCCCCACTCTGGGTCTGTAAGCTTTTTCTCCCCATATATCATATTTCTTTAATGATTTGGCACTTCCAGAGCTGTCTTTCTGTGGCTTCTCAAAATTCCAGAATCTTTCCCTAGACCTCAGTTTTCTTTAGATATTTGGAATGTTAGACCTGCATTCACTCTCTCACTCATTCTTCCCTTTCTGCCTGCCTGCCTGCCTTCCTTCCCTCACTCCCTCCCTCTCTCTCTCTTTCTCCTTCCTTCCTTCTTTCTTTCCTCCTTCCTTTCTTCTTCTTTCTTTTTCTTTCTTTCTTTTCTTTCTTTCTCTTTCCCTTCCTCCCTTCCTTTCCTTCTTTCTCTTTCTTTCCCTCCCTCCCACCTTTCTTTCTTTCTTTCTTTCTTTCTTTCTTTTTCTTTCTTTCTTTCTTTCTTTCTTTCTTTCTTTCTTTCTTTCTTTCTTTCTTTCTTCACTTGCACCATTAAGACATTAACTGGCCATCCATCATAAGTCAGGAAAGGAGGAGGTAGTCTTGATGTTCCTGTAAGTGCGTGTATTAGTAAAAGACAATCTGCCCTGTGTCACCATGGTAACATGGCCACAGTTCGACCCCTCCTCTTGCATGCACTCTGACTGACACCTCCCTGCCACCCCTCCCCCTCAGGCCTGGGCTTTGTCGCATGACTTGCTCTGGATGCTGTGAAACCGGCCGAGGTTGAGGAGCACCTGTGCAGTGGGACTGGTCCTTTTTGTTTTTGGAACCCTGTGGCTGCCACTCTGTGAAGAAAAGTCTGGTGATGTGGGGCATGTGGCCCAAGTCCCTCCATCACCCTGGCCAACGGCCTGCCACCAACCAGACGTGGGAGTCAACCTGTTACGTTTCAGGGCTGTTGGTCCTACGGCCATAGCTACCCATACAACTCTCCTCCTCATTATCCTTGAGACACTGTGAGCCTCTAATCTCTTTACAACCAAGACCTCATTCTTGCACCAGGATGTGCCATACTTTCAGCTCCCAAGTCATCCTGCAGCTATAGATCTCCTTTCATCTTGCTCACACTTTCTTGCATGCCCCTTGCATGCTGAAAACCTCTGGAACCAAAATCAACAATAACTCTGTTGGCTTCCCATCACAGATCATAGGAGATGCACCAGATTCCCGGGTCTGACAGGATTGTGTGCACCAGAGGCGAGAGTGTTTCAGGGAGCACCCGCCAGAGCACCCTCAGAGTTGGGGGGGGTGCGGGTAGGCAGAACTGTTGCTTCACCCAGGGATCTTTGCCTATCGGGCTCCATTCTGCCAACTCAGGGCACCCCGACACCCTTCTCTGGGAGAGTCCTAGGCCCTTAAAGGGCCAGAGGCAGCTATCCTGCCCCAGGTCCCCAAGGAGCATCATCTCTGTTGGCCCACTCAGGAGGCTGGTCTCAGGCTCTGGGGCATGAAGACCCAGCTGAGGAGTCTGTGCTTTATTTATTTATTTAAGTAATTAATTTAAAAAAATCTTGTCGGGGGCCACATCTGCAGCATATGGCAGTTCCCAGGCTAGGGGTCAAATCTGGCAATGCTGGTTGCTTAACCCATGGAGCGAGGCCAGGGATCGAAGCCACATCCTCATGGATGCTAGTCAGGTTCTTAACCCAGTGAGCCATAAGGGCAACTCCCAGGAGTCTGTGCTTTGTGATACGAGGGGATGTTTCAGAGGGTCGGGGTCGAGCCTGCTTTGGGGCTGCTCCATGACTCAGTGGTCCCTGCCTTCGTGGAGAGATTTCTAGGTGCGAGGAGAGGATGAGTAAAGGATGTTCCTACATAGCTAAGTGATACTGATGACGATGAGAGTGATACAGGGATGGTAGCAGCTGCAGCAGACCTTGGTCCAGCCCACATGCATTGGGCACCCTCTTCCCAGCTCTCCCTCCTCCAACCTCAGGCTTCTCTCACGCCAGTCACCCTGACAGCCCCTTGAAGATACAATGCCCCCTCCTCCCAAATCAGTGTCCCCTCCTCTGTCATAATCCTTTGGGGTTCTGGTCTCTACCAATGACAGTTAAGGCCAGATAAAGGCAGCCCCTGCTAATCTGTCCATTAGTGTGTGTGCTCTCACCCCAGATAACACGCTTGTTACCGCAGATGCTTGGCGGGACTCTTGGAAAAGGTCATGGAACAGTGAGACCTGGGCTGGGATTTAGTTGGTACCTGAGGGTCCTGGGGGAGCTTGAACACATGCGGCCTCATTCCCTCTTAAACCCCTGTGAGGGTGGCTGCTCAGGATCCCGGGTGCGTGTCTGGCACCGACCTCTGACACAGGGCAGTGGAAATGTCACAACTTTTGGAGTCAGTTGAATGTGACTTGGCCTCTTGCAAGCTCTGTGACCTCATACTTTCTCTTCATGTCCTTGTGTTCTTTTTGTTTGTTTGTTCTTTTTAGGGCTGCACCTGTGGCATATGGAGGTTCCCAGGCTAGGGGTTGAATCGGAGCTGCAGCGGCCGGTCTACACCACAGCCACAGCAATGCTGGATCCTTAACCTGGTGAGTGAAGCCAGGGATTGAGCCTGCATCCTCATGGATACTAGTTGGGTTCATTGACCTGCTGAGCCAAGACGGAAACTCTTTTTTTTATTATTATTATTATTAATAGATTTATTGAATTAGAATTCACATACCACACAATTTTATTTTATTTTCTTGGTTGTGCCTCCAGCATGTGGAAGTTCCTGGGCCAGGGATCGAACTCATGCCACAGCAGTGACAATACTGGATCCTTAACCACTAGGCCACCAAAAAACTCCAACTGTTCATGTCTCTGGACCTCAGTATTTCTCCTCTGGAAAAATGGGGAAATTACACTTACAGTGCAGGTTTGCTGTGAGAAGTGGAAAGAATATATGAAAAGTATTCACCCATGACGGGTCCCCCCCGAGATGGTGCTGGAATTGGGGGGGGGCATGTCTCTGCCTGTCCGATGCTTTGAGGATGCAAGGTACCTCCAGGTGCAGGGGCTGCTGGCCTGGCTCTGGAGCCAGACCCCGTGGGCTCACCTGTTGTCCCCCCACCCGCCTTATGCCATGTGTGACTTTGAAAAAGTGATTCTTCTGGGCCCCAGTATCCTTATCTGTAGGGGACAGTATTGGTCCCTTATGCCACAGGGATTAAGTTAGGTATTTCAGAGTCATGTGTTGGAGCTGGCACTGTGCCAAGGTAGGAAGATGCTTCCAGGGGGTGGGACTTCCTGGGCTGCCTGGTCTGTCTCCTTCCTCTTAGCTCTATCTGTCTTTCCCAAGCTGCAGGGCTGCAGCTCCAGGCGGAAGTGGTGAGAGGCGAGCTTCAAGGCCTGCAGGACTCATAGGGGCAGGTGCCTGCCCCACGCTCTTCAGCTCCACTGGGCCATGTCCTGGGGAGTCTTGGGGTCTGATGGGTCCAAGTGCTCCACCTCAGGAGGCATGGGGATGCTGCAGAGAGAATCCTCTGGGAGTGACGGCCAGGGGCGTGGGGTGTGAGAGGTTTGAGAGGCAGGAGGAGGGAAGGAAACTTCGCTTCTGTTTCACTCCCTTGGGTATTAGAGAATTCGACTCTGGGATGTGCGTTTTCTCCGTTAATCCCCACAGCCACCCAATGAGGGTGTATTATGACCCTGTATTTATAGATAAGTAGCCAGAGGCATAGCAGTTTCTACCCGCTGACATCCCACAGCGAGTGGGTGATGGGAAAGGGATAGGCAAGTGGTCTGTAGGGACACCAGATTCCTCCTGGGCAAGGAGCCTGTGCCGTGGCCCTGGTGGCTTTAGTCACAGCATCCTCGGATCCTTGGGTTACCAGGGAGGGGAGAGTGAACTGCGTACCACTTGGACCCCTCGGGTACGGCTCTGTGAATTGGCCAGTCAATCAACACATACAGGCGACGTCCAGCTTCCAGCGCAGGCTAGGGGCAGGAGAGCTGCTGTGCTTGCAGTCACCACCTCTGCCTTTACTGAAATTGCCTCTGAAACTCCAGACACGAAAGCATCACCCTTCTTATTTTTGCCCCAAACTGTTTTTGACCACAGTTCTACTGTCAGTCGGTTTTCTCGGATTGTCTCTTTTTTTCCTCCAGAAAGGGGATTGGGGTTTAAAAAACAAAACACATGAACAAAAACCTCAAAGAGATGAGTGCTGTGGTGAAGGGCACTCTGGTTAACTGAAGCCGTCCTGTTGAAGGTGGCTTTTGTCACTGTCACTCAGCGCTGGCTTTTGTGTGTCTGTGCAACACAGAGAATCTGCCCCCACCAGTGACAACCTGTGACACCTCGGCAGGGGTAACTGTGTGTCTCCTGCTGTGTGTGGTCACAGTTAGCTTCCGGGGTGTCAGGCCGTGGGATAAAGGGGCCCAGCAGGTGGGTCTGTCCCTCATTGATTCCCTGTGGGGGCAGTGGCCCTTGAAGAAGAGGATTTCACGGGGGCAAGGCCACCCCTGCTCTGCCTTTGCATATCTTTTCCTCAGTGAGCCCAGGCCTGTGTGATGGATGCTGCTGAAGGAGGCCCCATGCAGGGGGTGGGAGGGGTAGGAGGGAGCCTTTGAGAGAAGGCTCATTTAGCATCTCATCAGCAGGGCAGTGAGCCAGGCCTCTCTGGTTACTAGGAGGGGGTGAGTCCTCAGGGCAAAGGGTCCTTTGTTTATTCATTCCTTCCTCCCTCATTCCACCCTCCCTCCCTCTCTTTTTCGTTCACACATCCATCCTCCATCCACCCACCTGTCTGTCTGTCCACCCATCCATCCATCCAGCGACCCATCCATCCATCTAGCCATCCATGCACCCATCGATCCATCCATCCATCCATCAATGACATTGCACAAGGCATGTGGAGGGAAATATACAAGACCAGGTCCCTGCCCTTCAAAAGCCTCCAATCTAGGAAGATGGATGAGACAAAGACACAGAGAGAGCAAAAGAGAAAAACAGCAGTGCGTAGAGCAGAGCACAATCCAACTTGAGCCTTCAGAGAACAGATCTTGCCCTTGTGGACAGAAAGGAGGGCCAGTGAGTTGAACCTGGAAGGGTAGGTGTCTCCTCCATTTTACATGATGGAGGGGACATGATTAGCCTCTCGAGGAGCAGAAAGAGCAAAGATAAAAGTTGGAAGGCAGGAAGCCTGTGGGTGTTCAGGGAAAGGGGAGCTGTTTGATTTGACTGTGGAGTGGGAGTGAGTGGGAAGCAAAGCAGGAGGGAGCTTTTCGAGCCAAACTGCAGAGGGTCCTGATGTTCCGGCTTTGCTGCGGGAGGTGGTCAGAATCACGCCACGTTCCTGGCTGAGCAGTGCTGACACAGCTGCCAGGGATACCCCAGCCCCAGGAGGGACTCCTCATGCCTCTTCTCCGATGCCCAGTGGATGAGTCCACATCTATTGTCACTCCCTGACCAGGGAGGTGTCCTTGCTGGCCCAGCTGGCCCAGCCACTCCTTGCCTGTCCCAGAACTGCTGGCCACTCCTATTAAGGTGAGGGTCTATCACGAAAGCTCCGCCAGCCACAACCAGGTGACTAAGGGACTGGTAGCCTTTATGGAAGAAAAACATTGTCAGAACGTGTCAATGTCTCTGGGAGGCAGAGTTTGACTCAATTAAACTCTGTCAGTGACCAAGAGGCATTGCTTATCGCTTGGTGGGTGTAAAGGTCCCAGCTGTGATTGTCCTTTTCAATGAGAAGTGAGCTTACTTCTTCTGGTACTTTAACGAATGTTAAAAGGTATTTTGCTCACCATAACTCTCCTTCCCTGGCCAATGCCTTAAGTGGGCACTGTTAGACATTCTTTCTTTTCTTATGGACTGCAAGGCCCTCAGCACATCAGTGCCTCTGTATAGGGGGAGGGGAAAACAGAGTCAAGCCTCCAGCTCTTCAGGATGAATGGATCCCCTAGGTCAACAAATCCAGATGCTACCAGCTTCTGAGTGATCACCACCCAGAACTGGATGGAAACTGAATCTTGTGTTAACTCAAAGAATTTTATAATATCTATAGTTGTACAACCATCATCATAACGCAGTTTTAAAGCATTTCCATCCCAAACCCCCAGCCCATCCCTCCCCCCTACAACCTGTCTCCTTTGGTAACCGTAAGTTTTTCAAAGTCTGTGAGTCAGTTTCTATTCTGCAAAGATGTTCATCGTATCCTTTTTTTCTTAGATTCCACATATAAGTGATAGCATATGACCTTGGTGTCTCACTATCTGATTAACATCACATAGCATGATGATAATTCTGGGTCCAACCACATTACTGCAAATGGCATTATTTCACTTTTTTTATGGCTGAGTAATATTCCATTGTGTATATGTACCACATCTTTTTTTTTTGTCTTTTGTCTTTTTAGGGCCCCACCTGCAGCATATGGAGGTTCCCCGGCTAAGGGTCGAATCGGAGCTGTAGCTGCTGGCCTACACCACAGCCACAGCAACATGGGATCCGAGCCTCATCTGCAACCTACACCACAGCTCACGGCAATGCCAGATCCTTAACCCATGGAGCAAGGCCAGGGATCGAACCCACAATCTCACTGTTACTAGTTGGGTTCATTAACCACTGAGCCACGATGGGAACTCCTGTACCACATCTTCTTTATCTGCTCCTCTGGAGATGGACATTTAGGTTGCTGCCATGTCTTGGCTATTGTGTACAGTGCTGTAAAGAACATTGGGGTACGTGTATCTTTTTGAGTTATGGTTTTCTCTGGATAGATGCCCAGGAGTGGGATTACTGGATCAAATGGTAATTCTATTTTTAGTTTTATGAGGACTCTCCATACTGGAGTAGGATATGTTTTTTTGATACTTTGCAGTCTATTTGGTTGAAGGTTGTTCTGGAAACTGAATATTTTTATTTATTTATTTATTTTTTTTGTCTTTTTGCCATTTCTTGGGCCGCTCCCATGGCATATGGAGGTTCCCAGGCTAGGGGTCTAATCGGAGCTGTAGCCACTGGCCTATGCCAGAGCCACAGCAACGCGGGATCCGAGCCGCATCTGCAACCTACACCACAGCTCATGGCAACACCGGATCCTTAACCCACTGAGCAAGGCCAGGGACCAAACCCGCAATCTCATGGTTCCTAGTTGGATTTGTTAACCACTGCGCCACGACAGGAACTCCTGGAAACTGAATTTTTTAACAAACATTTAACAAGCATCTGCTTTTTAAGTGTGCAAACGTCTACTCTGGAGCTGGGACTTGGGGAGTAAAGAGGAATCTTCCTCAGTCACCTGTAGTAGCTGCTCAGAGGATCCTGCAATCCAGCAAAGAAGCATTGCTAACAATTTGAAGGTGACAATGATGATTTGACAGGCATTGTTCTGCTTTTCAGTGTGTTACTTTCTTTCGTTGCACTAATACACCCTAATCAGAGAGCTTATAAGATAACTTCTAGGGTCGTCAGTCTTTTCGGCTGATTTTGCTCAGAAACTTATATAAACGATGTTAAAAATCAAAGGATGGAGTTCCCTTTGTGGCTCGGTGGATTAAGAACCTGACATAGTGTCTTTGAGGATGCAAGTTCGATCCCTGGCCTCCCTCAGTGGGTTAAGGATCTGGCATTGCCATGAACTGTGGTGTAGATTACAGATGTGGCTTGGATCAAGCATTGCTGTGGCTGTGGTGTAGGCTGGCAGCTACAGCTCCGATGCAACCCCTAGCCTGGAACCTCCATATGCCTCAGGTGCAGCCCTAAAAAAAAAAAAAAGAAGGAAAATCAAAGGAAAGAGAGTGGGGTGGGGGGTGGGGGTGGGCTGGGTTGGAGAGAGCCTGGGTGCAGACTTACCCGGTCAACGTCCATGTCACAACTTCGGGGCTATGAGGTGGGAAGGCTGTTCTCAGGCCCTACCCCAGTAGGGAGATCAGGGGGAGAAAAGCCAGTCAGACTCCCTGGTGCAGGAGAACAAGCAGACAGGAGTCAGGGCAGACCCTGAGGGTGGGCCTGGGTGGGTGGCAACTCCAGGCCCACATGGTGCTCAGAGGCGCTTGGTCAAAGCTTGTGGAATTTGCTCTTTTTCTCTCATCAGTAAATTCGGGGCATGGGGTCAAAAGACGCAATGATGGAAGCCTTCCAAATCTGTGGGGTTAACTAAGATTGAGCCTGGGTCCCCTCCATGTGGGACCTGCCCCTCCCCGATATAGTAGATCAACCTAACTCTTCTACTTTGCAGGTTGTGATAAACTCTGATGCAGCCCTAAAACTGTGTTGAGAATAAAAACCTCCCTTGGTAGATCCTGAGAGGAGAGGGTGTGTGTTTGCGTGCATGTGTGTGCATGCATGTGCATGTATGTGTGCATATGTGTATGTGTGTATGGATACGTCCATGCGTTCATGTGTGCGTGTGTGTGTGCATGTGTGTATATGTGTGCATGTGTATGTGTGTGTGCATGTGTATGTGTGTGTGCCTGTGTGCGTATGTGTTTATGTACATGTGCGTGCATGCTTGCATATGTGCACACATGTGTACAAGTGTGTGCTTATGCGTGGGTTTGTGTCTATGCGTGTATGCATGTGTGCGTGTTTGTGTGTGTGTGTGTGCACGCGTGCGCCAAGCTCCCTCAGTTCCGTGCAAACCTGTGGGGCTCCCTTCCCCTGGAGGTCAGTGACAGCCCAGCCTCCCATTCACAGGTTGGAGAAAGGGCATTAATCTTCTTGACATGGCAGTGGTGGGGGCGGGGCGATGGGGGCCAGAATCCCTCCAGCTGGGCCCGCCCTGAGAGCAGAGATCCTTGTCCTCCCTGGCTGTGTGAATAAGCTTTAGTTCATAAGCCCAGGACATAAAAAAGCTGAGGGGGGGCTCTTGAAGGCAATCAAGTAACATTACAGAAAGCAAATATTATCTCTTTCTTTGCTTCTTACTGCTTCTTTTGGGGGAGTGGGGGCAGACACGGAGGGGACTCGGTGTCCTTGGAGGAATTTTGCTGTGTTTTCCCAGAGCAGACACCCATGTTTTTAGCAAGAGGGACAGAGAGGACAGGCCTGGGGACGTCTAAACTTTCTCTGGCAGAACGTAATTTATACGACTGATGGCTTTTTACAAACTTCTGGCAGGTTGATGGGGCCTCTACCTTTCTGGGATGGAGTCAGGCTTCACCTGGATGCTCTTACCTGCCTTGTTGCTCCCTGCTCACCTGGGCTCTGCAGCCCATCCATCTGTTATGAGAGAGGCAGGGTTGAGAGTGAGGAAAGGGGACAGGAGTGAAGCACCCAGACCCACTGATTACAGAGACTCAGGGCTAAGAGCCAAGAGGTTGTCACATACCCAGCATGTACCCTCCTGACTCCTGGCTAGTGGCATTCTGTTCTTTCCCCCCTCTGATCCCCCTCTCCCCATTGCAAGGCTTTCCTCCCCTGGAACCCCCAGCAACTTCTTCCCCTAGGCCTGGTGTAACCCCATGTTGGTTCTGCGTCTTTCCAGCAACTTCCAGCCAAGTCCAGCTCTGTTAGTCCTACATGTTTAATGGCTCCTAGGCCCTTATTGCTTTACATGTGATGTCCTGACCTTGAGGGCTTTGCCCTCTGGCTGTCCTAGCTTTCCTTTCAGCTCTATAGGGAAGTGCCCCCCGCCTTTTGTCTTTTTGCCTTTTTCTAGGGCCACTTCCAGCGGCATATGGAGGTTCCCAGGCTAGGGATCCAATAGGAGCTGTAGCCACTGGCCTACGCCAGAGCCACAGCAACGCGGGATCTGAGCCACATCTGCAACCTACACCAAAGCTCATGGCAATGCCGGATCCTTAACCCACTGAGCAAGGCCAGGGATCGAACTCACAACCTCATGGTTCCTAGTCAGATTCATTAACCACTGTGCCACGACGGGAACTCCTAAGCCCTTTAGATTTAACCATCCTTTTTTTTTTTCTGCTTTTTAGGGCTGCACCTGTGGCATATGGAAGTTCCCAGGCTTAGGGTCAAATGAGAGCTACAGTTGAAGCCTGTGCCACAGCCACAGCAATGCTGGATCTGAGCCTCATCTGCAGCTCACAGCAACACTGGACCCTTAACCCACTGAGCAGGGCCAGGGATCAAATCTGTATCCTCATGGACACTAGTCAGGTTCTGAACTCGCTGAGTCACAGGGGGAACTTTTGATTTTTTTTTTCCATAGCGCTTCCAACTTTCTGAACATCTTGCTTCCTAGTGTGTTTGTTCCTTTCTTGTCTTGCTCCACTAAAAAGTAAGGCAAAGAGTCAACTTGAGGCTTTGCTCACAATGGTGGCCGAGGTGCCTCGAAGGATGCCTGCTTGCCAGTGGGGCAGAGGTGCTCGGGGGCACAGTGAGGGGAACATAGTCTGGAGTGTGCAGAGAGGCCCAGGACTCTGCGTGGGGTCCCCACCTCCACGCCCAGGCTGATGCCAGTCCCGGTCCCGTCCAGCAGCCTCCCTGGGGCTGGCTGAAAGCAGCCCTTCCTCCTGAGAATCCAGAGCTCCGGGGGTGGGCGCTTTTGGGACTCTCTGTCTTGGCTGATGGACCTGCCTTGGCAGCCGATGCCCTGCATGCAGGGGAGGTGCTTGGGTGCGCCCGGGGCTTGCAAAGCCCTTTATGGAGCCACTGGAGCTTCGTTAGCGAGGAGAGGAAAGAGGAACAAAGGGCAACCTTCCCAATTATTAATAAGGGAGCAAACCCATCCATCTTAATGAGACAGGGCGGAAAAAACCAGCGGCCAGGCAGCCAGCACACAATGGGATACAATAGAGACCTTGCTTTCCTTTTAAAAAGGAGGAAAGAAAGAGAGACAGACAGAAAGAAAAAAGCCGCGCAGATTGGAAAGCCGTTCCTGGCGCCTCGTGGAAGGTGCCACCCAGCGCTGTGGCCATGGCTGCCTGGAAAAGTGTCGCCAAGGGTGGCGTGGTCAGGATGGGTGGGACGGGGTGACTTCTTGGCAAGTGGGGGATGGAGTCCCTGATTGCTGGGTGCACGTGGCCCAGAGAGGATGGGGAAGACCTCTAACCTAGGGACACAGGACCTGGTACCTGAAACGGGGCTTGGAAAAATTTGGCAACCTTTTCAGTTAACAGCTCCCCTCCTCCAGCCCCACCCCCACTCCGCCACCAGGTCCAGTCAAAGATTTTTCTGCGTCCTGCGTCTGGCTCCTTCTATGTGTCCGCTGAGTGACTGTGGGCATTGGTTGTCCTAGCTCACCTTTCAGCTCTACAGGGAAATGTCCCTTTTTTAGAGAGGCCTGATCTAAGCCCAGTTTCTTCAGAAATCATAAATTCCCTCCCAGACTTGCTGAGGTTCTGCTGGGCTAATCTACATAGAAAGGTTGGCCAAAGGATTGCCACAGAGAAGGCAGCTGGCGAGTCTTCACTGAATCCGAATCTGAATCTCATCTCGGTGGTGGGCCAGCCCATGAGGTCTTCAGTAGGACAGACATCCTGAGAGTGGACAGCCCTAATCACCCCCCTCCACCCGACTCCCTCCTTCCCCAGGGACCCAGAATGGAGTAGCTGAATTAATGACTGAAGGGCCATAATTAGAATAGCGCTTTTTTTTTTTGTCTTTTTGACTTTTCTAGGGCCACTTCCGCAGCAGATAGAGGTTCCCAGGCTAGGGGTCTAATCAGAGCTGTAGACGCCGGCCTACGCCAGAGCCACAGCAACACAGGATCCGAGCCGTGTCTGCAACCTACACCACAGCTGACGGCAACGCTGGATCCTCAACCCACAAGTCCAAGTGGGATCGAACCTGCAACCTCATGGTTCCTAGTTGGATTTGTTAACCACTGTGCCACAACAGGAACTCCATAATTAGAATAGCTTTATCAAGACAGAAGGCTGATCAAATGTTGGTCATGCCCTGAAAGGTGGGGAAGAGTCCTTCCTTTTTTTTGTTATTGTTTGTTTTTTTAGGGCTGCATCCTTCCCAGGCTAGGGGTTGAATTGGAGCTACAGCTGCCACAGTCACAGCAACACGGGATCTGAGCTGCATCCTCGACCTACGTGGCAGCTTGTGGCAACACGGGATCCTTAACCCACTTAGCGAAGCCAGCGATCGAACGAACCTGCATCCTCATGGATACTAGGTGGGTTCCTAACCCGCTTAAGCCACAACGGGAACTCCCTCGTTCTTCCTTTTGGAGAATGTTTCCCAGAGGCCCCATTAGCCCTGGAGTTGTCTTACCCCCCTGCACACACTCCTAAATAGCAGGTACCCCAGGCTGCGAGGTCCAGCTGGGGTTACCAGCTGTGCTATTCCCCTTCTGGTTGAAATTCTCCATCTGTAAGAGATTGTGGGTGGGGAAGAGGGAAGCAGCGCACAGGGGCTCAGATCCCCTCATCCAAGCCCTGACTGGTGGGTGGCGCAGAGACTGGGATAGAGCCCAAACCCTCAGGTGGGGCTGCAGAGAGGCTGGTCTCTTCTGGCAGTGTCCTGGGCGAGACAGGAAGAAAGAATTTCCTGGTGGGGGAAGGGGAGGGAAGAGAAGGTGTTGGAGAGGCTGGGAAGGAAGTTTCTGGGGAGGACGGAGCCCCAGCACTCACAGGCTGCCGCCCTCCAGAGGAGCCGAGGCTGGATCCCAATTAGAGCCAGGATCCCTGCCAGGGATTGCTGCGCGCTGCCAGCACCGTCATTAGCTTGGCAGGAAATCCCTCCAGCCTCCCTGGATCCCACCACATGCCCAGACACACTCCCGGATGATGTCCGAGCCACCCAGCTCCCCACCTCCCCTGTCCTGTTGGGTGCCACCCAGCTGGTCCAGGGTCGTCTTCGTCTCCAGACAGACACCCCCAGGCCTCTGGGGGAAACTCAGGGACTCCCCTGTGGTGCTCAGGGAAGCATTCTTACCAGCCCCTCTTCATCAGGACAGGGACCAGTCCAAACGGGAAAGGTGGGTTTCAGGTGGCAAGTTATTACATGAATTCCTGTAGCTTGAGAAAGGTGGCTGCCAAGCATTCTCCCAGTGGGACAGGCATATGACCTTCCACAGCTGCCCCTCCTGGCCCCATCCCATGGGTGGGTCACCTTGGCAGTGCTGTGACACAACCAGCATGGCCAGGAAGGCAGAGGGTCCCAAGGCGAGTCTGCTGGGAGGAGGCTTGGGAGTCTGACATCCCCCGTGACCTCTGAGCCTATTTCAAAGCAAACTCTGCTCCTGCCCAGGCTTAGAGCAGGTGGACAAAATTCAGAAACTCTTCCTTTCCCTAATGGAATGCATGACGCCAAGAACGCTGCCCAGGATGGGCCTCGGATGCTCTGGGAGGGCAGGAAGCCCACACAAAGCAGACAGGGGGTGGTGAGACGTCTGGGAGGAGGGGTGAGCGGTGAAGATGCCGCACGCATGAGAGTGAGCGAGAATGCATGGTGAGTACAGAACCTGTGCACGTAGTAGGAACTCATTAAATGCTTGTTGATTGATGGCTGGCCTGGGAGTTCTCACTCCAGACTTCACTTCTGTGTGGTCTGGAAGATGCAGATATGATGCCATATGCAGCATGAACTGGACAATAGGGGCAATTATCCAGAAAATGTGAGCCATGCCCCACCCCCTCCCACACAAAGTCTTTTGCAATAATTACCTGACATTTCCAATGAATCAGGATTTCTAAGAAATTATGTCATTGGGGCTAAAATTAGAGACTCACGTTAAGCCTTTGGCTGAGGGGGAAAAAATAGTTATTCTGGCCTCTTTACCTTTTTTAAAAAAAATTAATATTCATACTTTTACCTTTTTTCCCCCAGAAGTGATATATGGTCATTGCAGATATTTTTAGAAAATGAAGAAAATCCAAAAGAAGATCTTTTAAACTGCCTGTGAGTCTAACAACCAGAGACAATGAATGCTTCAGGGTACCAATTTTCAGGTTTTTGAGATATGTTTTTCCTTCTTTCCTTCCTTCCTTCTCTCCCTTCTGTTTTTCTTTAAAAAAATTCTTTTTTCATTTTATGGCTGCACCCGTGGCATATGGAATTTCCCAGGCTAGGTGTTGAATCAGAGCTACAGCTGCCAGCCTATGCCACAGCCATAGCAATTCGGGATCCGAGCCACATCTGCGACCTACACTATAGCTCATGGCAATGCCGGATCCTTAACCCACTGAGCGAGGCCAGGGATCGAACCTACATCCTCACAGACATTGAGCTGCAACAGGAACTCCTTTTTCTTTTCAATTGAAGTATGGTTGATTTACAATATTGTATTAGTTTTGGATGTACAGCATAGTGGTTCTTTTTTAAATTTGCAGATTATTTTCTATTATAGGTTATTGCAAGATACTGGGTATCATTGCCTGCCGGATACAGTCAACAGTCAATCTTGGTTGCTTATGTATAGTAATTTGTATCACCTCTTTTCTCTTCCTTCTTTTCTTTCTGAAAAATGTGAGTCACACTATTTATACATTTGTATCCTATAGTCTCCATATGACATTCATGCATTCGTTGGTTTTTTCGGCGAGCCTTTATCTACTGAGTGCTTTCTAGGGATGGAGGTACTGACCTTTGGGATGTAGTTGTGAACAAAACTGATACAAATCTCTGCCCAGGAGAAGCTTTGGTGGTGAGGTAGGGAGACACCGACAATAAAATAAATGAGAAAAACGTGAGTGTTAGAAGATCATAAGAGGATGGTAGGAAAATAAAACTAGAACAGAAAGAGGAGAGGCCAGGGTGCAATTTTATTTTATTTTATTTTATTTTATTTTATTTTATTTTATTTTATTTTATTTTATTTTATCTTTTTGTCTTTTTAGGGCCGCACCTGCAGCATATGCAGGTTCCCAGGCTAGGGGTCTAATTGGAGCTACAGCTGCCGGCCTGCGCCACAGCCACAGCAACACAGGATCCGAGCCACATCTGCGACCTACACCACAGCTCAAGGCAATGCCAGATCCTTAACCCACTGAGTGAGGCCAGGGATTGAACCTGCAACCTCATGGTTCCTATTCGGATTCGTTAACCACTGAGCCATGATGGGAACTCCTATTTTTTGGGGGTGTGTGTGTGCAATTTTAAATAGAAAAAACCTCCCGGAGCAAGTGAGAGCTGGGCTGAACTGGCAGAACACATTCTTTCCAGAAATGCCCTTTGGGTGCTTGGAATAAATCACTCTTTCCTCCCCCTCTCCCTCCCTCTCTGCCTGCCTGCCTTCCTTCCTTCCTTCCTTCCTTCCTATCTTTCTTTCTTTGCTGCACCCATGGCATGTGGAAGTTCTCAGGCCAGGGATCGAATCCACACCACAGCTGTGACTCGAGCCACTACAGTGCCAACACAGAATCCTTAAACTGCTGAGCCAAAAGGGAACTCCTAGAATGAGTTTCTCAAGTGTGCGGCAACATCTAGGCAACATCCTTGCATCTGCCATATCAATCATGCAAGAGCTAAGAGGAGAAAGGCAAAGACAAGTGCTAAGAGCTCATGGGCAGGTGCTGACCTCTCACTGGAGTGACAGAACATGTCCATGGCAGGGAAGAGAACCAGGTGGGAGAAGGCAGAGGGGTTGGGATCCCATTGTAACCCCTGCTCCTCACTGCCAATGACAAGGTGGCTATCTCATCTTCCCATTTTGACGCATTTGTTATAGGAAAAAAAAAAAAAGTCACATCAGAACAGCCATATTTTCGGTGGCAGCTTCCTTCTTTTCACACAGACCTTTGCCAAAGGCCCGAAGCATCACCAGCATTTGTGCTGGATTTTTGAGTTTTCCAAGTCTATTTGGAGTTCTTCATACAGTAGGAGGTGTAAAGTAAAGGAGACATGGCCAGAGTTGGTTTTTTTAGGGCCACATTTGTGGCATATGGAGGTTCCCAGGCTAGGGGTCTAATTGGAGCTGTAGCTGCCACTCTACACCACAGCAACGCCAGATCCAAGCCACATCTGCAACCTACACCACAGCTCATGGCAATGCTGGGTGCTAACACTGAGCCAGACCAGGGATCAAAACCTGCTTCCTCATGGAACCCAGTCGGGTTCATCCCAGTCAGAGCCACAACGGGAACTCTCAGAGTTGTTTGTCTGGTTCATTTTTTCGGCCTCAGCGTGCAGCAGCTTCACGAGGGATCTCAGTTCCCAGACCACGGATTGAATCCAGGCCTCAGCAGTGAAAGCGGCGAGTCCTGATCACCAGGGCACCGGGAAGCTCTCCAGAGATTTCTTTTTATGTGACATTTCAAGGCTCGAAGGGTCTAGAGCCTAAGGAGCCCAACTTCCTCACAAATTAAGGCCTTGAGGCTCAGAGAGGTGTCTCTTGGTCTCCTCAGTTGGAAAACTAGATCTTAACATTCCACAGTAGACATTCTAGTGTCTTCCAGAAGCCACGCTAGTGTTCCCTAGGTAAGACTTCAAACACTAGAGGTTAGCCACTGGCATCAGGCCTCTCAAGGTAAACTCGGGGTCCGCCTTGCGTGTGTTTGGAGCAGCAGCGTGGTCGCCTGCCTCCGGACCAGCGTGGCTCTGACTGGGATAAGTCTGCGGGGGCTGGGGTCAGCCTCTAGGCCCTTTCCTGGGCCCTGGGACACTTTGAGTAGGGGGTCCCAGGAAGTAGCCTGGGTGGTGCCCCTGTGCCCACCAGCCAAGCCCCTCTGAAGCCCTGAATATGGACTTTGTCTGGCGGCCGCCATTCTGCTCCGAATGGACTAAAGCCAGTCATTTGGCAAAAATCAGCTCAGTTGCCGGCATTGTTCTTAAAAGGCAGCGCTGAAAGGGCCGTGGGACTAATGTATTCTATTGTGCCCCTTGGGCTGGCCTCTGAGTGTGGGGAGAGGCCTGCATTCCACAGATGCCCCCTCCCCCAGTGCTGGCCCCTGAGGGGAGCTGCTCGGCCATGGGGACCTCACCTCCCAGGGAGAGCCCCTGAAAATCAGATGGGGGAGGCACTCCATCCGGATCCCCTGAAGTGGAAAGAAAGAGTCTTGAGAATAGTCAGGAGGCCCGTTATGAAAGCCAGGGATGGGAGTGGAGTGGTGGGGAGCTGCCATGGAACCAGATCCCTGGCCCCGGTGGTCCAGCTCTGCCTCCCTTACACCCTGCTCTGCAGGGCAGAGTCTCCCGTCAGGCAGCCCCTTCTCCTCTGCAATCCGTTTTCCATCAGGCCCATTCCATCTCCGAGGACAAGAGGGGTCACGGGATTTGTTTCGAGCTGCCTTGCAGCTCTCTGGTTCCAGGGTCAGTTATGCCTGAACTGAGAGAAATATGATGTGTGAAAGATAAGGAGAGAGGGGTTTGGAGACTGTTGGAGACTGAGAGCCTGGGCTCGCACATGCATCACTGATGACCTTTTAAGCACAAAGAAGGGGTCTGTGTGTGTCCTAGGAGGCTGCCTCTGGTTCCCTATGTCTTTGCAAGATGGTGCTGGATCCAGCACTTTCCTGCACCTTGGAGGGCTGGAAGGGACCTCTGCCGGGGAGGAAGGGAGGACGGCAGGGTGTGGGCCGTCCTAGGTACTTCCTAACAAGACAGAGGCTTGGGAGTTCCTGCTGTGGCACAGATCAGCGCCATAGATCAGCAGCGTCTCTGCATTGCCAGGATACAGGTTCAATCCCTGGCCCAGCACAGTGGGTTAAGGATCCTGCCTTGTGACAGCTGTAGGTCACAACTGCAGTTTGGATCTGATCCCTAGCCTGGAAAGTCCATGTGCCACTGGGTGGCACACACACACAAAAAAATTAAATTAAATTAACTTAAACAAGACAGAAGCTTAGAAGAATGATTCCCTTGGACTCTAGCACTGCCTGGCTCTTCCTCCCTGCCACCCCATTTAATCTGTTACAAGTGTACATTATTCTCATCATAACAACTCCCCAATTTAGAGAGCAGTATAAGAAGGCTGAGAGACTATTTGTTTAGGATAGTTTGGGTGGGGAGGGTAGGGAAAAATGATGGGGAGAAGGAAAGAGAGATCCAACCTGACAGAACGATAGGCATGAGGAATACAGGGTCTCTGCCTGTCGGACACCACAGCGGGGGTGAGGTGAAGTCCTGGGAGACTGGTTCTGGAGCCGATCTCCTACCATGTCTGTTGGTTTCCCTGAGTGGCTGGATAATGGGTGGACAGATGCAGCTCCAAGATGAAGCATGTTGTCCTGGCAGACTGTGACCACTCATCGCCCATGCTCTTCTCACCTCCACTTCCCCCAACTCTGCTCTATCAACACTGCCCCCACCTAAGTCGTCTCTGATGTACATCCCTCTTTCCCATCTCTATGCTTTCAGGGCTCTGGAAAGACATCTTAGATGTTGTCTCTTCCCTGTAGGACCAAGCTCAGGCAAAGCTTTTGTCAGGGAAAAAGAGAGGATGGAACCCCCCAAAATTTTTATTATTATTATTTTTTGCATTTTAGGGCCAAACCCAAAGCATATGGAAATTCCCAGGCTAGGGGTCAAATCAGAGCTACAGCTGCCAGCCTGCACCACAGCCACAGCAACACGGGATCTGAGCCTTGTCTGTGACCTATGCCGCAGCTTACGGCAATGCCAGATCCTTTGCCCACTGAGTGAGGCCAGGGATCAAACTTGCATCCTCATGGATCCTTGCTGGGTCGTTCGCCATTGAGCCACAAAGCGAACTCCAAGAGAGGATAGGATTAAACCCCCATCTGTTAAACACTTCTTGTAATTTCTTGATCTTTGCCTCCTGTTCATTGTTGCTTTTTTTTCCCCCCTGAGATCTTAGATCATCCTGTCATTACTCTAAAGTCTTTTTTTTGTCTTTTTTTGTCTTTGTTGTTGTTGTTGTTGCTATTTCTTGGGCCGCTCCCGCGGCATATGGAGGTTCCCAGGCTAGGGGTTGAATCGGAGCTGTAGCCACCGGCCTACACCAGAGCCACAGCAAAGCGGGAATCCGAACCGCGTCTGCAACCTACACCACAGCTCACGGCAATGCCGGATCGTTAACCCACTGAGCAAGGGCAGGGACCGAACCCGCAATCTCATGGTTCCTAGTCGGATTCGTTAACCACTGCGCCACGACAGGAACTCCTAAAGTCTTTTTTATGTAGGTTGCTTATCTCCATTTCACTTGTTCTTCTGGGATGGAATTCAACTTCAATCTGAAATCCCCACTGATTACAAAGAGGCAATTTCTTTGCAATGGGGATGGAAATAAAGCCCCAAATCTGGGAATGCAGGTGAGTTAAAATCATGCCGGATGCCGAGGATTTCATCCTCCAGGAAAACTATTTTATCCTCTCAAGATGCCAATGATAACAGCAATAAAAGAAAACACAAGTGATGGTGGTAAGGATTATGTGTCATTTTGGGAAGCGGTCAGTTATATACTTATGGGCTGAAATGGTTGGAAAACTTTTCACACCAGGGAAGTTCATGCACAACTTGGAAAGCACTCTGAGGCTGAGTGGTTCTACTTGGGAAATCCTTACCAATGGGCTTATATTGCGTATTCAGCAGTTTAGTTAATAGACTATAGTTGAGAATCAAGAACAAAAGGATTGGATGGACATATAATGCTTTCTGGGGGTTGGGGGTTATAGTTTTTTGCAACACTATACATGTTAGAATGATCAATAAAAGGTCATGCTTATCTAATGACAGATACTACATATGATAGAGCCTGGAACTGCTAGAGGATTACAGAAGACTCCAGACACACAGATGCTTATGTTGCAACACATGGGGAAGAAAGAGGGGTCTGTGTGCCCTAGGTTGCTGCAGTCAGCTTCAGAGGGGTCAAGGGGAAGCACTTCAGTGCTGCCTGCCCTTAACTTTGTAGCATCCTTGCAACTGCTTCCTTAAGAAAAGAGTGTTGCCTGTCCACCCTTTTGGCCAGCAAACTTGATTTCATTGTGAAAGCGTTGAGTGATGCGCTGTGCTACTCCATGACTTAGTCTCGTCTTCTGAAAAGTGGGGGGTCCATAAGCCCTTTCTAGAGGATTGCTGAGTTGAGGAGTACAGAGCAATGTGAGTTCCTCTGTGTGACAAATCCACTGACACCTAGAGATAAGGTGTTTTGCAGTCATAGGAATCAATACAGAAGAAAGATACACAAATATCCAGGCCATGGGAGAATTTCTTACCATGGGAGATGGTGCTTCTCAGTCTGAAATACTGTAAGACTCCTAGGAATCTTGTTAAAATGCAAATTCTGATTGAATATATCTGGGGTAGGGCCTGAGATTCTACATTTCTGACAAGATCTTAAGACAGTACTGATACTGCTGGTGTGGGGACCATGCTGTGAATAGTAATGTCCCAGGAGACAGTAAAAATGAAAAGTTCAGCCTTCAAGTTTCCTGTCTGCTGCAAGAGCCTCTAAACGAGAGACCTGTGTCATTTTGGTGTTTTCAGCTGTATGAAAGAGAAAGCCCATATGACTTTGGACTTCAACAACTGAAGTGGAGAGATTTCAGATCCCGCCCAGCAGGAACTCATTGCTTATGACCGAGGCTCTTTGCATCTTTCTGTTCCCCCACTCTAGTATGTGGGCATTTATCCTCATGCTTGTGGTCTCATGGTTGCAAGATGGCTGCTGTACCTCTTGATATCACATCTGAATTCCAGGCAGGCAGAAGAGGTGAGAGGGTCAAGGTATATGCCTTCTAAGGCAGTCTAGTTTCAAACATTTTCCAGGGTGCCCCACTTATCATTTATACTTACTTTTTAGTGCTCAGAGCTGGGTCATAGGACTCCTCTCATTCAGGGATCCCATAGGGACTTATCACATGGCAGACAGTGTGCTAAATACAGAAGAAACAAGGACAAAAAGGATATAGCTTCTGTCCTCAAGAAGCTTCTAGAGGAACTCCAGACATTTATACAAGCAAAGAGTGTTTGAGGAGCACTGCTGGGATAGCAGTGGTGCAGAGGGGCAGAGGACCGCCCATGGCAACATCTAGCAGGGAGACCCTAGGGAGTGGCCAGCCCAGAGAAGATGGGGAGCTCAGTGTGGAGTCTGGTAGGACAGCTGGCCTGGGGGGTGGGGGGTCAGCAAGAGCTCAGGCAGGGGCAGGGAGGTGGCATGGTGCATTCTGGGAAGGGCACATCCTCTCATATTCTATGGGAATTGCCCCAGTGCTGGGATCCAGTAGCGCTTCACAGGTAGTTTACATCTGATACACAGTCTGATCAAGCTGTCCTTGGTTTCAAATATATATGTCCGTGTGTGTGTGTGTGTGTGTGTGTGTGTGTGTTTTGTCTCTTTAGGGCTGCACCTGCAGCATATGGAGGTTCCCAGGCTAGGGGTCTAATCGGAGCTGCATCTGCTGTTCTACATCACAGCCACAGTGACTTGGGATCCAACCCGGGTCTGTGACCTACACCACAGCTCACAGAAATGCCGGATCCTCAACACACTGAGTGGGGCCAGGGATCCAACCTGCAACCTCATGGTTCCTAGTCGGATTCATTTCTGCTGCGTCACATCGGGAACTCCTCAAATGTTGTTTTTAAAAAAACAGTTTTAATATCTCCCTCAGGAAGACCATGAACTCTCAAAATGAGAGACTCCTGACCTGAGTCTGTCCTGCACCAAAGAGCAGTGGTGGCAGGACCGCTGGTGAAGGTCCCATCACTCTGGGCCTCTGGGTCTTCTCATGTTCAGTGGGAAGGAAAAATCAACTCCTCTGCCAGCTCAGAGGCTTTTGGTGAGCCCCAAAGGCGATAATGCAGGTATCTTTCTGCAGAAGAGACTGCAGAAAGATAGCTTATTACTTGGGGCGGGGGTGGGGCAGGTGTCTGAACCCAGATGAGCAGGGCCTCTAGGGTCAGATGCGTTATTCAGGCAGAGGGAGGCTGGGGAGGCTCTGCGCTTTGAGCAGAGATCGGGATGTGGGCACCTTCACCATGCAGGCACAGTCGCCACACACTTCTTGGGCGATTTCCCATCCTTTTTTTTTTTTTTCTTCTTCTTGTTTGATATAATTTTTTTTGATATATATATATATATTTTTTTTCGTTTGAAATAAACGACCAGCACGTTGTTTATATCAAACACCCCAAAAGGGCAGCGCGGGGCTCTTTAGGGAATGTGTCCCCACTGGCTGCCCTCCCACTTTAATTCCCCTGATTGCCAGAGGGGACAGGTTTCTAAAGGCCCATCCAGAGTTTCCTTATGATGCGGCGGGTTTAAGGATACAGCCTTGTCACTGCAACAGCTTGGGTTGCTGCTCTGGCACGGTTTCGATTCCTAGTCCAGGGACTTACACGTGCCTTTGCTGGCCAAAAGATTATTAAATTAACTTAAATTAAACATTCTTAAAAAAAAAAAAAAGTTCCTGCTGTGACGCAAAGGGATCCGCAGCGTCCCTGCAGATCCAAGATGCAGGTTCCATCCCTGGCCGCACAGTGGGTTTAGGGAGCAGGTAGTTGCCCCAGTTGTGGCACAGATCGCAACTTGGCTCTGATCTGATTCCTGGTCTGGGAACTCCATATGCCATTGGGCAGCCAAAAAAGGAGCGGGGGCGGGGGGGAGGTGGAAAACCCATTTTCTTTGCGCTGTGGTGTCTGAGCAAAGCCTGGAGCTCTGAGCCAGGACCTGGCACCAGGTCTCACCCTGTGAAGACTCTTCCATCTTCTCTTGAAGCACTCCCCACCCCTCACTGCCCTCGCCTTCCCCGCAATTTCCAGGTGTTGTCAGAAGCTCCCAGGAACCCCAGCCTTCTGGGTACCAGACTCTGCTTTTCACAGGATTGTATTAGGATCCAGGGGTGGGAGGGTCAGAGTCCACACAGGAGTTATAGGAATTTCTCTTCTCCTCCAAGGATTGGCCAGTAGAGTCCCCTACTGCCTATGGGCCACTGAGCAGCCAGCTTGGTGCAGGCCCCCAAGGGGGGTATTGAACCCATCATCTCACCACAAGGTTGGCTCTGAGGGTCAGAGGGCTTCAGAAAGAAAGCTCAACTCAGTTCTTGCCAGCTCTGAAGATGGAGGAGGGGGCCAGGAGCTAGGGAAAGTGAGCAGCCTCCAGAAGCTGAAAAAGGCAGGAAAACCCTAGAGCCTCTAGAGGGAACACAGCCCTGCCAACCAGCAGTTTTGTTTTGTTGTCTTTTGTCTTTTTAGGGCCGCACCTGAGGCATATGGAGGTTCCCAGGCTAGGGGTCCAATCAGAGCTGTAGCCGCCATCCACACCACAGCAACGCAGGATCTGAGTTGCATCTGCTGAGACCTACAGCACAGCCCACAGCAACACGGGCTCCCCAGCTCACTGGGAGAGGCTGGGATAGAACCCACAACCTCATAGTTACTAGTCAGGTTCCTTAACCACTGAGCCATGATGGGAACTCCTGCCAATACCTTGATTGCAGCTGAGAGAGACTTCTGACCTCCCAGAGTGTAAGGTGATAATACATCTTACAAAAGTCCCATGTTCTGATTGATCATCTGTGTATAAGGTGCTGGCAATCAGTTCCCTTAGGATTCAGATCCAGGAAAGATACCCCTTTCGTGCAGACCAAAAGAACCAGGTGAGTTACTCATGCTTACTTATTGCCTTGGTTCTCAGGAACTGCAGTGCAAAATCAGTTCAAAGGTAGTTCCTTTCTTAGCCTGGGTCTTTCACATAGCTGCCAACCTCCGCTACATATTTATGCATTTATTGGGGTGCAGGGCCTCACTGAGCTCTTACTGTATGCCTGGCGCCATGCTAGATGTTGGGGATGCAAGGATAAGTGAGACAAAATAAGACAAGATCCTTGGCGTGCGAGAGCTCCCAGTCCCGTAGCAGACACCCTAAAAGCAAGCAGTCGTAAAACATTACCACAAATGTGGCGATGAGGTGTTCACAGGTGCTCTGGGTGCAGGGAGGAGAGAGCAGTTAAGTTGATTAGTGGTGGAGGCGGGAGGTGATGGGCCCAGACGGGGTCAGGCATAGCTGCTGGGAGAAGGCAATGCTAGAAGGAAGAACAGGTGGGCTTTCCAGATGAAATACATAAAGGACTCTAATTTCAACTTAAAGTTCAGATAGGAGTTCCCTGGTGGCCCAGCAGTGAAGGACTTTGTGTTGTCACTGCTGTGGCTCGGGTTACTTCTGTGGCTCGGGTTACTACTTGGGTTTGGGCTTGGGTTTGATCCCTGGCCCAGTAGCTTCTGTATGCTGCAGGCCTGGCCAAAAAAAAAAAAAAAAATCAGATAAACAAGGAATGATGTATAGTATAAATATATCCCATGCAATATGTGGGACATCCTTATACTAAATACATTTCTTGCTCATCTGAAATTTTCCTATTTTACTGGGCATCCTCTATTTTCATTGCTAAATCTGGGAAGTCTGTGAGTAGGAGTTGGTACAAAGGTGATGGAGGGTATTACTGACAAAATGGCATGTGTAAACTAGAGAGTGGTAAGAGGGAGGGGCAGGGGGCGAGGCTGGAGGGAGACTGAAGGGCAAGATATGATTGGTCTACTGGAGTCTGGGCTTTTTCCCACGGATGATCAAAAAGTCTGTGAGGGTCTTAATCAGAGAAATGGCCCATTAGATGTTTTTTAAAGTTACATCAAAAATACGTGCTTTAGAGAGTTCCCGTTGTGGCTCAGGGGCTAAGAACCCAACATAGTGTCCATGAAGATGTGGGTTCCATCCCTGGCCTCGCTCAATGAGTTAATGATCTGGCATTGCCAAGAGCTGCAGTGTAGGTTGCGGACGCAGCTCAGATCCTGCATTGCTGTGTCTGTCTGTGGTGTAGGCTGGCAGCTGCAGCTTGGATTCAACCCCTAGGCTCAGATCTTCCATATACTGGGGGTGTTTCCCTAAAAAGAAAAAAAGTAAGTGTTTTCTTTTTAGTTTTCTCTTTTCTGGAAAGAGGTATATAAATTCTACAATGTGTACATTTATAAGTAAGGTAGTATAGGCGTAAGTGAATACAGATTGCCAAGCCCAGTTTGTCAAGCTTCCTCTGGGACGTGAAAGGGTGGGTCTCTCTTAGGAGTGGGACAGGGGCCGTGTGACCATGGCCTTGAGGTTCAGGGCATGGCTGACAGCAATTTCCCCAAGTGCACTGTTGGTGGAGCAGAGTGGACACTGATGCTTGCCTAGTCTAGGGAGGAGAGGTTACAGGGAGCAGAATTTCCTTCAAAAAATGAAGAAGATTCTGCAGAAGTTGCCTGAGCCTGGAGGCTGTGTCCCAGTGAAGTGAAATGGTCCAGTAGTGGCTTCTCAGCCAGCTCCCATCAATACATCAAGGAGGAAAGTTGTGCTGCCTGCCTCTTGGCTTCCATACTGGAGACTCCTGATTTCTGGGAGCTCTGTCATGTCAATAACATGTTTAAAGAACCTTTTGTTCTAGAACTTTCTCCTCTACACATACCTTCTTGCCATTAGGGGAAGGAGACTGGGCTTTGAAGCGCAAAGTTTCGATAATATGTAAAAGGAGATTTCCCCCCACCCCCAGCTGCCAAACCCCAACTATTGCCTGCATTTCTATTTTTTTTTTTGTCTTTTTGCTATTTCTTGGGCCGCTCCCGCAGCATATGGAGATTCCCAGGCTAGGGGTCGAATGAGAGCTGTAGCCACCGGCCTATGCCAGAGCCACAGCAATGCGGGATCCGAGCCGCGTCTGCAACCTACACCACAGCTCACAGCAACGCCGGATCGTTAACCCACTGAGCAAGGGCAGGGATCGAACCCGCAACCTCATGGTTCCTAGTTGGATTCGTTAACCACTGCGCCACGACGGGAACTCCTTTTTTTTTTTTTTTTTTTCATTTCTAAAATACAAAGCCTTCGAACTGTTCTTTCTGGAGCTATTAAGCAGGATATGAACTGGCTAAGGGTGGGTGGTCATTCTCCAAAATCCCAGCTGTGGGAGCTCCCTTGTGGCACAGCAGGTTAAGGGTCTGGCATTGTCACTGCAGCTGTCTGGGTCTCTGCTACGGCTTGGGTTTGATCCCTGGCCCGGGAACCTCCACATGCCTTGGGCTCTGCCAAAACCCAAACCAAACAAAATGAAACAAAAATCCCATCTGTGGGTTTAAGTCTGTCTGTGGGACTGAGACTTTAGCTCTTCTTTTCCAGCTGGGCCTTGGCAGGAGCCCAAAATGCACTGGGTTTAGGATTCTGGGATGTTCCTTGCACTAGCCCCCACACTCCCTGTATGTGCTCAGGACAGTTGTGCCTGTGCCTCGTCCCAAAAGACCTCTTGATAAAGCAATCAAGTCGTTTAAGGGGTGATCAATCAGACCCTTCCATGAACAAATTTGCAAGATTTACTTCTGACCTGACACCCCCCATTCCCCCCAGGACTGGTGGGGGTGCAGTCACCTGGACAAATTTCCAGAAAGTTCCTGGTGGGCAGACCCAAGTCCTCGCACCATTTGGGGAAATTGTGCAAACAGGAGTCAGAGGATGTTATCAGCTAACACAACTCTTTGCCACAAATGAGTAAACAGACACATTTGGCTTGGGACTCAGAGCCTGCCTGGAGGAGGGAGAAGGACCCCCACCAAACCACATTTTTCTCTAACTGCCCCTTGAATTGAGACACAGTTGCCTGGTCTCCTGCGGTCTATTCTCTGTTGGTGAGGAATGTCCTCCGCAGCTTCTGGGGATCAGCGTTACCAATTGTTTAGGGATTAACCCTTTGCCACCCGAGGCCTTGCTCTCTCTCCATCTCTTTTCCTTCATGCGGCCCCTCTTGCTGTAGAGCAACCTTTCATTAGCTTAGATGCGATGGAGAAAGTTGACCATCTGCAGACGTTGCCCATGTGCACAGCGGAACCCCCACCTGCGTAGAGGCCGGAGTGCTTTAAGAAAATAGCCTGGCTCCTTCCAAAACGCTAGTCGTTTGACTTGGAATCTGTCCATCAAGAAATTTGCTCTGCAGCGTCCAGAGCAAGCTTCCCCAGAGCTTTACAAACAAGCTAGCCCAGCAAGGCAGCGCCTTCTCCCATGTCTGCCCTGAGCTCAGAGTTCTGTGGCCCATTTGCCTCCTGGGGGTGGTGCAGCCCTGCTCAGATGCCTCCCTTCACCCCACACTTCAGGGTGGGAGACCCAGACAGCCCCATGAACTGCTTGTTGCTATCTCCCTGCCCTGGGATTAATCATAATTACACCCCCAGCTTTCTGGATTACACTTCCCTCTCAGGGTACCCTTTTGAAACATACAAGGAATCTCCAGGGCCTCTGGGTCAGAGGGTGGTGGGGGAGAGTTCTGTTTCAGGGTGGGTGTCGGGAGCTCGATGAGAAGGCCGAGCTGTTTCTCTGCTCATACTTCCCTCTTGGCTTCTTCTGCCTTACCGGGAACCCTGAATTTTTGACTGGAGGCTCCTGGGCCAGCTATGAATGTAGCATGTGTGCTTGAGTGATGGACTTGATATTTACACAAGCCACGCTGATAAGTGCGCATGTGTTTCTAATGTTGTGGCTTTCTATACCACAAACATGTCAACGTGCATATGCGTGCACACACAGACGAGCTGTCGGGCTGGGCCTCGAGCAGGGGTTTCTTTCTTCTTTTTCTTTTTGTAATTGTCCTCCCCAGGCTAACACCTTTGCGAGCACCCTTTCCCGACTCACTGCCTCCAGGGGGTCGGAGGGCCATCAATCATCTTGTCCCACCTTGGAAAGGCGTTGCCTTTTAAAGCCAGCGGACAACCCGACTACCCTTTCCCTGGTTCTTTGCGGGAAGCCAAAACGACCAGCTGGGGATTTAAAAGCCGACCTCCTTCGCTGCAGACTTCCGTGAGCTCGGGTCTTGGAAACTGACGGTCTGCGTACCGCAGCCACGGAGAACAAACCCGAGGAGGTGGGCTGCTGCGTAAAGTTACGGAAAAGTGTTTATTTTTATGTTTTTTAAAGTCTTCATTATCTTATGGATTTGCAAGTACTGTTGAGGTTCTTTGCTTTCCTGTGATCCCACTCAAGTTAATTACAGCATTAAACATCGTCTTTATCCACCGCACACTTCTATCCGTCGCCTCTCTCCCCTCTCCTTTTTTTTTCTTCCTCTCTCTCCCCCCTTCTTTCTTTCTTCATTTATTTTTCGGTTTTGTTTTTTAAGGGGTGTTGACCTGCGCTGAGTTCTAGGGAACCGAGCCCTCCCGCCGGGGAGCCGCAAGCCGATTGGCCGGCGGCGCGGGTGACTGACGGGCGGGTCCTGAGCGCTCGCGGCGGCCAGCGCTGATTGGCTGGCGCGGCTCGGAGGGCTCGGCCGCGGGAGCGCCGGGGACTCGGGTCCCGCCGCCTCGGGAGCCGCGCCGCACTCGGGCCGCGCGCTCGCCTCCCCGCGCGAGCTCCCCAGGGCCCCCATCCAGCGCCGGGCAGGAGCCCGCGGCCGCTGAGCTGCGGCGGGTGCGGACTGCGCCTTTTGTCGGCGGGGGTCCCTGGAAGTTCGCGGCGGGACGCGCGCGGGGAGGCGGCCGAGGACGCCCCGCATCGCGGGGGCCGGGGCGCCGAGCATGGGCGGCGGGCGCTGGGCCGCGGCGGGAGTGCTGCTGGCACTGGCCGCCGGGCTCCTGGCCGCGGGTTCGGCCAGCGAGTACGACTACGTGAGTTTCCAGTCGGACATTGGCTCGTACCAGAGCGGGCGCTTCTACACCAAGCCGCCGCAGTGCGTGGACATCCCGGTAGACCTGCGGCTCTGCCACAACGTGGGCTACAAGAAGATGGTGCTGCCCAACCTGCTGGAGCACGAGACCATGGCCGAGGTGAAGCAGCAGGCCAGCAGCTGGGTGCCCCTGCTCAACAAGAACTGCCACATCGGCACCCAGGTCTTCCTCTGTTCGCTCTTCGCGCCCGTCTGCCTGGACCGGCCCATCTACCCTTGCCGCTGGCTCTGCGAGGCCGTGCGCGACTCGTGCGAGCCCGTCATGCAGTTCTTCGGCTTCTACTGGCCCGAGATGCTCAAGTGTGACAAGTTCCCCGAGGGCGACGTCTGCATCGCCATGACCCCGCCTAACGCCACCGAGGCCTCCAAGCCCCAAGGTGAGGCGGGGGCCCCGGGGCTGTCTGCGCTGCGCCCCGGGACGGGGGACGTGGTCCCTGGAGGTTGCTCTCAGCGGTGCCCATCGGCCCTAAGAGCTTCCAACCCGTCCGAAGTGGTGCGCGGCGCACACCCGATCCGGTTCCTGGAGCCGCTGTCCCGGGGATCCAGTCTCGCTTTCTCCGCACCTGAAACAAAGCCTTAGCTCTGGTTCCGAGAAGAGCTCATCTTTCCTCTGGGAGGGACCCGAGTCCCCATGGGAGTTTTGACACCACCCCCCCCCCGGCCCTGCAGATGGGATGCGCCAGGAAACAAACAAACACCCAAACCCCAAATCTGGGAAGCTCAGAAAGGCCGAGAAAAAGCTAAGGCTCAGCTTTGTTTATTTTCTTAGGTTCGGGGAGCTTTTAAAACGCACACACATACACACAAACACACACATACACAACTCTTTCCTTAGCTAGTCATTCAGCTAAGTTGCTCCAGGACTGGTGCGGAGAGGACCAAGAAAAAAGTTTAGAAACTGTGGGGCTTCTTCCTTTCAGGTAAAGACTCGGGGAGGATTAGGGATGGAAAGGCTCTTCTCTGTGCTTCCTGCATCCCTCCCCCGCTGCCTCTCTCATTTACACAAATCCTCAAGTCATTAGAAAGATAAAATTGTCATTAGCTCATTGTTGAGTTCTCCTGGGGGGAGCGGAGCTCCCGCAAATTGGAGCCTTTCCTAACAGCCCCTCCCACTTAAAGGGCCCTTAGTGACGGGGAGGCAGCGAAACCGAATGAAACAAGTTAATGAGAGGCAAAACACCGCCACAAAAACGAACCCAACGAAAACAACCCAGCACAGTGGCCGGACTTTTAAGAGGCGTGAGTTCAACGCGGAATTTTTCGGAAGTAGAGTTGAGGCTCAGAGACGCGGAGGCCACCAATCCCAATGCGCTGAGCACAGGGACGTTTGTCCCCCGGCCCTGGGGGACTTCTGGAGGAAAGGGTTTAGGGTGGGGGGCACCCTCTGCCTGCTGACCTAGCTCATGGGCAAGTGATGCCAAAGGAGGAATGTGCACTGAGTGGCCCCAGAGTGAGGATGCGGTGGTGGTGAGCCGGGGGAGGCACTTCGAATTTTGAGTGCCCATGCTGATCCCGGGAAGGAGGAGATGGGACCAGGGTGGCTGTCCTGGGGTGGCAGGCCGCCTGCAGAGGGAGGCTTTGAGATGGAGAGCCCAGTGGCTACCTGGAGCAGACAAAGCACAAAATCCCAGGGGATTTGCCTTCTCCCCTTCCTCACCTCTGGCGGGGGAAACCAGCCCAGCCAGAGGAAGCCTCGGCCAGCCCTGCTGAGGCTGGGTCCACTCACTCCCAAGGGGTTTCTTTCTGGCATAACCAGTGCTGGAAACCTTCCAAAGGGGAACCCCCTGTGGATGGGAAGATGGGACACTGGCTGGGGTGCCTGCTTATGAAGTGGCAAGGATCCTCCCAACTCCAGCCGGAAAAGGCTGGGATGGAGTGTTGGGGAGGAGGGAATCAAATAATTGCTGATTTCTTGAAGCCTTTTGCTCCCTGGCTGCTGTTGCACTTGTCTGTCTCCAGAATCTGCCCTGCGTACCATTTCCTCTCTCCTCTCACTCCATCTCAGGGGTCTCAAGTAGTTATTCTGCAAACAGAGACCAGCTTGAAGGGACTTGGGGTCTGATTCTCCCCGCAGTATTTTTGGTGAGAAGGCTCTGTGGGAGGCATTGCTTCTGCCTCTTGGTAGAAGTGGGTCCTACATGACTTCCTCTGAGGCCCAGAGGCGGCTGCTGACTGTCAGCTGAGCACAGAAGTGGGAGCATTGTGTGTGGGTAGGGCAGGTTGAGACCGACCAGACTACAGTCCCCATGACCTGATGACTGGTGGCTCCAGAATAAGAACTGGTACTTTTGGATGAGATTAACTATACTTGTGCTATGTTGACTCTTCTGTGAAATTAAAACTGGGTTTTTTAATTCAGTTCCCATACTTGGGCAGACCTTTGAAGTCATGCTATTAAAGATAAACTTGGTAACGAGAAATGACTCAAAGGACAACCCCCCCCCTCCCCCCTTGCAGCCTAGGCTGCATCAGCATCTGTTATGGGAGAAGCAATTGCTTCCCCCGCCCCCAGAAAGTTATTTCTGTGTCTTGCACTTGCACTCGGACCTGTGCACTCCCAGGCCGGTTCTCCTCCCTGCAAGGTTTTACTGATTCAAGTTCTGCGAGCAAGCCCATACTTTATTTTGCTGTTGTTTAGGCATGTTGTGTGGTAAATCAGCCTGGCTGTTGTAGTTACGGATTGCAGAGGCCATGGTGCCCTCATTCCTCCCAAGAGCCTTCCTTAGGGTCCCTTCTCTGATTTGAAGAGCGGGTCAGGGGAGACCTGCTGTGTGTGTGTGTGTGTGCATGCATACATGCACATTGTGAAATGTGCTCTGTGCATGTGTGAGCATTGATTTTTTAAAAACCCACTTAATCTTGATTCCAGTGTTGGACTTTTCTCCTCTCCTCTTCCTTAAATATGGATGAAACAACAACACTGTGTAGTTTTTGGTTCTTTTTGAACACAATTATTTTTTTCTTTTCATGGTCATACCCACAGCATGTATATGGAAGTTCCTGGGCCAGGGATTGAGTCCGAGCCGCAGCCAAGGCAATGACAGATCCTTTAACCCACTGCACTGAGCTGGAGATTGAATCTGAGCCTCTGCAGCAACCCGAGCTGCTGCAGTTGGATTCTTAACCCACTACACCACAGCGGGAACTCTGAATATCATTTTAAATACACCTTAAAACAGTGGTTTAGTTCTGTCTCCAACCAGATAGATTTCTCCAGCTCAGGCTGCCTACAGGGCCCCCCTCAGGACAACCTGGAGAGGCCACAGGTGAATACTATCCTGCGTAATATATGGCTGTCCCAGAGAAAAGTCGAGGTGGGGGAGAGCCATACTAACCCAAGGAAGGAGCTCACCCCAGCCAGCTCCTGTAGGCCCCCCTTCAGTCCCAGAAGGAAAAGGGGACTTAGCCATGTGACTGCCTCATCTCACTTCTTATTCAAGTGCAGTTGATTCACAACGTTGTGATAGATTCTGGTGTATCTACCAGATTCAGTTTTTTTTTTTTTTTCTTTTTTGCCCTTTTAGGGCCATGCCCACGGCATATGGAAGTTCTCAGGCTAGGGATCAAATCAGAACAGCCACAGCAACGCCAGATCTGAGCCGCTCTTGTGACCTACACCATAGCTCGTGGCAGTGCCGGATCCTGAACCCACTGAGTGAGACCAGGGATCGAACCCTCGTTCTCATGGATGCTAGTTGGGCTTGTTACACAATGGGAACTCCTGGAATCCAATCTTAAGTTCTGGCTGAAAAGCAAAGTTTCAGCCTCTGGGTCGAAGGATAGGCCATCCGTCTTGTGTGTGGAGGGTGGCTGTGGTTCTTGCCGCAGAAAGAATCAGAATGGGGTTTGACCCTGGGCACAGAGCAGTGGGGGAGTCTCTGCCGGGCCTCACTGGGACCCTGGTTGGAGGTGGGGACTGGTAGAGCATCACCTCCCCAGGGACCAGCTGTATCCTGGGGGCAGTACTGGCAGGTGGAGGGCTGTAGGGCAACCTCCTTATCCAGTGTGGGAAGCTCTGCCCACCTCTCTGAGCGAAGGCGAAAAAGATGCAGCTGTGGGGGAGGGAAGGGGATGAGGGGGTCCAAGAGCCTTAATAGGGGCGCATGTTACTCACCTCACCCGCGCACTGATGAATCCAGTGCTAGCCTGGTGTGGCCTCTGGTGGTGGAGGGCCCTTAGAAAGTGCTGGTTATCTCTTAGATCAAACCCCCAGGCATATGATAGATGGTGGAGGTGATAGTGGTGATAAGCCCTCTCACCTTCTGAGGATTCTCCCCCAGACTGCCTTCTCCTTGCCATTCCACGGAGCCCCTTTACCTCCCAGGGGTCCCTCCCACAGCGGCATTTGGCTGGGAGGCGCCTCTGGCTCTGGCTTCCCAGGCTGCCTCCAGGGGCCCCCAGTCCTGCGGGCCTGCGCACAAACATACCTCCTCTTCAAAGCACTTCACAGTGTGAAAATGCCTTCAGAGGGTCTCTCCCGTCGTCTTCTCCATCCTTCCATTTGGCAGCAGGGCGAGTGCGGCCCCCAGCCCCCACCCAGCTGCTCCTGCTTCCCCCCACCCCCGCCTCTTTCCCGCAGGAACTCACTGCAGTAGCCCTTGTGGTGTTCAGAGCCTCTGCTCACAAAGTTTGTGCGTCGGTCTGAGTTTCTTTCTTGGCTTCTGGAGAGCTGGTCGGATGGATGGGCTGTCTTGTGGGGAGTTTGGGAGTAAGAAGGGGACAGGAATCAGAGGGGGGTGTTTCAGGGAAAGGGGAGGGAGAACAGGAGACGGACAGCTGAGGTAGGTGTGCTGGGTTACAAGTCAGCTTTTCCTGGGGACCCACCACACCTCAGCAAACCATGATTCACAGCAGCTACCTCACTCAGCCCCAGATAATGCTGGTGCTAATAGATGTACTAGGGAATTCCCATTGTGGTTCAGCGGGTTAAGAACCTGACTAGTATCCATGACGATTTGGGTTCGATCCCTGGCCTTGCTCAGTGGGTTAAGGATCTGGCTTTGCTGTGAGCTGTGGTGTAGGTCGCAGACTTGGCTCAGATCTGGTGTTGCTGTGGCTGTGGTGTAAGCTGGCAGCTGCAGCTACGATGCCACCCCTAGCCTGGAAACTTCCATATGCCACGGGTGTGACCTAAAAAGCCAAAGATGGTACCGGATTCTACAGTTCTGGTCCCCAAATTTTCCAGAAATTACATATCTGTTATGGCCTCCTGGTCTCTTTTCTTCTCAGGTTGCCCTTCAGAAATGCCAGAAGACCTTTCATCCTTTCAGCCTACTCAGGAAGCTGAGCTCTGCCCGAGTGGCCATTCTTCCTGGCACTGCCCCCCCCGCATCACTCACAGTTCCCATTCTCTGCTTTCCCTTCCTAGGCACGCCTGTGTGTCCTCCATGTGACAACGAGTTGAAGTCTGAAGCCATAATCGAACATCTCTGTGCCAGCGAGTTTGGTAAGCAAGCCCCCTGGCCATCTCTGGAAGGTTGGGTATCCCTGGCTCCTCCTGGTCCACGTCTTGGGTGCACAGAGCTTGTGGGAGCATCTTTGGGCAGCGGGGATATATATTCTTTTCCTCCATCCTCCCCAGATGGTTGCTTTTCTCAGGCCAATGGAAGACTAGATAGGGTAGGGAACGGGCCGATTTGTATGGAAGTCAAACTCGGCTTCTGCCCTTCTGTGCATGTGACAGGTTTGGAGGGATCTTCTCTAGGTGTGGAGGCGGGCGGGCTGGGCATGAGGTGGAGGGGAGCTGGGGAAACCAGGAGGTATGATGGTGGGCTTGGGCTGGTCTCTCCTCTTTTTCCCTTCGCCTCTAGGTGTCAGCACCACTCTGCCCAGGATCTGGGAGGGGAGAGTCCATGCTTAGGGCATTGGGGGCGGGGGCTCCTAAGTCTTTCCGGCGGGCAAGGAAACTGACATCCCCAACAGTGGGAGAGTGTCCCTGCTTTCTTCCCAAATCCGGCTGGGTAAAAAGGAATTCCAGATTCACACTTGCAGCCCCAGGAGAAGGCCTGGCTGTGGTTCCCCTCCCCTGCAGGGGCTGCTCTCAGGGGGCTTTTCTGGGACGGTCCCTGGTGGTCTGCCTGACAGAAGACAAGAGCTTCAGGCACCTTGGTAGTCTATCCTCTGGAAGAGCAGACAGGAACTGCATCCTTTTGAAGGGCCTCCAGCCTGCCTTTGTTTTATGTGGCCGCTGAGAAGGGATTGTAGCCAGGCCCACTTTGCCAAGGACGGGTTCTCAGGATTCCAGCCCTTTGCATCCCTGGTGCTGGATTTCTTACAGAATTCTTACCAGGAGAAGCACCATGATAGGTAATGTGTGTCTTTATGTCCACCCAGAGTTACTTACTCTGGGTTTTCATTAGCCAAGTATAAAATACACTAAAGGGCCTTGTGCTAGTTGAAGTGCTAGGTTGGAGAGCTGCCATCATGTGAGTTGCATTAGGTGGTAACTGTACAAAATGAAACACAAAGCTGCAAGACAAGAAGAGCTGGAGAAAAAAACTTTGAAAATGTAACTGTGTAACATATCTTCCCTGTTTCTTTTTTTTCTTTTTTTTGTCTTTTTGCCTTTTCTAGGGCCACTCCTGCGGCATATGGAGGTTCCCAGGCTAGGGGTGGAATCGGAGCTGTAGCTGCCAGCCTATGCCAGAGCCACAGCAACGCCGGATCCGAGCCGCATCTGCAACCTACACCACAGCTCACCGCCACGCCGGATCGTGTTAACCCACTGAGCAAGGGCAGGGACCGAACCCGCACCCTCATGGTTCCTAGTCGGATTCCTTAACCACTACACCATGAGAGGAACTCCCCCGTTTCTTACCCCACCACAAACCTGTGCTAAAAATTGAAAGGACCCCTTTTTCTACATCCCTAGCTGCTCTCCAAGCTGCTGGGAACCTGAGTTCTCTCCCCTCAGTGCTCCTGGCCACTCTCTTGGTTGATAAACCTGCTTGGGAGCTCATTGGTCCTGTCTCTGCCTCCTTTTTCTCTGGCCATTCCTAACAAGTTGAAGGAAACCGAACACGACAGTTGTATCTCAGGGTATTTGTCCTTGTGGCTGAAGGTGGAGTTGGGGAATTCTGACCCTTTGCTGCTGAGAGCCTCTTGAGAGCAGATGCATTTTTCGTGCCGTATTTCTTCATTAAGCATTGCTACCTGCCTTCTTTGTTCTTGGTGCGTGACCTCTAGATTTGGTCTCCCAAGCATTTTACTGCTTGCGTTCAAGTCACATCCTTTGTTCTGATTGCCCTTTTGTTTATTTTTATTTTTGGGCCGTGGCATTCAGTGGCTAGATGTGGGATCTCAGTTCCCACACCAGGGATTGAACCTGGGCTGCAGTGGTGAAAGGGCCGATTCCTAATCACTAGACCATCAAGGAGCTCCCATGGCTGGCATTGTAAATGAACTCAAATAAAATTGGAGAGGGACCTGCATGACATGCAGCAACACCGATGACCCTTCGGTGTGACGGCAGTGACACTCGATATTCACACTGTCACTCTATCAAGGGGAGCCAAACGCCCCCAAAACTCGCTCTAGGATCTACACAGCCCCACCCTGCCCCAGTATCAGGCTCTCCTTCCACAAACTGTGTTGAGAGTCCTTTGTAGAGATGCATTTGGGGATCGAGCAAAAGGCCATAAAATCCTTCAGAAATCTTGACCAGAAACCTTTTGCCACCTGGCAGGGGCAGGGAGAACCTGCTTAGATAGTGCTGTGATCCCAATTGATCCTTCCTTGCTGGGTGTGTTGGGTGTGTGTGTGTGTGTGTTATTCAGGATCCACATTCACATTTCACGGACCCTCTCGAGATACTATAAATCAACACACCCCCTGTTAGGTGTTGATTCTCCGACGTTTCAACAAATCCAGGGCATCGTATTAGAGTCGACTCCAAGACCTAAGGTATTAGCTGATGTTTTATGCTCAGATGACTTCTCTTGGGCTCAGCTCCTGAGGGCAGTGCTGTGGAAAATGCTGGGGCTGTGCTAGTGTCAGTGGCTGACAAGACCTGCCTTTTGTCCAGGAACTCAGATTCCTCCTGTCTGATCATTCTTTGACCCACATGTTCAGCCATCCCATGTTTCTTGAGTGCAGAGCTCTGTGCTGTAGCCAAAAATACTGACCTAAAATAGATTAAAATTTAATTTAAAAAGTTTCTTGGAGTTCCCATTGTGGCTCAGCAAGTTACGAACCTGACTGGTATCCATGAGGATGTGGATTTGATCCCTGGTCTCTCCCAGTGGGTTAAGGATCCCTTGTTGCTAAAAGCTGCAGCATAGGTGGTAGATGCGGCTTGGATCTGGTGTTGCCGTGGCTGTGGTGTAGGCAGCCGAAGCTCTGATTCAACCCCTAGCCTGGGAACTTCCATAAGCTGCAGGTGTGACCCTAAAAAAGAGAAAAAAATATTATCTTAGCCCTCACCAAACACCAGAGATTTCCCAAGAGAATCCTGGAGTCTTAGAAATTCACTGCCTGAAGGGGGCGCTATGAGGACTCAAAGCCAGGCAAGTGTTCAGGAGTTGTGACCAGAGAAGCCGGGTCTTCCTGCTCAGATTCTTTTTCTGGAAGTTTACAACCAGAATTTGTTGGGGGTGGGGTGCTTTGTGGCAACTAGCTAACCTAGAGCTACAACCCCTAGCGGTGGGCTGCAGAAGCAAAGTTTGGGAAAGAATTTGAATGTGAAGGTTGACCTTTTGGTGAAGGGCAAGGGTCTAGAGCGTGCTCAGGTAGCCCACCTGTGGCCGGACATCCTCTTCCCGCTGCAGTGGGTACCAGCTTGGTCAGCAGGCCACCTGCTCACTGCGTGTGGGCGCCACAGGGTGTATGTCACTTTAATAACCGGTCAGGCCTTGGCCAATCTGATTAGTAGTTTGGGACCGTGTGCCTTTTGCCCTGAAAAGATGAATGGCTGCTGGGCTTGGTCCTAGGGGTGTTTGTCTTTGCACAGGCGTGCTGGATGCCAGACTTCTTTATCTGGATGCGGGAGAGACTTTTATGGGGTTTTGTGTCATGTTCGCATAAGGCAATAAACAGGAATCCCCCCTTCCCCGCCCCCACAGGGGCTGAGCTTAGCTCTGCCCTTCTCAGCACCCTGGAGAATACAGCCTTGTTGAGAACTTGTCTCCCAGCTCAGTTCATTTCAAGTAAGCGAGGCAGTCAGCCACGCTGATGGGATTCAGTTAGGAAACAAAGCCCTTTAGCCGTGCAAGCTGACACGCCCACGGAGAGGAAAAATAATGCTTTCCTCTCTACTCCGGGGATCAAACTTTGCATGAATGGGCCCTGACGTCCCCAGTGGGAAGACGTCAGGTTGTTAGAAGGCTCTCTGGGAGCTCCAGGGACAAGGGGGGAAACATTCCTTCTGGGTCAGCACGCACCGGCTTTCCTGCCAGCCCGGCCTCTGTGGAGCTGGCCATGCTCCACCTATCACTGCCTCCCTCTGCATGTTGGACTCTCTGGCAGGTCTTCTTGGCCACTGGTCTGTCCACCCTGCCCTGTACCTCCTCAGTTCAGAGCGCGTTCCCACCCCCACCCCCGACAGGGAAAAAGCATCAGTAGAAACACCTGTGTGCTGATGCTCAGGAATGCAGCTGGATCAGCCCGGATCAAGCACCAGATGTGTGGAAGCCAGACGGTTCGGTGGTGCAAAGTCCCCAAAACACAGCATGGCAGCCAGCCTGCCTACTAGGCTGCAGTTAGGACGCCCTGCCCTGCCTCGCCTCTCCTTCTGCCTCCCAGCTCTTCCTGCTCTTGTCTCTTCCCCAGGTCAATATAAGATTTGCAGGCTGCCAGCCCTCATAATCCTGCCATTAACAACTCCAAGCCCATAACCACCTTTCCTTTAGCTTAGCTTCTCCCAGGGATGGGAGGGTCTGATTTATTCCTGCTGTGAGGTTAGGACCCTGCCTCTGGCCACCCTCTGGAGCTTCTTCTCCCAGATCTGTAAACACCCTAAGCTTTGCTGGTCAAAGTGTGCAGAATTGTATACTTCTGCTAAGGTAGCTCAGACACTGTTTTCTCATTTTGTTTCTTTGTTTTTTTTTTTTTGTTTGTTTGTTTTTGTTTTTGTTTTTTGAGAGTTCAGGAGGCAACTTTTTTTTTTCTTTTTCTTTTGTCTCTTTTAGGGCCGCACCTTCGGCTTATGGAGGTTCCCAGGCTAGGGGTCGAGTTGGAGCTGTAGCCACTGGCCTATGCCAGAGCCACAGCAACCAGCAACGCCAGATCTGAGCTGCATCTGTGCCCTACACAACGGCTTATGGCAATGCCGGATCCTCCTTTAACCAGCTGAGTGAGGCCAGGGATCGAACCTGCATCCTCATGGATGCTAGTCAGATTGGTTTCCATTAAGCCACGACAGGAACTGCAGGTGGCAACTTTTGAACCCAGTATTTTCTTGCTGTGGAAAAAGATGTTTTGGCCCCCAGAAATTTTCCTTGCCTTCTGGAAGCATTTTTTTTTCTATTTATGTTTCCTCATAAAGAGTAAAAGCCTACTTTGCAACACAAAACGGGGTCCAGTAGGAAAGAAAAAAAAAATCGTCTCTCACTCTTAGCACTGGGGAGTATTTCCTAGAAGAAAGTCTTGGTTCCTGTGCCTTCACTAATTTGTTCTCACTCTGCCTCACTCTGCTTTCAAGGTGTCTTGGCTGGGCTGTTTGGAAGCACACTGTTTCACTCTGAAGGGGCAGTTTGATTTCTTGCAAAAAGGAGGCTCAGCCTTTCCAAACTAAACCTCTGGGTTTCCTCCGGCAGAGGAGGAAAAGTGGCTGCCAACACAGTAATTGCAACATCTGTAAGCTGCTTCAGAGCAGGGTCTGTCTCCGGTACCATATTTTACCTAATGTAAGACACCCATGAACTGTGAGATGCGCAATTCATCACCTGTGAGACGCACCGCCCACAGAGAAAACATACTTTGGGTTAAAATGTGAGAAGCATCTGTGTCTTGGAATGAACGAAACAAGGCCCGTTTGTACTTAAATCGTCTTTGGCACAATGTCTTATCCATGGTGGGCCCAAAGTCAAAGTTTGTCGGATGCGTGTGTGAATGAATGACAGAGCATGGCATGGGGATGGAAATTGACCTTCCTTTTTTTAGAAAAGGAGAAAGCTCTTTTCCAAATGAATATGTGCAACTTTGTGTATTAAGTTGGAGGAAAAACTGCATGCCCTGTTTTGGGTCACTGAGTGTTTAAAAAACAAAAAAAGGAAACGCAAAAGCCCTCTTTTGGATATCCAGACATCCAGTTCAGCTGAAGTCAAATGAATCAGACAGGGAAGAAGGAACTGTAACCCTGGGGTGGAGTTGGCAGGCTGAAAACAACTGGTTTTTATTGTCACTGAAGACCTCTAAAGTACGCAGCCCATCCACAGATCTGTACACAGTTGAAAGGCGTCCTGTGGTGTTTCTCGTGCGGGGGAGATGTGGGCGCGGCGCTTCAAGTGCCCTGGAAATGAAGCTCACAGCTCCCGGCCCATCCTGAATGTGATGGGGGTGGCTTGTTCCACCCAGAGACCATGGCTGAACAGGAGCCTTCAAAGGCTTCCAGTGGTCCGAGTGGGCTGTATGGCAGTACCCTGCTCCCCCAAGGCCTCCGACCTGGGGGCCTAGCTGGAGGAATCAGGCCCCAGGGAGTTGGAGCTGAGGTCCCCAAGGGGACCACTTTGCATGCTGAAGCCAGGTTGAGAAACCGTGAAGAGAAGGTGGGAAAAGAGCCCAAGGTTTCCCCTTCTGGCGAGCACCCCATCTGCCTAGTTAATTCTCTCTTGGTTATAACTGGCGGGAAGATACTTAGATAAGGCAAATGTCAATTACAGCACGTTTCTTTAGCATATTTGACCTTGTGAGAAAGTATGACAGGGAGTTCCCGTTGTGGCTCAGTGGGTTAAGATTCTGGCTAGTGTCTGTGAGGATGTGGGTTTGATCCCTGGCCTCGCTCAGTGGGTTAAAGGATCCAGGGTTGCTATGGCTGTGGTGTAGGCTGGCAGCTGTAGTTCCAGTTCGACCCCTAGCCTGTGAACTTCCATATGCCACGGGTACGACCCTAAAAAAAAATAAAATAAAATAAAAAATAAAAATTTTTGAAAAGTATGAGAAAGAACGCAGAAACCCCAAGACCCGCAGGTGGGGGCGGCATCCCTGGAGCCAGCACGGACGCCCTGCAGCTCTGGGAAATCGCCACGTCTCTCCAGGCCTCAGTTTCCCTGTCAAATGGCAGCTGGTACCTGGGATAGGTTTTGGGGGGAGGCAGATGAGCTGGTGTAAGGAGCCCAGCCCCAGGCCCCGACTCACCATTCATCATGGTGGTGTGGTCGGGGGGTGGGCTACCGAGACCTCCCTTCCCGCCTCTCACCAAAGACCTGGAGGCACAACTCAGAGGCTCCCTGTTGAAACCTCCCCTGAACCGCAGTCTCTCCCATCTCTTCTCTGTCTCCATCCCTGATGGAAGGGTTGCTTTCTTTGACCCGAGACATTGAGATGAAGGCACGTGGGACCGGCTGCCACAGGACTTCTCCCTCTTTGCGAAGGAGCCCAGCCCTGACCAGGTTATTCCTTGGGAAGGCCAGTGTCTTTTTTTTTTCTTTCTTTAAATTATTTTTTGGTTGCACCCACAGCATATGGAAGTTCCCCGGCCAGGGACTGAATCCGAGCCGCAACTGTGGCAACGCTGGATCCTTTAGCCCACTGCGGGGAATTGAACCCACACCTCCGCATTGACCTGAGCCGCTGCAGTCAGATTCTTTTTGTCTTTTTGCCTTTCCTAAGGCCGCTCCTGCGGCATATGGAGGTTCCCAGGCTAGGGGTCGAATCGGAGCCGTAGCCACCGGCCTAATGCCAGAGCCACAGCAACGCGGGATCCGAGCCGTGTCTGCAACGCACACCACAGCTCAGGGCAACACCGGATCCTCAACCCACTGAGCGAGGCCAGGGACCGAACCCGCAACCTCATAGTTCCTAGTTGGATTCGTTAACTGCTGCGCCACGACGGGAACTCCTGCAGTCTATTCTTAATGCACTGCGCCATGGCAGGAACTCTTAGTCCTTCCTAAGTGTGCGGGGTGGTGATGTGAAGTGCATTTACGTTGTTTGCTGGCATTGCTGCCATCCATCTTTGGATTTTTTTTTTCTTTCTTCCTCCCACCCTGAAGCTCCTCTGTATCCAAACACTAACACTCCATCCCCTCCCCCCCCACTGCCCGGGAACCAGCATTCTCCTTTCCATCTCTGGGAAGTTGACCCTTCCAGGTACCGCATGTAAGCGGAATCCTGCACTATTTGTCCTTGTGTGTCTGGCTTCTCTCACTTAGCAAAATGTCCTTCTTATCATTTGATGTGTATATAAACGGTCATGGAGAAGGGGAGCCAAGCGAAGGATTTACCCTCAGGTTCACCTCTGTTCCCTGGAGCCTTTGCTGGGGCGGGGGGTGGGGGGAGGTCGGGGGAGAAGGAGTGGGTGAGGGATGAGGTGAGATAAGGGGCTCTTTGCCCGTTTCTTTGGGTGCAGCCTTGCTGCTTGGCAGCCCGTTGTCACTCCAAAGATCAGCTGAGCCTGATGGGACCTCAAGGCTCTGCCAGTCCGGGTTCCTCTGCTCATAGATGCAGGCCGGTAAGACTCTGGTAAAGGGGTTAGTCATCAGATTGCCCAAGGCCACTCTGCCTGGCATCCCTTCCAGTTGTTGTTCCCAGTAGCTCTCAGCCAGGTAACCCGTCCGGATTCCACACCCATCCTCCTTCGTGTCTTCTCCTGCCCATCTCGGTCCTATCCTGCCAGGAACGGGAGAGAAATCTCCCTGAGAAGGGGGCACGGGTGCTTTCGGAGTTTGCCAGGTATAAATGCGCTGATGCCTGTGCCAAATGCACAGCAAGGTGGGTTTCTTTGTGGAGAGGCGGGCAGTGCCATGGAGTAGAAAGAACTTAGGCTTCCGGTCAGACAGACTTGGATTTGATCCCAACCTTACAAGCTGAGCACCCCCGAGAAAGTCTCTCAACCTCTCTGAGTGTGTTGCCTCAGTGGCAAAATGTGGATGGTGATTCCTGTGTTGGAAGGAGAGGCAAATCCATCAAGCGGGTCCTGGAACATGGACGTTGCTCCATCCATAAGAGTTATTGCCTCTTCTTATTGGAAAGAATTGTTTCAGGAGGGAAGTTGGCCCAGGTAGGAGGATTCAAGCATTAATAAAATCAGCTTACTTGGCAAATTGTTTTAGGAAGTGGAATGGAATCCCTCGATTGATTCTCTGGTTGACAGAGGATTAGAATGGAGAAACTTTTTTTAAAAAAAATACCCATTTGGGAAAATTTTGAAAGCTTTACGCAACTCCAGGGTGCTGTGGTTCACAAAAGCAAAACCAAACCAAAACCCAACCCAACCAAATGAAAAGCAAGCCTATAAATATGAAAAGTTAGGTGGTCTGGGCTTTAGCTAACGGACACCCTTAAGTCACTGGAAAACTGGAAGCCGAGGGACAATTGTGACCACAGAACAAGTGAGCTTAGTCTGAATATTTTCTAATTCCACTGAAGTTTGTTTTTCTGTTTTGGGGTGATTTTTAGAAATCTTATTCCTGATGTGAGTTTTTCCTGCTCTTCATTTATTGGGTCTCAGATACACTTTCGAGGCCTAAGTGTTGTCTGTCCCCTTTTCTTGGGCACGGATGGGTTTTCACTTTTTTCTAATAGCTGCCTTGTGATATTTGTGAGACACGGGCCCTTCAGCCAAAAAAATAGGCGGTATTCAGAAGTGAACGAGCATTTAAATATTGGCAAATTTCATCGTGCTTTGCAGAAACGAGCCAGACGCGCCAATCTGTATTTCTTTTTCAAAGAATAGCAAGTGGCCAAAGAAATGTCAGGCCCTCACCCTGCCCCCGCCTGCTTGGAGCGGCCAATTAAACACGTATTAGCTTTGGAAGGCTTCTCAAAGGCCTATAGATTGCACTTGAAATCTTTGTATAGTCTTTCAGAAACACTGTCACACGGATGATTTATCAAAGAAAGTTGTTTATCTGGCAGTAAAATAAACTCCAGGCCTGTTCAGACCAAGATTTCCCGTGAATTTCTACCAAGGTAAACACTGGTAACTGGCAGGTTGCAAATTCCGTGTGAAAGCCAGACACATACAATAAATATTTGAGCTACAGCTTTGCTGTGTCAGAGGCCTGGCCTGTCACCAGCGCTGTCACTCCCTCCGTGCCCAGGGAAGACCTAGGCTGGCGGGGCCATCAGGCAAGGACCAGCCAGGCCCTGTCTGCCGGAGTCACTCCTGGGCTCCAGTGCCACTTAGTGCTGGCACAGGGGACTTCCTGGCTCAGAGGGGGCAAGTGTCAGGCTGGTTTCCCTCTGCATCACACTGACAGCCTGTTCTGGAGGGTCCAGAAACATCTCACTTAGGTGTCTCTGCAAGTAGACATTTGTGGGAGCAGCTTGGCAGGGGGCTGGGCTGTGTTGAATGACGTGGGAGTCGAGGCTGGGCGTGGTGGTGGAGGGGGGTGATGTCACCTTGCAGATTCTGCTGAACTCTAAGGATGGGGACAGGGAGGGCTTGGGGGCTTTGCTCAGCAGGGTTGTTAGAGCTCCATTTGGAAATAAGGTGGGGCAGGGGGGCAGATCCAGCTCTGTGCCTTGGCTCAGGCACATGGACCTGGGGCCTGGCTGAGCGAGGGAGGGAATGAACAAATGGATGGTGACCATGGAATGAGAGGAAACCAAGCCTTCTAGATCTTTCCGAGGGGAGATACTACAGCCACTGTTCAGAGTGACTTTTCAGGGAGGGTTGCTGAGTAATAAACTGCTTGTTCTCAGAGAGCCCCTGGATCTTGGAGCTTCCGGATCACTGTGGCCTTGGTCGGGGTCCTTAAGGCAGGACTGAATTTGAAGGTGTCACGGGTGTTACCTGTGACCCATCCTGGGTCCTTATCCTGGGTGGGTCAGGTGGGGGAAGCAAGGACCCCTGAGAAGAAATGACGTTTGTGTCTCCTGTGAGGGCTCTTTGGGTTGGGGTTTCCTGTTTGAGTCTTGAGAGTAAAGGGTGTTGGGGGGGTGGGGGCGGTGGCTGTGGGCGTGTGAGGCCAGGCTGCTCTGACAGCTCTTTAGGGATTGATGTGTGGATCATAGATGCTTCCTGGCCAGCAGATATTTAGGGGAATAAAGGAGTGTTTCTTTAGGGCAGGAATTAAGGGAAATCATTTACAACACATTCTGGAAGGTTGTCTGTGAGTTGTAAAGAGAGGCCAAAACAGCGCTTTGGCAGTAGGGAGAAAATTCGGAACCCGCTTCCCTAAGAGGCTCTTTTTCCTTCAGGCTGGATTACAAGAGAGAGTTTCTGCCCCTTCTTTTCTCTAGCCCTTTCAGCAGCATTTTCCCCAGGACGTTCATTCCCCTCTGGGAGCCCCTCGGATGCATTCTCTGCTCTTGGTGAGCCCTCACAAAATTAGGGAAAATGAATTAATGCTGGTGTGTCTTCCACCACAAATCCAGGCGGCTTCTGGAGGTGGCTTTACAGCTGAAGGAAATCCCTGCCTCTGTGGCTGCAGCAGCAGAGCTAGAAACAGGCCTTGAAGGAGCACTTGAAACCCGAAGCATCAGCTGGCCCCCCACCCTGGAGTGGGTTCCCTCATGCAGGCACCACTCGGGCCTCTCAAACCCTGTCTGTGTCTGTGCCAGGGACGCCCGTGCCCCTTCTAGCTTCCTGTGATCTCAGCTCTGATTGGGTCCTCAACAGAGCTAAGAGCCTGGGGGCTGAGACAGGCTGGGGCCGTGCTAGTTGGTCCCGGCTCTCTTGCTTTCCTGCAGAGTTCCAACTCTCAGGCCTGGAAGGAGGGCAGCGTCTCCCGTGGTGGCTGGAGAAGTTCAAGGAGGCCTTCTGGAGGCAGTGAAGGGTGATGGAGAAAGAAGGGCATCTGTGGTGTTCCTACTGTGGCTCAGCAGGTTACAAACCCGACTAGTATCCACGAAGATGCAGGTTTGGTTCCTGGCCTCGCTCAGTGGGTTAAGATTCTGGCGTTCCTGCAAAGTGCAGTGCAGGTTGCAGATGTGGCTCATAGCCTGTGTTGCTGTGGCTGTGGCATAGGTGGGATCTGCAGCTCTGATTCGACCCCTAGCCTGGAAATTTCCTTATGCCTCAGGAGCAGCTGTAAAAAGGAAAAAAAAAAAAAAAAAAAAAGGAGAGAGAAAGGTATTTGTGGTGTTGGGAGAAGGCTGGGAAACAAGTTAGTTCTTTTTTTTTTAATTTAAAAATTTTTTAGGGCCGCATTTGCAGCATATGGAGGTTCCCAGGCTAGGGGTCTAATCGGAGCTGTAGCCACCAGCCTACACCATAGTCACCGCAATGCCAGGTCCGAGCCGCATCTGCGACCTACACCACAGCTCATGGCAGTGCCGCACCCTTAATCCACTGAGTGAGGCCAGGGATCGAACCTGCAGCCTCAGGGATATTAGTTGGGTTCGTAAGTCACTGAGCCACAACGGGAACTCCTGAAAAGGTTTTTTAATTTTATTTTTTCATTTTTTAAAAATTTTATTTATTTATTTAGGAGTTAGTGCTTCTTCAAGTGACAAAACCTGATTCAGTAAGTCAGTGAAGGTAGAGAAGCTCATCCATCAGTCCTGGCCACTGTCTTGGTGTCCGGTTAGGTCTCGCCTCAGCCCAAACCTGGGGAAGTTGGGGAGGAATGACTCATGGGCTGAGCTGAGGTGTGAGGAAGGTGGTGGTCTCTCTGATTCCATGTACCCCGCAGCAAGGGTGCCGAGGTGCCAGCAACGTGGGGCCTGCTCTCAGGGGTCGGCAGTGGGGATGAGCAGGTGCGTTACAGGGGTGACCGGTCCCACTGGTGGGAACTCGGCTGCAAAGGGAGTGTAGCAGCGGGCTGTGGGCAAGGCGCTGAGAAGCCCGAGGGGGGAGACCGAGCCAATGAAGGCAGCCTCTGACCTCCACATCACCTCTACCCAGAGGGACGGGGCCCCCAAGAGTCACAGCCTTTGTCCAGATGCGAAGGCCTGGATGCCTGTAACATGCCAGGTGCCAGCGAGCACCCAGCCTCCCCAGTGGTGGCTCCTTTACTCTCAACATGCATTCGTTTAAATACAGGCATAGGGAGTTCCTGTCGTGGCTCCGCAGTCATGAGACCAGCTAGTCTCTGTGAGGACTCCGGTTTGATCCCTGGCCTTGCTCAGTGGGTTAAGGATCTGGCATTGCCATGAGCTGTGGTGTAGCTCGCAGATGCCAATTGGATCCTGTGTTGCTGAGACCTTCCATATGCGTGGGTGTGGCCCTAAAAAGACAATTTTTTTTTTTTTGGCCATTTCTAGGGCTGCTTCTGTGGTATATGGAGATTCCCAGGCTAGGGGTTGAATCAGAGCTGTAGCCTCTAGCCTACGCCAGAGCCACAGCAACATGGGATCCGAGCCACGTCTGCAACCTACACCACAGCTCACAGCAATGCCGGATCCTTAACCCACTGAGCAAGGCCAGGGATCGAACCCGCAATCTCATCGTTCCTAGTCGGATTCATTAACCACTGAGCCACGACGGGAACTCCAAAGACAAAAAAAAAGTTTAAAAATAAAAAAAAAAACATGCATAGGATGTGTACGCCTGTTTCCTTTTCAAAATCTATCCACAGGAGGTGTGCACAGATTTAATTCAACAGATGATTGTCAGGCTTCTGTCAAGGACATGGCCCTACTAAGGTTACCTATTTGGACCCTGGAATCCACAGACATACAGAGATAAGCGTTTGTGTCATTTCTTCCCAGAGCCAGGGAAGAGGGGAGGCCCCACCATCGAGGCCAAAGAGAGTGGCCGCTTCCTCCCTCCAGGCGCTCCCTTGTCGAGGAAGGTGAAACCTCAGCCAGAGGATGGCTTTGACCTGTGCATCTCAGGGGAGCTTTTTGGTCCACCTTCGTCCCTTTGCGGGCAGCCTTTCACGTTGGATTCTCAGTGAGGAGGGGCTGCCTTCATGGGCTTCTCAGGTCTCTGTCTGATGGGTACGTGGTGGAGGGCGCCTCACCTGCCCTGTCCCTGGGGCCTGCTTGAGGCCAGAGCTTCGTTAGTGGGCTTCCCCAAAGGGCTTCAGTTCCACTTCTCGGACCCTGGCACGCAGCACTTCTGTGCGAATCCGTGTGGTGTTTCTTGCCCTTGGGAAGGAAGCGCTTCCGTGAACTGGTGACGTGTTCACGTTTGCAATGTCATAGGGGCCCGGTGAACTGACTCACACATGCAGGACTGGTGAGTGCACATGATGGTGGCCATGCAAGGTGGCTGGGATGTGGTTCCTGCCTTACCGTCGAGAGGGAGGGGACAGAGGAGAGAAAAGAGACCAAGTGTGATTGAGTGTCATCATAGAACCAGGAATCTGTTGGAGTTGGTCAAAAAGATGGGCAGAAGAAGAGCATTCGAAGCGGAGGAGCCACAGGGGTCAGGACACAGAGGCTTGATGTCGTCTGTGTGGGGTGGCAGTGAATGTCTGCCTTTGGCTTCTAAGGTGTATGGGGGGCGAGTCTCTAGAAAGGAGATTGACAGTGAAGGCAAAAGTCACCTCAGGCTCTTGACTGCTGTGCTGAGGAGGGAGCTTGTCTTGTTGGCAACGAGGGGGCTCAGGAGCTTATCTTAAAGTGTTACTGCCACTCACATCTTCAGGGAAGACCTCGGTGGGGGGAGAGGGGGAGGAAGAAGAAGAGAAGGAAGAGGAGGAGGAAGAGATGGAGGAGGAGGAGGAGGTGGAGGAGGTGGAGGAGGAGAAAGAAGAGGGGGAGGAGGAAGAAGAGGAGGAGGGGGCAGGGGGAGGAGTGGAAGGAGGGGAAGGAGAAGGAAGAGGTGAAGGAGGAGGAGGAAGAAGAGGGGGAGGAGGGAGAGGAGGAGGAAGCAAAGGGGGGGGGGAGGAAAAGGACGAGAAGGGGGAAGAGGAGGAGGAGGAGGGAGAGGAGGAGAAAAACCAAAGGAGAAGTTGCTTATTCTTCCGGTGATGACGTGCAGGACCCCAGGCATCAGGGGTGTGAGGTGTCTGGGGACTCAGGGCAGCTCTGGCAGGGCCTGGGCCACCCACTGGAAGGAACCCCTGCTGGCTGTTCTGATGAGGGCAGTCCGTGGCCGGGGCAGCAGGGAAGGGCCATTTGCTGCGGTCAGGGCCCCCAGGAGACCTTGGTTCGGGCGCTCAGAGCAGGAGCCCAAGCCTGTAATCAGCTCCCACGTGGGTCACCGCAGAGCTGGTCATTACTGAGAGCGGTGGTCATTAGGCGCTGTCATAAACCCCCTGACTTGCTCCAGACCTTGTTAGCGGCCCGGGCAGGCAGCACATGGGGCCAGGAGCCAGCCCCGGGAAGGCTGAGCTGGGGCCGGGTACCTGGATGTGAGGGGCTGGGCCAGCCCAGGTGTCTGGGGCTTTGTGGGGGTAGGGGGCCTCAGATGGGGTGCATGTGCATCCACATCTGAGTGTGTATGTGTGAGTCTGAGGGCTGAGTGTAGATTCAAGCTGTGTGTTTGCACACATGCATGGGCTGGTGTGTGTGCAGCGCGTCAGCCCGGCGAGCATGGATTCCAGCCGCTCCTCCCAGCTCCCCCGACCCCCCCCAGGGGCTTAGTCTCCATAGATGAGGTCAGGGGCTTTCTCCTTCCCCTGTTGCTTCAGAGAGAGACCTTCCAGAACATGCCGCTGAGCCCCCTGACCTGGAGAGCTTCTAGAACCCAGGTGGGATTTCTGGGCCGCGTGCCCCCTTGCACACCCAGGGCTGTCTCTGCAAGTGCAGGAACCCACCTCCAGCCTCTGCATTCTGTTTATCACTCCAGATGCCAACTAGGCTTATTTCTTTAGGTCTTAGTATTTATAGCACATCTATTAGAACTGCTGATTCTCTGGGCAGAAGCCACTGCCTTCGCAGATTCCAGTGGTTAGCAGGGACTGGCATGAAGGGCATGGTGTAATCCCTGGGCTATAAAAAGTATCTCGGGTAGAACAAGCACAGCCTGAGGCGTCATTCAGACCTGAGTTCAAGATCTGGTTCTGCCACCTACTGTGTCAGCTCAGGCCAGCCGCATAACCTCCCTGTGACTCAGTTTACCCACCTGTAATTCTAACCCAGTGCAGCCACTGCACAGGTTAGTGACAATCAGGAAAGCCTCTGAGCCTGTTTCCTTAAGCAAATTGAAGGGGTCTCCCTGGGTGACCGTTAAGGCTCCTTCCAGCTCTGAAATCCCTATGGTGCCTTGTCCCGCAAAACCCTGTGACTTGGTCTCTGGAGAAATATCTTTGTTGGCATCTACTCCCCAGGGACCTGGGTCCCCATGTGCGGAAGAGAAGCCCATGTGGAAGCGAGTGTGGCAGCTGAGCCCTGAGTTGGAGGCCCAGGAGGAGGAGCTGGGCTGGGGCGGGGCTGGGGGACCGCCACCCAGGGTGAGGCATGGCCCACGGCAGGACTCCCCTCTCCTTGGGCTGGTCCCACATGGGGGCTCCCTCTCCTGGATGTGTGCCCCCCACCCCGGGCTTTGCTCAGAGACCTGCAGACGAGGACAGCCTGATGGCAGAGCGGGTTGCAAGCATGGAGCAAGAGGTCGCCAAGGAGGACTCTGCAAACCCCAGAACTGAGCTTCAGTTCCAGCCGCACAATTGATCAGCCGTGAGACTTGGGCCAAGGCCAGTGCTCCGAGCCTCAGTTTTCTCGCCTGCCAACTGGAGATAACTAAGTGTGCGTCTCAGACCCCGTGAGATTGTATCGACGTGTCCTGGAAATGACACAGTGCACATTCATACCTAGCATGTCACCCTTGGCCTCCAGTCACAGATGCCACCTTATAGTATTGGGGGCCTCTCTATGCATGGCCATTTTTCCCTAGAGCATTTATTACTTTTTAAAAATTTATCTTAATTATTTTTATTTTTATTTTTTGGCTGCACCCTCAGCATGTGGAAGTTCCCAGGCAAGGGATCAAACACGCACCATAGCAGTGACAATGCTGGGTCCTTAACCCCTGGGCCATAAGGGAAACTCTTTCCCTAAATATTTATTTATTTTTAAAACATTACCTTTATTTATTTTTATTTTTATTTTTTGGCCTCGCCCACGGCATGTGGATGTTCCTGGGCCAGGGATCAAACCCGTGCCATAGCAGCAACCCAAGCCACTGCAGTGGCAACGCCAGGTCCTTAACCCACTGCACCACCAGGGAACTCCTTCCCTAAAGCATTTATAACCTAAGGTGCATACTTGGCTTTCCTTAAAAAGAAAAAAGAAAGGGTGAATGCATTTTGCAGATAGATCAAATCTGAACCAGGAGAGTAATGCTGATGTTTTTTCTCAGAGGAGCTTAAAAAGAGTTTGAGAGGTTATTACAATACAGGCTGAGGAATTCCCATTGTGGCTCAGCAGTAGCAAACCCTACTAGTGTCCATGAGGATGGGGGTTCGATCCTTGGCCTTGCTCTGAGGGTTAAAGGATCCTGCATTGCTGTGGCTGTGGTATAGGCTGGCAGCTGCGGCTCTGATTCCACCCCTAGCCTGGGAACCTCCGTATGCCATGGGTGCAGCCCTAAAAAGAACAAGACAAAAAAAAAAAAATTAAAATACTGCCTGACTTCACACCTAGACGTCTCTGGGGTCATGTTGATGGCAAGTACTACCTGAAGACTTAGGTTTAAAGCACAGGTTGGTGAAAACTCTTGGAAAATCAGGGCCTAAGACCCTGTGTCCGTCTCTTCCCCGAGAGGGGCCAGGGGCCATGGCAGACCCAGTGCAGTCAGGGCACAGCCAGAAGCCTCTGGCCCTCAGTGGCCAGTGACCCAGGTACTCTGTGTAGGCGGGAGCTGTGCAGTGTCAGCAGGTGAGCTGAGAGCATCATTTCTGGGGCTTGCGGGGTCACGTTGGGTGTTTCCCACTTGCCCTGGGGCCTGATGATGCTCTTCCCTCCTCCTCCGTCATGTGGACAAGGCTGTGCTTGCCTCTCAGGACTCTGAGGACCGGGAGGACGGGGGTGGAGAGAGCCAGGGCCATCATGTCTAGGACAGGGAGGTTGTGTTTCATGCAGCTCAGGTAGAACCCGGCTTGTTGGGAAAACAAAACCTGGGACCCACCGGGCAGTGAGGTCCCCATGTCAGGAGCTATTAAGGGCCTGGATGGCTTCTTGCCAGAAAACCTGAGCAGCCTGCATTTGGCAGGAAGCCAGGAGGTGGGACCCCCTCTGGTCCTTCCCAGCCCTGCAGATCCCCTGGTTCGAGGGCATCCTTGGGACATCTGCTGGCGGCTTCCCCCGAGAGGAGGCCATGGTGATGGATGAACCATCCATCTCTGGGGGATGTAGGATGATTTTCCAGAGGAGGATGGAGGAAAAACCTGGGGCCTCCAGCTGATCAGATCACCCAGCAGCGTGGGTTTCCCTCTTGAGCCCCCCGACCGCTGCTGGGTGTGCAAAGTAGAACCTCAAAGCCCATCTTTGAGTGTGTCATTGCAGAAGGCTTGGAGCAAGGGGCCGGTGACTCCTGGGGAGCGGTCTTCAGCCCTCCTGTGAGGAAGTTGACGGGCCTGGAATGAAGTGTAAGCCTGGGGCGGGCCTTGCCTCCTGCCCTTTCCTCCCAGCAGGCAGGACCATCTGGTCTACCCCCTGCTCCTGGTATCAGCTTTCTGGCGACTTTGCCTGCACAGTTGGGTGACTGTGTGTGGTGGGGCCGGTGGAGCGGTGGGGCACGGGCCGGCTTCTCCGGGAAGGAGGGAATCAACAGCCTGTGTGGGTGTCCTGGTGACTGACAGCTCTTCGCCTGCAGCCTTCTTTTCTTACCGACTTAATGTGTCTTCTGGCAGGTTTCCTCGCTTTGCTTGATTACTCAGAGGAGGAACAGGCGGCCCCGCCGCCCGAGCGCGGCTCCCCATCCCCATCCTGGTCCCCCTTCCGCACTCAGGGGGTTGGTTGGTGGGTGGAAGGAACCCAGCCTGAGCCAGCTGAGAACTCCATGCTCCTGCCTGACCCCCCGGGGGCCTCAGGATGAGAAACCCAGGCTGGTGTTGAGAAGCTGCTTGGTGCTCCCTTGGAGCCCTCAGGGTGGAAATTCCAGGGGGGCCCCCACCCCCAAAAAACTGCAGCAGGAGCACAGACACACGGCTCCTTAGGAAGTGGCCTGCAGGGTGGCTGGCACCCCTGGGTCTGGGAGCCCATTTCTGGGATAGTTCTTTAATGAGTGAACTCAATGGGAGCACATCCTTCTGTCCAAGCCCCTGACTCACCCCAAAATCCTCCCCAGAAGCAGACAGGTCAGAGACTTACCTGGACAGGCCCCAGGATTGTCCAGTAGGAGTTTCCTGGATTGGAGGGGATGCAGTGCCCAACCCCTGTTTTGTCTGATGGGTGGTCCCGGGCCAGAGTGAGGGGCCAGATTCTCTGTGAAAGGCTGAGGGCCGGAGGAAGCTCCGGCCCCGGGTTTCCTTCGCTGCAACCGTGCCTCAGGCAGGAAGTGATTGATCTCCTAGCTAGCTGGGGTTGTGCTTCTTTAGCCTGGATGCAGCTGCATTTTTCTGGTTTGGGGCATTTTGCTCTGGCCTTGGGGCAGGGGGAGGTCTGCTTGTGTTTGGAGAGGTGATCATGTGGGGTGGGCGGGGTGGGACGTGGCCAAGGAGTTAGGGGTCATGTTTCTTTTTTTTTTTTTTGGTCTTTTTAGGGCCACACCCACAGCAAATGGAGGTTCCCAGGCTAGGGGTCTAATCCAAGCTGTAGCCGCCAGCCTATGCCAGAGCCACAGCAATGCCTCATCTGAGCCGTGTCTTCGACCTATACCACAGCTCACGGCAATGCCAGATGCTTAACCCACTGAGCGAGGCCAGAGATCTAACCAGCAACCTCGTGGTTCCCAGTCAGATAGGGGTCGTCTTTCAGGGTGTGTGAGAAGAACAGTGCTTGGGGATCAAGGACCTGGGGCTGTACATGGCCCCGAGGCAGTGGGGGTCCTGGGTCCACCTCCTATCTGCTGCTGGCGGCTGAGACCAGGGTCAACGTTGCCTCCCAGCCTCCATTCTCTGATCTCTGGATCAAGACTTGGGCCGGATGGCCCCTTAAATCCCATGTCTCTCTCAGACTGTGCTTATATGTCCTAACTTAGTGTTTTTTAAACACACACAAATCCTGAAGCAGAACCTTTCTTCGAAGGAAATCTTACCCTGACCTTCATCATAGAAACCGGTGCACAGGGACTGTTGGGCTGGAGGTGGAAGGGCTGTACCTAGGTGGCTTGGCCACTTCTTACTCCGGGGCACGTCTGCCCGTCCTCCCCCCCCCCCACGTTCCCACAGCATATGGATGGATTTCCTGGGCCAGGGATCAGGTCTGAGCTGCAGCACTGGCAACACTGGATACTTTTAACTCACTGTGCCGGGCCAGGGATCGAACCTGCATCCTAGCATTGCAGAGAAGCCAGTGATCCTGTTGCACCACACCTGGAACTCCCCATCAGTCAAGGGCATGTGGAAGGTGTCTGACCTCAAGGAAGAAGGGCCAAGGTGATCCAGTGAGATCCAATGAGATGTTGGCCCTGCTTCCTGGGTGGACATGGGGTCCTTTACTCAGCGTCCCTGGGCCTGGCGGCCTGTGGGTACAGAGGGTGACCGTCTTCTCACCAAGGGCAGCAGGTGGTCTCTGCAGGAGATGCTGCTTCCCTGCTGCCCTTGTTGGGCTCCGTGGGGTGGGGAGTCCCCACAGCCCTGAGCCTCTGCCCCTGCTGCCATGAGGCTGCGGCTTCTGGGCTCCCAGAGGGGTGCCCCAGGGAGGCAGCCCCACAGTGCAGTGCTCAGGCCCTGATGGGGCTCCCTCGCTGGTGAAGCAGCCCCTCTATGTCTTTACACAGCCCATTCTCCCCACAGTTCCCACCCTCCCCCAGGTCCTGCTTATGAGTCTGGACCAATGAGCCCCCTTCTCTTCCTCCTGCCTGACAACCCCCAGTGATGTGGCTCTTGCCAGTTCCTCCAGATGTTCCTACTTGCAATCAGATCCCATTTGCTGGGAATCTTAAGGTTCACTTTCTCCAGAAAGTTCCTCTGCACTTGTGCAAACAGGTAACGATACTACCATTGGAGGTGAGGACACCTGGGTAAAGGGTATTATTTCATTCTTTTTTATGGCTGAGTAGTACTCCATGGTGTATATATACCACATCTTCTTTATCCATTCCTCTGTCGATGGACATTTTGGTTGCTTCCATGTCTTGGCTACTGTGAGTAGTGCTGCTGTGAACATAGGGGTGTGTGTATCCTTCTGAATTATGGTTTTCTCCAGATAGAGGCCCACAAGTGGGATTGCTGGATCATATGGTAACTCTGTTTTTAGTTTTTTAGGGGACGTCCATACTGTTCTCCCTAGTGGCTGCATCAATTTACATTCCCACCCACAGTGTAGGAGGCTTCCCTTTTCTCCACACTGTGTCCAGCATTTCGTATCTGTAGAGTTTTTGATGATGGCCATTCTAACCAGTGTGAGGTAGCACTTTATTGTAGTTTTGATTTGCATTTTTCTAGTCATTAATGATGTGGAGCTTCTTTTCATATGCCTGTTGGCTACCTGTTTGTCTTCTTTGGAGAAATGGCTGTTTAGGTCTTCTGTCCATTTTTCTGGATTGGGTTGTACATTTTTTTTATATTGAGTTGTATGAGCTGTTTGTATATTTTGGAAATTAAGCCTTTGTTGGTTACTTCAGTTGCAAATATTTTCTCCCAGCAGGAGCTTAGTTTTATATTGAGCTTACCAGCATCCCTATGAGGTATGGAAAGTATTATTACTCCCCTTGTAGGTTGAGGAAAATGGGGCTCAGAGAAGTTGAGTGACTTACCCAAAGTCACACAGCAGAGCTGGGAGTCACATGCAGGGCAGCCTGGATGTCAGGAATTGTCATCCCAGCAGACTCTCTGTATTTCTTTTTGGTGACAGGCTGCATCCTCAGTGGGGTTGAGTTTGGCTTCTATTATTTTGCTAGGGTGGCCAGAATACATTACCACAAAGTGGGAGTGTTTAAATGACAGAAGTGTCTCCTCTCTTGTTTTAGGAGCAAGAAATTCAAAATCCTGGAGGCTCTGAGGGAGAGAGACTCTGTTTCAGGCCTCTCTTTTGGCTTTTGGCGGCTCCCAGCAGTCCTTGGCTTCCCTTGACTTTGACCCCAATCTAGACTTCTATCTTCAAGTGGCCTCCTTCCCTGAGTGTCTGTGTTTCTCTGTGTCCCCCCCTCTCCTTCTTAAAAGGACACCAGTCATTGAATTTGGGATCCACCAAACCCAGTATGACTGAATCTTTATAATGATACCTGCAAAAGACTGCATTTCCAAGTAAGGTCCTATTTGGAGGTTCCAGGTAGCCATGAATTTCGGGGCAACACTCTTCAACCTCCCCCACAAGGTTCTTGAGCTGGTTTATCTGAGGTTGAATCCTGGCTCTCTGTCACTTACTAGCTGGTGTCTTTTGGCAAGTTATATTCCTGAATCCTCTTGTCTTACAAGGAGAACGATCATAGTACCGACTTTGCCAGTACCAGGTGTTCCGCAAGGTGGACTTGATAGCTGGCAGTGGAGGGCAGGGTCGCCAAAGCCACAATAAATTCGCAGACACAGAAAGCCAGCTCCGCACAGTGGGCCCTGAGGCATGAATCTTGGAAGGGAGGTTTTTCTGAGGGAGAAAGCCGTGTTGGTTTGGCCAGTCTGGTGGAGGCAATTCCAGATGTGAGACGGTGACCCATGGGGTGCTGTATCGCAGCAGGGCCAGGCTCCTGGTTGTTCAAAGGGCGTGAGCGGGGTGGTGGAGGCCCGCTCTGTGCCCCTGTCCTGGAGTGCTCTGAAGGTCTCCAGCACACTGATGAATTGTCCCTGCAGCTCCTTCTGAAAAATAGGGACCCTTTAAAAATCATTTAGTTGCTGAACTGTCTTCAGTCAGCATAGATCAGAATACTGGGAAACTGCCAGCAGCCTTGCCCAGGGCACCTGGATCTTGAGGCTGCTGCATCTTTCCTGGTGGGCCACACAGATGAGATTCTTTTTTTTTTTTTTCTTTCTTTCTATTTTAGGGCCACACCTGCAGCACATGAAAGTTTCCAGGCTAGGGATCAAATTGGAGCTACAGCTGCCGGCCTACATCACAGCCACAACAATGAGGGATATGAGCCTCCTCTTGTAACACCACAGCTCATGGAAACTCCAGATCTTTAACCCACTGAGCGATGCCAGGGATCGAACCCGCATCCTCATGGATCCTAGCCAGGTTCCTTAACTGCTGAGCCATGAAGGGAACTCCTCCAGATGAGATTCTTTGTATGGAGAGCATGGCTCCTGATCATAATTAGTCCCACGTGCACACCGAATTAAGGATGATTTCCCAGCCAACCCACAGTTTACGACAAATTGGCACTGTGGGTGTTAGGTTTGCGGTGTCTGTCTACACACATCTGTCCACCAACCGTCACAATAGGCACGGGTGTTTGTGCAGCACCTGATGGGAGAAGGTGCTTCCCACCTACCAGCTTATCTGCAGTGGCCTCCGAGTGGCCGTGAACCTGCCCATTTTGTGTCCTGCAATTGGCTATACCTGGTGCCATAGCTCTGCCTGTGGGCAGGGTGACACCATCCTCTCCCTTCTCTGGTGTGTGGCTGTCACATCAGTGCTCCAATGCTGGGAGCGTGTGCATGGTGTGGTGACCTCCATTCTCTAGCAGATCCGGGGGCACTTGCCCAGCCTCCCAACTTCTCCTGCTTTGTCCCAGCGCTTGGTGGTGGGGAACCACTGCGGGGGAACGAGCGTGTGGGCTCTGAGTGTGTGGCTTTCCTGACCTCAGGTAGCTGGATTGGGTTAGTGCCAGGCTGCTGGAAATAGGGGGTGGGGCTGAGCCAGAGTCACTGCCCCAACCCCCCGAGGTCCTGACAGTCTTCAATAGGAAGGGATGCAGTGTGCATGGTGCCGTCTGGGGCCCATTAAAGGAAATCTGTCCGTTCTGGAGCCAGAAGCTTGGGAAATATCCAGAGAGCCTTTGCCACCCGAATGGTAGGTGTGCATGTGGGGTTTGGGGGCATCACTCCGTAATGTGGCCATTCTCCTGTCACCCACGAAGCTCTGTCCTTGTCAGCCCATGTCCTTACCCACCTGCCTGGCTTCCCTGGGAGTTGCCTCTGGTCCAGGTCAGCCTCTGCAGCCACAGGGAAGTTTGATTTATTTTTGTTTTTGTCTCTTTTTATTTATTTACTTTTTGACTTTTTTCTTTTTTTTTATTTGTGGGCTTTTTTTTTACTTTTTTTTTTTTTGTATACGGCCAAACCTGAGGCCTATGGAAGTTCCCGGGCTAGGGGATTGAATCAGACCTGCTGTTGCCGGCCTCCACCACATCCATAGCAATACCAGATCCAAGCGCACTGCAGCTGTGACAACACCAGATCCTTAACCCATTGAGCAAGGCCAGGGATCAAACCTGCATCCTCATGGATACTAGTTGGGTTCTTAACCCACTGAGCCACGACAGGAACTCCCTTGTCTCTTTTTAATAAGTGGCTTTCCTGGAGAAGCAGGAAGGAGCCCCAAGTGGGGACACCCCATCCCGTCACTCTGTGCCCCTCATATCACGGTTCCCCCAGGTGCTCAGGGCCCATGTCTGTCCCATGATCTGTTTATGAGACTCCCAGTGGGTAAGGAGAAAGAAAAGAGACTTGGTGAAGGTCAGAGGACCTAGAAGCAGGAGTCAGGGCAGCTAGTGTGGGGCCGATACCACCGGCTACCTCTTGTGCTGCTTGCTGAGCTCAGCAGCTCAGCAGGAGCTGGAACCATAGACGGTAGAGAGGAGGTCAATTTTTTTTTCATTTTTTTTTTTTTTAAACTGAAAGTACAGTTGATTTACAGTGTTGTGCCAAGGCCAGCTTTTCATTTATTGAATTTCTTTTTTTCACTTAATTTTAAAGTAATGCTCCATTTATAGTTACTACAGAATATTGGCTAGAGTCTCTGTGTTGTACTGTATGTCCTTGTAGCTTTTTATTATTTTCTTTGTCTTTCTAGGGCCGCACCCACAGCATATGGAGGTTCCCAGGCTAGGGGTTGAATAGGAGCTGCGGCCGCCGGCCTACACCACAGCCACAGCCACAGCAGCTCGGGATCTAAGCTGCTTCTGTGACCCACACCACAGCTCATGGCAACGCCGGATCCTTAACCCACTGAGCGAGGTCAGGGTTCGAACCTGCGTCCTCCTGGATACTAGTCAGATTCGTTTCCATTGAGCCACAATTGGAACTCTCTTGCAGCTTATTTTATAACCTAATAGTTCGTACCTCTTACTCTCCTGCCCCTGTCCTTCCCCTCCCCTCTTCCCTCTCCCTATTGGTCACCATTTAATTGTTCTCTGTTTCTGTGAGTCCGCTTCTTTTTTGTTATATTCATGAGTTTGTTGTACCTTGTGACTTCTTGTGATATCATACAGTATTTGCCTTTGACTTGTTTCACTTAGTATAATACTCTCCAAGTCCATCCATGTTGCAAATGGCAAAATCTCATTCTTTTTTATGGCTGAGTAATATTCCATTGTATGTTTAGACCCCCATCTTCTTTATCTATTCATCTGTTGATGAACAGTTAGATTACTGCTATGTCTTGGCTATTGTAGATAATGCTGCAGTGAACACTAGGGTGCATATATCTTTTCGTATTAGTGTTTTTGTTGTTGTTTTTTTTTTTTGGATATATACCCAGGAGCGGAATTGCTGGATCATATGGTAGTTGTATATTTAGTTTTTTGAGGAACCTCCATAGCGTTCTCCATAGTGGTTGCCAACAGTGTAGGATGGTTCCCTTTTTGACAGGAGGCCAGCTCTGCTGACTCCCATTAACTTTTCAGATGCTTGGCTTCATCCAAACCTACCTGAGGCCAAGATAAACTTCACCTTTGGAAGACCAGCGTTCCCCTTCATCCTGATTGGTGTACACTGGGATCCAGTAAGAAACATGCTGTCATCAGTGGGACAGTGCTGGTGGGCTGTCTGTGTGTTTCTGTGTGTGTGTGTCTGTGTGTGTGCGTGCGCTTACGCCTAGGGCTTTGGGGTGAAGCTGGGTGTGTGTGTCTGTGTGTGTGTGTCTGTGTGTGCACGTGTGCTTATGCCTAGGGCTTTGGGGTGAAGCTGGGTGTGTGTGTCTATGTGTGTCTGTGTGTGCACGTGTGCTTACGCCTAGGGCTTTGGGGTGAAGCTGGGTACCGCCCCATCTGATGGACGGGGAGGGTGTGCATGTGGGCCCAGGCCCAGGCTGGACCTTGGTGCCTGTCAGGCCAGGGTCCGGCAGGCTGCTGGGATGACTGGGTGTCCTGCTCTTTACACAAAGCCTACCAAGGCTGAAACAAAGAGCCAGGAAAATTCAAGTGCAGTCAGTCAGATAGAAACATAGGTCAGAAATGTGAATGCAGAACTCCCTGGTGGCATCACGGGTTAAGGATTGGGCGTTGTCACTGCTGTGTCATGGGTTCGATCCCTGGTGCGGGAACATCCACCTGCCATGGGTGCGGCCAAAAAATAATGTGAAGCAGCAGGAAGAACCTTAGTGTCGGGAGAGAGATGTGGGCTCAGGTCTAGGGCCAGCCTTGGGAGTGAAATCTGTGTTGCTGAGAATGAACAATTTTGGACATAGGCTTCTTTTATTATTATTATTATTATTATTATTACTCAAATGAATTTATCACATCTGTAGTTGTAAAATGATCATAACAATCTGATTTCACAGGATTTCCATCCCACAGCCCAAGCACTTCCCCCCACCCCCCCAAACTGTCTTCTCCGGAGATCATACGTTTTTTAATGTCTGTGAGTCAGCCTCTGTTCTGCAAAGAAGTTCAGTCTGTCCTTTTTTCAGATTCCACATGTCAGTGGAAGCATTTGATGTTGGTGTCTCATTGTACGGCTGACTTCACTTAGCATGATAATTTCTAGGTCCATCCATGTTGCTAAAAATGGACATAGGCTTCTTTTGTGAGCTGTTTTCAGCTTGGTCCTTTAGAGAACTCTGTGGTGGGTCAGAGAGGCGCCTCTCTCTCTGAATCCTGTGACACTTAGGACGTCCTTGAGAAGGAAAGGGGGATGGTGAGCCCTGAGTGGGGACAGTCCCAGCCCCAGGCCCCTGTGGAAGGAGGACACCCCAGGACTCAGAGCTCCTGTTTTGCTGATCATGTCCCCACTAACCCTCTGTCACCCATCACTGATGACACCCGCCTTGGTTTCTTCCCTTGACTGAGGGAACTGGGCATAGAACCTAGGATGGTGTCTGTGGTTCCTCCCAGCCCAGTTGTTCTGGGTCCACGAAACATGTCCCAGCCAGGCTGCAGAAGGGTGGGTGACAGCTGGGTTAGACAGTGCACTGCCCAGCAGCTTCGGGAGCCAGAAGAGAGAGGAGAGTGGGGCTCTGTCCCCTCCCCTTGGCCAAGCCTCTCACCACCACCTCCTCACCAGTCACATCTGTAAAACATGCATCCACCCTTTATGCATGGGCCACTTCCTTGTTAGGGTGGCCAAGTCTCCTGTTGACCCAGGACCATCCCAGTTTATTCCTGTCATCCTGGCATGAGAACGAATGGTCCTCTTTCTGTCTTGAAGTGTCCTGATTTGGAAGCTCAGCTCTATGGCTCTCACTTCCGCATGCTGTCACCAGGGCTTTTCCCTGCTGGCTGTCCCAGGAAACTTCATGGGGTAGCAAGGAATTAAAATTCTTCTTTGTTTTTTTGTATGGGAAATCTGGTTGGATGCATGTAGGGTTAATCACTGGTGTTTGTTGTTGTTTGTCTTTGTAGGGCCGCACTCGTGGCATATGGAGGTTCCCAGGCTAGGGGTCCAATTGGAGCTGCAGCAGCCCTCCTACACTGCAGCCACAGCAACTTGGGATCCAAGTCGAGTCTGCCGCCTACACCACAGCTCATGGCAACACCAGATCCTTAACCCATTGGGTGAGACCAGGATTAAACCCTCATCTTCATGGATACTAGTCAAGTTCATTACCAGTGAACCACGACAGGAACTCCTCTCTTTTTTTTGTTTCTTTTTGGGCCATCCTGCGGTGTATAGAGTTCCCCAGACAGGGATCATATCTGAGCAGTAGAGACAACACTGGATCCTTTAACCTACTGTGCCGGGCAGGGATCGAACCTACATCCTGGTGCTGCAGAGACTCGCCAATCCCGTCTCACCACAGTGGGAACACCTCCCCTGCATCTCTGATGGGCACAAGTTTGCCTGGTGCATTCTTCCTGAAAACATTTATATTGTAGGCATTTCCATCTCTAAAATTGCTTTGCTGTTTTCCTCATCTTAGGCTTTTCAAGAGCAAAGTATTTCACTTACTGTTTCAACATCTCGAAGTAATGTCCCTTTTGAACAGATTCGAAGCGTAGTTGATTTACAGCGTTGTGTCTGTCTCTGGAATGTCCCCTTAAATATGGGGACCATGTGAGGGCTTCACAGGGCCCCCCTCTGTTAGAGGCAGTGATTGGGGTCCGCTTGTTGAGAACATTCTCTGTGTGTTAGAGAAGAATTAGTGAGACTTGGGGTGTAGCAGCCACCTGCCCGGACCTCCCACGAGGTCTGGTTCACCTGGACCTTTGCTGTGCCCTGTCTGTGCTTGAGGCCGTGGACGAAGGCCGCCTCGCCTCCCCTCCTCTGGCAGAGTTCGTTTCCCTGCTTGATTATTTACGAGCTAGATTCCCTGGGGTCAATTCCAGCTCCATTGACCAGTGATTGGCCAATCACTTGAGCCATCCTGTCTCAGTCTCCTGATCAATTACCCGGTTATGATGGGGGTACCTGCCCTGCAGGGTTACTTGAGGATTCAATCTTGAGGATTCGATCAATGAATCAACGTGTACTTGGCCTGGCAGGTAGCTGTTGGCTGTTGTTATTGCTAAAGCAGAGGTTTGTGGGGGATGGCGGGGGGAATAAATCAGAGGTTTGTGCAAGGAATTCATGCTGGTCTCAGTAGTGGGGCTGTGAACTTGGAGGCAGCCCGTGCTCTTCATCCCTTTAGTCCTTTGTGTGTCCATCCCGTGTTAGCTGAGTGCAGGCACATGTGGGGCACACCCTAGTCCGTGGATTGGGGGGGGGGGCCTGGACCATGGGGTTATGCTCACAGGTAATTATCACCTATGCCGACAGGGAGGGCCCCACTGAAGGGCAAGGCTGGACCAGGCTGGGGAGGCTTCTGGGAAAAGATGGTCTGTAGCTTGGCCGGAAGGATGGGTAGGAGAAACATCAGTTTTGCCTGGAGTCACCCTTTGCCTTCAGGGGGACCAACTATGAAAATGAAGAAAGGGCTGAGGGCAGAGGTTCCCCGAGGTACCAACTCATAGCTGCTTCTGGGATCTCCCAGGCTAGGGGTTAAGGGCACATCCCGGCCTCTTCCCCCATTTGTCAGATGGGATCCTGTGAGGACCTGCCTGCTACCACACTAGGAGATGCTTTCCTGGGCTGTCTGGGGGTTGAGCTGACTCCAGGGCCAGGGCCAAGGCCAGACCTTTGTGCCATTGTGCTTGCTGTGGGCCAGGGCTGTGGCCGATGTCAGCAGGGTCCCCAGGCGCTGTGACCAGGCGAGGGCAGCCGTTACCATCTGAGATGGGAGATACTTTCCTTTGGGTGATGAGGGTTTCTATATTGGATTTCAAGACAGACAGAGGAGGAGTTCCCATCGTGGCTCAGTGGGTTAAGGACTTGACATAATCTCCATGAGGATGAGGATTTGATCCTTGGCCTCACTCAGTGGGTTTAGGATCTGGCGTTGCAGATGCAGCTCAGATCTGGCGTGGCTGTGGCTGTGGCATAGGCCTGCAGCTGCAGCTCCAATTGGACCCCTAGCCTGGGAACTTTCATAGGCTGTGGGTGTGGCTCTAAAAAAAAAAGACAGGGAAAATGAAGATGTAGAGAGACGACCAGTGGAAACTGAGATGCATTGGTCCAAATGGCCACACGAAGACCCAGAGAAGTGAAGTGCTTTGTACAAAAAAGTCTGTGATGGAGTCCCGGCCAGAAGCTGGAGGTGGCTGATTCTGTTTGGATTTTGCTCTGAAATGTGTGGCCCCTTGGTTTCCAAGTCTTTGTTCTACCAACTTTGCCAGATTCCACCTCTGCAATTCTGAAAACTGAGCTGGACCGGCTTGCCCAAGGTCAGCTGGGTCTTGGATATGCCCTTGTCCATCCTGCGTCGTGACTTCAGCCTCAGTTTGGAGAGCTGCCCTGGGAGAGTTTAAATGTCTTCCGAGCGTCCTCAGAATGCAATCCCCATGCATAAGCAAGGTTACAGACCCCAAAGCCCACCCTCAAGTGGGTCCCCAGACCAGCCAGCATTGGCCTCACTTGGGAAGAGGTGAGAAATGCAGATTCTGGAGTTCCCATTGTGGTGCAGCAGAAACGAATCCAACTAGCATCCATGAAGACTCGGATTCGATCCCTGGCCTTGCTCAGTGGGTTAAGGATCCAGCGTTGCTGTGAGCTGTGGTGTAGGTTGCAGATGTGGCTCTGATCTCGAGTTGCTGTGGCTGTAGCATAGGCCCGGAGGCTGCAGCTCCCATGTACCCCCTGGCCCGGGAATTTCCATGTGCTACAAGTACAGACCTAAGGAAAGAAATGCAGATTCTCAGGCCCAATCCCATTGCTACTGAATTAGAAGCTCGTGGGGACAGCTGGGCAATCTGCATTTTAACAAGCCCTCCAGGAGAGTCTGACGACCCCTCTCTGAAGCATCTCCCAGAACCTGGGAGAGCTCATGACATTTCCAACTCACTGGTTTTGAAACCCACTCCCCATTTTTCTCCTTCTAAGAGATCACTCCACACTCGGATGAGCCATGTGTGCATTGGAGGTGGGGGGTAGGGCAGGGGAAGGTGGGGAGTGGAGTGGAGGGAATGGAAAACTAGTGACAACGGCTTCCCCCCACCCCCACCAACGCTGCCCCGGCAGGAGGGCTGTTTGCCTTGGCGGATTGGCCTGGACTTGGAGCCAAGATTCCATCAATCCTTGTGATTGACTTTATGTAGGCGAGTCTCCTGTTCTCCTCTGCTGCCTGCTTGGGGAGGTGGGGAGGAGGGTTGCAGTCGGGAAGGAGAGAGGCCAGAACTCCTCTTTGTCCCCCTCGGCAGCCCAAGCCCCTGCTGCCAGGGCCGACGGAGCACACGCCTTCCCGAATAAAACCACACCAGGCAGCCCTTTGCTCTCAAAGAGGGGTTTCCATTTTGCACCATTAGCTTCAATCAGTGGGGATTTAACACAATCCATGAAATCAAGCAATTAGGCAGCGGGATTCCGGCTGGCTGACATCGACACTGCCTTTCTGTGTGTGTGTGTGTGTATGTGAGTGTGTGCCCGCACGTGCGCATACTGGTGAGTGTGTTAGGAGAGGGCAGAGTGTGGCAAATTCCACTCTCCTGCCTGACACCCCCCCCCCCCCACTTCCCCAAGATCTCTGGGATCCAGAAAACAGGACAATTTCAATTAAATAATTTGCCCCCAGTAAGTCACTCTGGAGTATTTTCTGCATCTGCTGTTTTTTTTTTTTTTTTTTGGTAAATCAGAGAAAAAAAGCTGTTTTCAATCTTTTTTTCTTTCTTTTTTTTTTGGTTTCGTTGTTGCTTAAAAAAAAACAGCATCTGTCCTGTAGTCAGTAGATGCATGTAAGTATGCAGTGTGTGGTTTGTGGTCGGGAAGGGAGTCTGAGTTATTGTGACCGAGTGCAAACCCCTTTCTTTGCCAAAGGAATTAATGATGCAGACACCAGCCCCTGCTGGGAATGGAGGGTCTGTTTAAGCTCTCATTGCCGGGCCTTTGTCACTTGGCTTCCTCTGCACCCTGATGCCTGCAAGCCAGTCTGTGCGGTGCCCAGACCTCTGCTCCATTTCTCCCAGCCCCTCCCTTGCTGTTAGCAAATCTCATTTGTGCACTTGGCTCTGGGGATGGGTGCTTTCGGCCTCAGGGCCGCCCACCCGAGAGATTTATGAAAATGGGGCCAGGACTGGGAACATCAGGTCCCCTCTGTCTTGCTATCTGAACAGGCTTTTGCATGGGGAGGTTGGCTGGGAGGACGAGGTGGGAGCCGAGGCCACCAGGCTGATGCTTGGGGGGCGCCCCATGGGCCCTGCCTGGTCCTGGGGGCTGGCAACCAGGCCACTCTGTAAAGAGTTTGCAGGTCTTGCCCGCCCCGCTATGCAGATCATGTTTGGGAACTTCAGCCCTCTGGGCAAAAGAAAGTCATTGAGGAAGGAAAGCAAGTCACTAGGAGACAGGCTGTGTGGTGGGTTATTACCCGCTCCCCAGACCAGCGCCTATTGGAGACACTGTATTGGACTGCTTGCCACTTGTCCCCGGAGTCTGCAGGGGTCCCGTGCTTTGCTGCTCCTTGCTCGGAGGACCTGTGGACCAGTGAGCTCTGGCCAGGAAGACAGCTGGCAGGTTCTGGGCAGAGCCATGGGCATCTTCAGCTGTGCCCTGGGCAGGCTGCTGCTGGGCATCAGCTGAACTAGGGTTCGCATCCCTTCCCGTTCAGAGTAAATCATACAGATTCTAACCTAAGTGGCTTTGTATCTGCAGAAGGATCGGTGGACCAGCTTTGTAGGCAGCCTCCTCTTTCCAAATAAGAGGTTGAAAAAGCAGAATTCTGGAGTTCCTGTTTTGACTGAGCAGGTTATAAACCTGACTAATATCCACGAGGATGTGGGTTCAATCCCTGGCCTGGTTCACTGGGTTAAGGATCCGGTGTTGCCCCAACCTGTGATGTGGGTCACAGATGTGGTTCGGTTCTGGCGTTGCTTTGGCTGCAGTGTAGGCCAGCAGCTACAGCTCTGATTTGACCCCTAGCCTGAGAACTTCCATATGCTGCAGGTGCAGCCCTAAAAAGAAAAAAAAGAAAAAAAGAAAAAAACAGGATTCTTACTTAAACAAATCCTTTACTGAGAAGCTCTAAAAGATAGCAGGCCACTCTAGTTGAATGAGGGGTGGGAGGCTTGGAAATGTAATCTTTGTATTTTTTTTAAGAGCTCCCATTTTGTGATTCATTGACATTTTAGATACATTTAAGTTCTTTACCAGACAGCAAGTTTTTTTTTTTTAATTTGAGTTTTGCTTTTTGTTTTTGCTTCAGAATAAATACAATTTTAAAAGTCAAATGATATTAGAAGGCTTTTAATACAAAACTGCAGGCCTCTGCCATACACCTTCCAACTACCAATTCCTACAACCCAAAGGTAATGATTTTAGCTCTTTCTTAAGAAAGTTAACAAACTGGAGTAAATACCACACTTAATTTTTAATTTTAACTTTTAGAAGTTAACTTCTTGGAGTTCCCGTTGTGGTGCAGTGGTTAACAAATCCGACTAGGAACCATGAGGTTGAGGGTACGTTCGATCCCTGCCCTTCCTTGCTCAATGGGTTAACGATCCGGCGTTGCCGTGAGCTGTGGTGTAGGTTGCAGATGCGGCTCGGATCCAGCGTTGCTATGGCCCTGGTGTAGGCCAGTGGCTTCAGCTCCTATTAGACCCCTAGCCTGCCCATATGCCGCGGGAGCGGCCCAAGAAATGGCAAAAAGACAAAAAAAAAAGAAAAGAAAAAAAGAAGTTAACTTCTTGATTTTTTTTCTGTCTTCTTTTAGGGCCGCACCTGCAGCATATGGAAATTCCCAGACTAGGGATAGAATCAGAGCAGCAGCTGCCAGCCTACGCCACAGCCACAGCAATGCCTGATCCTTAATCCACTGAGTGAAGAGCAGGGATTTAACTCGCATCCTCATGAATACTAGTAGGGTTTGTTACTGCTGAGCCACAACGGGAACTCTTCTTGTTTTTCTATTATTAAAGGCAAAGACTTAACTGTAATTTTTGAACAGTTTAAAATTTTTATGATATTGGGTTTTTTTGGTCTTTTTAGGGCCGCACTGGTGGCATGTGGAGGTTCCTGGGCTAGGGGTCGAATCGGAGCTACAGCTGCTGGCCTACATCACAGCCACAGCAATGCTGGATTTGAGCTGTGTCTGCGACCTACACAGGTAGGTAGTAGCTCACGGTAGTACCACTGAGCGAGACCAGGGATCAAACCCGAATCTTCACGGGTACTAGTCTGGTTCATTACCGACCGAGCCATGACGGGAACTCCTAAATTCTTAATTTTAATTTTTAGGCACTTTTTGTTGATTTTCTTGTCTTTTTAGGGCAGTACCTGTGGCATACAGAGGTTTCCAGGCCAGGGGTCAAATTGTAGCTACAGCTGCTGGCCTATACCACGGCCACAGCAACACAGGATCCAAGCCTCATCTGCAACCTCTACCCCAAAGCTCACAGCAATGCCAGATCCTTTTACCCACTGAGTGAGGCCAGGGATCGAACCCTCATCCTCATGGATACTGGTTGGGTTCATTAACCACTGAGCCATGACGGGGACTCCTTGATTTTCTATTATCGATGATAAAGACTTATGTGTCTTACACTCTATATCCCCTCTTCTCCCCCTTATTTTCAATATAGTTATATAACACCTTTGGTTAATTTATTTTCAATGTTTAACTTACTATAATTATGTAAATGTTATTTGCAGCTGAGCCCTGTAGTGTACTGCATTTCTGTTTCCTTTCTTATATATGCACAGTTTCGTGTTCCCTTGAGAGAGCAGTTGTCTCATTTTATTTTCCTGGTTCCTTATGTTTGTGTTATGAATTCAGCCTCAGACCTTCCTGCAGGGATTCAGGTCTGTCTAAACCCTCTTTCTGCCTGGTTCAGTCTGAACTGGCTTAGCTTTTTTTTTTTTTTTTTGGTCTTTTTGCCATTCCTAGGGCCACACTGTGGCATATGGAGGTTCCCAGGCTAGGGGTTGAATCGGAGCTGTAGCCACTGGCCTACGCCACAGCCGCAGCAACGTGGGATCCGAGCCTTGCCTGCAACCTACACCACAGCTCATGGCAATGCTGGATCCTTAACCCACTGAGCAAGGGCAGGCATCCAACCCACAACCTCATGGTTCTTAGTCGGATTCATTAACCACTGAGCCACGACAGGAACTCCCTGAACTGGTTTAGCTTTAAGACTGTTGCACAGTTGTTCTGCATCTGCATTTTAAGAATCCATTGCTTTTATGTTAGATCTTTTGTTTCCTGATCCTGGGTCTTATTCTGCATTTTTGTAGAATACATCATGGAATAGTTTCCTAAGAACAGATACATGGGAGGTTTTGTTTTTTTTTTTAAGCCATTGAATGTCTGACGATGTCCTTCTTCTCGCACATGTTGAGTAGTACTTTGGCTCAGGATTGAATTTGGGAACTGTAAACGCTCTTCCAGCTTCTCTCGTGCTACTGTTGAATCCAGTGCCATTTGGATGCCTGGTCCTTTGGCGTAGATGTAACCTCTTTTTCTCTGGAGGATTTTGTAAGTGCCCTTTATTCCTAGTGTTTCTAAATGTCATGATTCATTGAGGTGGGCACTGTTTCATCTTAGAACTTCCATTCTGCAATTCTGGAAATTTTTCTTGTATTATTTCTTCAGTATTTTCTTTCTTTCCCTTTCTCTCTCTTCCTTCCTTTCTTTCTTTCTTTTTCTTTCTCTCTCTCTCTCTCTCCTTCCTTCCTTCCTTCCTTCCTTCCTTCTCTCTCTCTCCTTCCCTTCCTCCTTCCCTCCCTGTCCCCTCCTTCCTTCCTTCTTTTTATGGCCACACCTGTAGAATATGGAAATTTCCAGGCCAGGGGTCAAATCCGAACTGCATCTGTAACCTACACCACAGCTTGCAGCAACATTGGATCCTTAATCCACAGAGCAAGGCCAAGGATTGAACCTACATCCTCACAGAAACAGCATCAGGTTCTTAACTCACTGAGCCACAAGGAGAACTCTGTCTTTGGTATTTTCTCCCATTGTTTTTTTTTGCTTCTCTCTTATTTAGATGTTGCAACTCCTGGACTGACCCTCTCTTTTATCTTTTTTTCTCCTGTTTCCCATCCCTGTCATCTTGTTCAGCTTTCCAGGAAATGTTTTTAACCTTATCTTAAAGCACTTGTATTGCATTCTCTACTTCTGCTCTCACCTTTTAAAAGTTCAAATATTTTTCTTGTGTTCTGAACGTTCCCCTTAATAGTTTTCTGCTCTGGTTTCATGAATGCAGTATCTTATCTTTGTAAAAAATTTTCTCATGCACCCTACCTTGTCTTCTTTACCTCCAATTTCTTTTTTTCTGTGTGTTTTGTATGTTCTGGTCTCTTGTTCATATTTAGAGGCTTTCCTTAAATGCCTGCTGATCCTTGGCTGGCCATTTGAGTTTAGGGGTAAAGCACTAAATTGGAGCTCTTTGTGTGTATGCCTGGCCTGTGATTTGTTGGGCCTCATTTTCTTTCTTTCTTTTTTTTTTTTTTTGGTCGGGGGGCAGGGGTGCTATGCCCATGGTGTGTGGAAGAACCTGGGCCAGGGATCAAACCTGAGCCCAAGCAGAAACCCCAGCTGCTTTGCCAGATCCTTAACCCCCTGTGCCACCAGGGAACTCCCTTTGGGCCTCTTTTTTTTTTTTTTTTTTTTTTTTGCTTTTTAAGGACAAACCTTTGGCAAATGGAAGTTCCCAGGCTAGGGGTCAAATTGGAGGTACAGCTGCTAGCCTATGCCATAACCACAGCAATGTCAGATCCGAGGCAAGTCTGCAACCTCACCAGTGCTGGATCCTTAACCCACTGAGTAAGGCCAGGGATTGATCCTGCATCCTCATGGATACTAGTCAGGTTCTTAACCCAGTGAGCCACAATGGGAACTCCTCTTGGGCCTCATTTTAGAATTTTGTTGCTGGGAGCTGTAGGTCTTTTCTCTGGGGCTGAATAGTTTCTTTAGGTAGAAACTCTGGATCCTCTGCTTGGGAATTTGGCTGTAGTTTCCTAAGACCTGAGGTTCCCATCTTTCCCATGGGGACTTTCACTGAATTCTTTAGTGTCAGTGTAGCTTTTCCCCACCTCCAGTGTGTCTTTTTAGGGCCGCACCCACGGTCCATGGAGGTTCCCAAGCAGAGCTACAGTGGCCAGCCTATGCCACAGCCACAGCAATGCAGGATCCAAGCCGCATCTGCGACCTACACCACAGCTCACAACGCCAGATCCTTAACCCACTGAGTGAAGGCCAGGGATGGAACCCACAACCTCATGGTTCCTAGTCGGATTTGTTTCCGCTGCGCCACGATGGGAACTCCTCAATTTCCATATTTAATCCAGGCTTCGTAGTCAAGTTCAGACACACCCCGTGACCCCAGGTCATGAGCATTTCTGGGTCCTGCCCTGTGGATCTGCTGCTCTCTTCCTGGCATCCATCCCTCACTGTAAGCAGCGGAGCTTCGGGTTTTCTGCCCCCATCAAGCCGTGATCCGCCACCCATTTGCTTTCTATTATACAAAATGGGATGTTCTCGTTTTTTACCATTTTCTTGCATGTGTTTATAACTTTTTTTTCTTAAACTATAATTTTAGAGGAGTGGAAATGTTTGTGTGCTCCATCAAGTATGTTTGGCTAGAAGTGGCCAGCGGGAACTCTTCACAAGCATTCCAGACTCTTGGTGGTCGCCGGAATGGAAAATCTTTTTCTCTTTCCTCCCCATTGGGTTTCAGCTCTCTGGGACTCCCCCTTGCCCCCTCTGATCTGGGCCTCCCACAGGTTATCAGTGACCCTGCCAACCGAAAACTGGCACTCGCCATCTGCCTCTGCAAGGACTAGGTCACAAACCACTGCAGCCACTGACCCTCAGCACCCCCTGAAAGGAGCTCAGGGTGGGGATCAGGAGTGAGGCCCTCTGTGTTCTGGGGAAAATTGGCAGAACAGGCCTTTAGATGCTTAGATAATTTCAGGAGAAGATTTTATGACCCCATTTCTAGCATCTTCTCATAGCTGGAAAAGCATTAGAATCACGAACGGAGACACCTGCTTCTGGTGACCAGCAGCAACCTTCTGCCAAAACCTGTGCTGGGTTCCACGTATCCCCCTTCACCCAAATCACATGTATACAGACCTCCCCCTTCCTTGTGGGAGCAGTTCCTCAGAGCTTCTGAGGGCTGTTTCCTGGGCTATAGTCCTCATTTAGCTCCAAAGAAAACTTAACGCTGAGTTCCTGGCATGGCACAGTGGAAACGAATCCGACTAGGAACCATGAGGTTGCGGGTTTGATCCCTGGCCTCACTCAGTGGGTTAAGGATCCAGCGTTGCTGTGAGCTGTGGTGGCTCAAATCTGGCGTTGCTGTGGCTAGGGTGTAGGCCGGAGGCTACAGCTCCGATTGGATCCCTGGAAAACTTAACTCACGTCTCTCACATTGTGCATTGTTTTTCAGTTGACACCCCCTAACAGCCAAGGCAAGTGATTTAGTTCCACATTCCTTTTTCTTTTCCTTTTCAGGGCCACACTGGTGATATGGGAATTCCCAGGCTAGGGGTCAAATTGGAGCTGCAGCTGCCAGCCTGTGCTACAGCCACAGCACCGCAGGATCCTTAACCCACTGATCGAACCCGAATCATCACAGACACTAAGTGGGGTTCTTAACCCACTGAGCCACAGCAGAAACTCCCTCATTCTTTTTATTTAAAAAAATTTATATTTAAACTATAGTTGATTTCCAATGCTATTACACCAGTTTCTGCTGTACAGTCAAGTGACTCAGTTATACACATATATACATTTTTTATATTCTTTTTCATCATGGTTTATCCCAGGAGACTGGATATAGTTCCCTGTGCTATATAGTAGGACCTCATGGCTTATCCATTTTATTTTTTATTTTTTATTTTTTTTTATATTTTATTTTATTTTCCCACTGTACAGCAAGGGGATCTGCTTACCCACTTTAAATGTAAGAGTTGGCTTCTGCTATCCCCAAACTCCCTGTCCATCCCGCTCCCTCCCTCCTCCCCCTTGGCAGGCACAAGTCTGTTCTCTATGTCTGTGAGTCTGTCTCTGTTCTGTAGATAGGTTCATTTGTGCCCACACTCATTCTTAAACTCTGCAGCACTGGGGATGAAGGAGCCTTTCTTCCATGTGACGCACCTTTCCTGGTGGTTTCTGAGACCCCCCGGGCTGCCTGGTTCCTCATCTATGCCTCCCAAGACTGCAGGAACGCTTCTTCCTCTCACCCCAGAGCAGGGCCTCCTCCTCGGTGCTTCACTCTTCACTGTTATCTCTGATCAGATGAGTCACAAAGCTGGTTCCTGACTCAGCCCTCCCCCCCTCAAGGGACCCTTGCATTCCTGCAGCAAGTGGGTCCCCATTATAGGTCACGTACCTAGCCGGCTCTTGGCCTGTGGTTGTCTCGCCTCCAGGCTCCTTGTCTGGATAATTGGAATTATGGCTGCACCCTTAGTGTAAGCAGGTCAGGAGAAAGAGATGGTTTCGAAGAGGGCGTGGGTTTGAGATGAGCATTAGGAGCTTCCTGTTCGCATTTCAGCCTCAGAAATAGGGCCTGGCCCTGTGTGTGGGGAGGCTTCCAAGAGAATATGATTTGTGAGCAAAAAACAAAAAAAGATTCGGTGACTGAAAGTTAGAATGAAACTTGAAGGGTCTACCTGCACATAATAAGGGATTATTTATTTTAAGGTTGTGGAGAAAGACCTAGACAGCCCCTAACTGTGACCTTAAGTTTGGGCTTCTCAGAATTTCTGGTCTCTGAATTCTTGGTGACAGTGACCAGCAAGGTGAGGGGAAGGAGTTATGGTCTACTGTTGAAAGATGTTAAATTGTCGATCAACAACCAATGACGGCAACAATAACAGTAACAACCCAAAAGCAGAGTTTTGTTTGTTTGTTTCTTGTGTGTGTGAGCGCATGTGTGTGTGCGTTTTGCTTTTTAGGGCTGCACTTGCAGCATATGGAAGTTCCCAGGCTAGGAGTTGAATCAGAGCTACAGCTGCCGGCCTCCACCACAGCCACAGCAATACCAGATCCGAGCCACATCTACAACCTACAGCACAGCTCACGGCAACGCCAGATCCTTAACCCACTGAACGAGGCCAGGGGTGGAACCCACATCCTCCTGGATCCAAGTTGGGTTCGTTAACCGCTGAGCCACGAAGGGAACTCCCTCTTGTTTGGTTTTAGTCCAAGGCCCAGCCGTCAGAGGTAGCAGAGACCAAGGACCTGAGACAGTGGTAGGATCATCACGCGGTGTGAGACAGGTTGGGAGGAGGGAGAGAAGGTTGCGGGGGAGCAGGGTGGGCGAAGGTGCTGGAAGTGCGCTTTGCCACCTCCTCAGGATGCCCAGTGTGGGCCCTCTGGATGGTCGACCCGCAAGCCAGCAGGCAGACTGAGTGTGTTGTATACTTCCCAGATGGAATATGCAGTCCCCGGGGAGTGCCCAAACCAGATTTTGTGGTCACAGAGTTAGAACCCAGGCCCTGGTACTTCATGCTGGGCCGAGCTGCTGCCTCCTGGGGCTTCTCTCCCCGCCTCACCCTCAGCCACCACCACGTACAATGCAATGGAACACAGTCCATGGGCGAAATCCCTGGGCCGTCCACGAGGTGGGGGCTGGGTGGGGGAGGGGAGGGGGGATCAGCACCCCCCACACCCCCCGCACCCCAAGGTCCCCAGCAGCCCTTGGATCCGGCATGCCGGGGGTTGCACCCATACCCACAAGGCAGGGAGAAATCAACCTGGACAGCTAATCGCCTATCCAAACATTAGTAATCTGCATCTCAAAAATCAAGCCTTGAAAGATGGCAAGATGTTAGTAATTTCGGGCCATATGTGCCTCTTCCTTTCCCGCGTCTCCCCACCTCCGAAAAAGAAAGTGAGCCAAATGGCAGGAAAGAAAGGGTCTAATTCGGAACACATTTTCCTCATCTGCTCGCCCTCCTCCCCGCTATCCCTCCCCCCCACCCCCCCACCTATGTAAACAAAATTCCTTGACACGGTCATGGCAAAGGAACATTAATTTTTGATTTGAATTGTGATTAAAAGCAACACAATCAAAAGAGTGAAATAGTTTCCACTGAAGCAATAGCATTTGAAACCCCGTCACGGGAGAGTGGGAAGCAGCGTGGTCTTTGGGGTGAGGTGTGGGTTCTCGTCCTGAGGCTCTTTTTACAGACGGTGGTCTCATGTGGTCACCCCCCCCCCCAAGTCCTTCCCCTTGATCATAACCAATAAGGACGGCTGATGCTGCATGTGAAGTCAGGAGCCACGGGGACAACACCTGTCCTGTGCTGCTAGGCAGAGCCTGGCACATGGTGGGCGCTCTGAAAAAATGATGGCTCATGACTCTGCAGAAAAGAGGGTGCCCTGGAGTTCTCTCTGTGGCTCAGAGGGTTAAGAATCTGACTATCATCCATGAGGATGCGGGTTCCATCCCTGGCCTCGCTCAGTGGGTGGGGGACCCGGCATTGCTGTGAGCTGTGGAGCAGGTCACAGACGTGGCTGGCATCCCTCATTGCTGTGGCTGCGGTATAGGCTGGTGGCTGTAGCTCCCACTCCACCCCTGGCCTGGGAACCTCCAAATGCCTCAAGTGCGGCCCTAAAAAGCAAAAAAAAAAAAAAAAAAAAAAGAAAGAAAAAAGAAAGAAAAGAGGGGTGCTCCATTGTCCCTGGTAACGCACTGGTCTCCCTGGGTGATAAAAACAGTCACTCCTACAGCGACACTGGGTCCTCAGCCCTCAATTTTGGGAACTGGCTTGGGACTCAAGTCACCCGACCTCGTGGAAGGAGCAGATCTGTCCTAGCCACTCACGTCTCTGCGGTTCCCGACCTTCCTTGGGTCAGTGGGTTCTTTCAGTGCGGAGGGCGGGCAGAAGCGGAGCTCTGGCTCTGCCTAGGTCTCCTCTGGCCGGCTCCTCACTCAGCCCCATGGAGAATGTTCTCATTCAGGGAGCCACAGACTTGCATAGGTGAAGTCTTCTCTGCAGTGACACCTTCCCCCTCCCCTGCAGGGACCAGGATCATAAGCCAGCAAGGGGAGCTGAACTGGGGGTGGTTCTTCTTGGGGCAGGGTTGGTTGGAGGCCCCAGAGGGGTGGTCGCTGCTGTTTCCTATTTGTGGTTCTCCCCCTTCCTTGTCCCCTGCCTCTGTCCACAGTGCAGGTGTCAGGCCAAATCAGACATGCTGGGCAGTGGCTGGTTCGGTGGGGCAGGCTAAAGAAGCAGGGGAACTTATTCCAAGCTGTGTTCTACAACTCCTGCATGTGTAGGGGTGGGGGCAGTGGCCTGGGCCAGCCTTCAGGTCAGTGCTGACCTCAGCCAGAGCCTTCTGCTGCTCTGGCCAGTCCTCAAAGCTTCTGCCCACCCCGCCACCCTACCCTGCCGAGAGTGAGACCTTTCTTAAGAACCAAGGGCCTGGGCTATTAACGTGGGGCTCAGTGGCCGCAAGAAAGTGATGGGAGCAAGTTACATTTCCTGATTCTGACCTATTCACTAAAGATTTTTTTTTTTAAGGGCCGTACCTGCGGCATGTGGGAAGTTCCCAGGCTAGGTGGCGAATGGGAGCTACAGCTGCCAGTCTACACCACAACCACAGCCACAGCAACTAGAGATCCAAGCCATGTCTGGGACGTACACCACAGCTCATGGCAACGCTGGATCCCCCACCCACTGAGTGAGGCCAGGGATCGAACCTGCATCCTCATGGATTTTTTCCTGCTGCACCACAACAGGAACTCCCTCCCTGAAGATTTATTCCTCGGATTTCCCTCTCCTCCTTACTCTTGGGTTAGCCAAAGGTATGCTTTCTCAACAACTGAAAATTAAATAATACAGCCTTGGCATTCCCACTGTGGTGCAGTAGGTTAAGAACAAGACTGAAGCGGCTTGGGTCGCTGTGGAGGGGCGGGTCCGATCCCCAGTGCGTTAAAAGGGTCTGTCGTTGCCAGAGCTGCAGCATAGGTTGCAGCTGTGGCTCGGATTCAATCCTTGGCCCAGCAAGTTCCATATGCCGTGGTACATCAGTAATAATAATATAATAATAATAATAATAATAACGATGAAGCCTTACAAAAAACAAAAGCACTTTTTTTCTCTGTCAGAGTAGCCCCTTGCAACCAGGAGGAACTCTTGCCACTTCAACAGTGAAGTTGTTTTGAAACGTGGGTGAAACTGGGAAGGGAGCCTGAGCCCTTTCCTCCTTTTTTCTTGGTCCGTTTAATCAGCTTTCTAACGTTTGGGTTCATTTTAAAGTTTTGCAACCATAGAGTCAGCCTGGACAGCGCAGTGATGAAAAGCGCCCGTTGAGAGCATGTGTTTAAGTTGAGGATCCGTGACTCTGGGCAAGTAACCCTTATGCCTCCGTTTTCTCATCTGTTCAGTGGGGAAAGTAATCGTGCCTTCTTTGTGGAGCTGTTAGGTTTAACTGAGGAAATGCATGGAAAACAACACACTTGCTGGCATCCGTTTTCTTTCATAACCGTTCGCTCCATGATCGGGAGCTCAGATTCAAGTCGTTCCTCGTGGAGTGTGGGTGGAAGCTTGGAGTCATGAAAGGGAGAGGGCTTGGTGATCTGGGATTCAGAGCTTGGACAAATCATCTGGTGATGAGCATCTAGAACTCATTTCCAGCTCCTTTGCAAGTATCCGGGCTGCCCAGTCTCTGAGGGGAGTTGACTGGACCAGGGACGCCATGGTTGTGTTTTGGGTGCATTTACAATGGACCATGCTACTTTATCCTCACCAGTTGATCCTGTGCAGCCAGCACTAGAGGGTGTGGTCCACACACTAACAATGTTGGTCTAGGCTCTACAGAGACAGAGACAGGAGGGCAGGGTCGGTGGAAGGGCTGGCCTTCTGTTTGTGCAGCGCACCATGCTGAGAATGGATGAATCCAGCTACCATATTGGATTTGAGGCACCATTGCCTGGGTTTATCCATCAGACCCTCACCAGGACTTGCTTGAATGGGTTAAGAGGTCAAAGTTGAGTTTGGTTCTGTGGGTCTACACGGTGGATAGGATAGCATCTTAGGGGCACCCACAGTGGTTGGTTAGTGGAGGATGGCAGAGTAGTACCTGCTGTCTGAGCTCCCGGAGGCTCAGTGTTAGGAAATCCAGTTTCTCCGATGCTGAAGTTGGACACTGGTGTTTGATGTGGTTAAGCATGACAGGTTTTGTTTTGTTTTGTTTTTTAAATCTTCTCAGGGCCACACCTTCAGCATATGGAAGTTCCTGGGCTAGGGGTTCAATCAGAGCAGCAGCTGCTGGCCTACAGTACATAGGATCCAAGCCACATCCACAACCTGTGCCACAACTTGCCGCACTGCCGTATCCCTAACCCACTGATGGGCCAGGAATGGAACCCACATCATCATGGATACTAGTCAGGTTCTTAACCTACTGAGCCACAATGGAAACTCCAGATCCCCTTCTACTCTTAAAGCACTGTGCAGTAGTCTGAGTTCCCGAGTTTTGAAAAAGAGCAACAGAGGAATTCCTGTTGTAGCTCAGCAGTAACGAACCCAACTAGTATCCATGAGGACATGGGTTTGATCCCTGGCCTTGCTCAGTGGGTTAATAAGGATCTGGTGGGGCTGTGGTGTAGGCTGGCAGCTGCAGCTCTGATTTGACCCGTAGCCTGGGAACTTCCCTATGCCACGGGCGTGTCCCTAAAAAGAAAGAAAGAAAAAAAAAGAGCAGGATTTGGCTTTGCAAGTTTATTTGAGAATCTGATGGTGTCCTGTAGCAACTGCTGAGATACCATTAGACACTGCGAAAGTAGGGGCAGGTCCTTCCTTGTCTGTAAATACAGAGATAGAGCCTTTTAGGTGCTGTTTGCCTTCTACTGCTCCTGCTCTTCAGCCTTCTCAGCCTGCGTGGTTCTTTCGGATGAAAGGCCCTGTTCTAAAACGCTCTCTTGGAGTTCCCGTTCGTGGCTCAGTGGCTAGCGAATCCGACTAGGAACCATGAGGTTCTGGGTTCGATTCCTGGCCTTGCTCAGTGGGTTAAGGATCTGGCATTGCTGTGAGCTGTGGTATAGGTTGCAGACGTGGCTCAGATCCTATGTTGCTGTGGCTCTGGCGTAGGCTGGTGGCTACAGCTCCAATTAGATGCCTAGCGTGGGAACCTCCATATGCCATGGGAGCGGCCCTAGAAAAGGCAAAAAGACAAAATAAATAAATAAATAAAGCGCTCTCTCCTCTCCTCTCTCTGCCCGACCCGCTCTAGCCCTGAGGATGAAGATCAAAGAGGTGAAAAAAGAAAACGGCGACAAGAAGATCGTCCCCAAGAAGAAGAAGCCCTTGAAGCTGGGGCCCATCAAGAAGAAGGAGCTGAAGAAGCTGGTGCTATACCTGAAGAATGGGGCAGACTGCCCCTGCCATCAGCTGGACAACCTCAGCCACCACTTCCTCATCATGGGCCGCAAGGTCAAGGGCCAGTATTTGCTGACGGCCATCCACAAGTGGGACAAGAAAAACAAGGAGTTCAAAAACTTCATGAAGAAGATGAAAAATCACGAATGTCCCACTTTCCAGTCGGTCTTTAAGTGATTCTCCCGGGGCGGGTTGGGGCAGGGGGGCTGAGTTTCGGGTGGGGGGGGCGAGATGGGGGCGGAGCCGACCCCCCTGGACCCTCAGTGGGTCCCACTCCCTGCTCCTTCAGCGGTGGAGGGCGCCGTAATCCCATTGCTTGCAGCATCCCCCACCCGCTCCCTCCACCCCCACCCTCCGGACCCCAGTAGAGGCCATATGTAAAGCCGCACTCCCAGGTAAGGAACCCCATTTAGATTAGGAAGCTTTTAAAGACCTCCAGTGTGGAGCAGCTCGCCCCTGGGGAAGGGTGGCTGCTTCAGCATCTTAACCAGAGACAGTGTCACTGAACAAGGACATGTTGCCAGGAGAGAAAGGGGACAGGCGGCAAGTGAGAGGCAGCCACCAACAGTAGGTCGGGCCCCTTCTCTTTGCATCATCACCCTTTGCTTGTGGCACTCTCCACTAATCTGTTTCTTTGGAGCTAGACGCCTGGCTGGCAGGGCTGTCTGTTTTGGGGGCAGAAACAGACACACAACACACACAAACACACACACACACACACACACACACACACCCCACCCCACCCCCTGTTCCCCCGAAAAGCATTTCCAGAGAGTGGCAGGTGTAGGAGGAGCTTGAGAAATAATGGGGGACGGAGGGGGGGAGGGCAGGTGCCTGCCCCACCCACACCTCTCAGCTACCCTGGAGGTGGATAACACCTCCCTTCTGTCACGTGGTCACGCAGTGGGGAAGCACGTGCCTGCTTTGGGGTGAGGAAAAGGAAATGCCCCAGGCACCAAAGCCCTGGCCAGGCAGAGATGAGGATTTGCCTAAGAAGGCCATGGTTAGTGGTTTTCCAAAAGCATCGTTAAAGGAGAAAAAACAGAAAAAAAAAAAAATTAGAACAGTCCAGCCGGTGGCTTAGCCTAGGGTGCGTTGTCATGGGGTGAAAACTTAGTATTCTGAGTCCTCTGGGTGTTCATTTCACATTTCTTAAAAGAACAAGAAAAAACCCACTTGCTTTTCAAAGTTTAAAAAAAAAAAAAAATCTCCCGTTTGAAAGGTATGCAAAGGCCAGGGTCTCTGGGTGCCTTTGAGGCAACTTTCCAGCCAAGCGGCTGTGTCTGTCCTTGGGTGTTTACTGGTGGGAGGTGGCGTCTCCTAGAAGCATAGGCTTGGCCCCCTTGCTGAGGAGTTCTGGGTTGTCCTGGCCCCCACATGAATCAAAACTCACCGTGAGTCCCGTTCTTGTCTTTCCTATGAAGAAATGGAATCGTTTAAACTCGATTGCCAAGCGCTCAAAGACATTCAAAACACCCTTTCTGTCCTCTGGTACTTAAAATTATTTTTCATTTCTGCAGAGGGAAAGGTAAGCTGGAAGGGTCCCCCTCCAAGGGAGAGAGTTTCAAAAGTAAAGCATTTGAGGTCTTTAAGTCTCAAAGCCATGGTGTTTACTAAGTGACATACATAAACCCACTCACGGAAGCAGCTTGACTCCTCTTGTTCAATGGATAGGAAAGAAGTCCACCAAATTACTGGTAATGTCTCCCTCCAGTCTGATTCTTTATTCTCCGGAACACCTCAAGGACTTCAGTGATTGTCCTGTGGGCGAAGGTTTGCATCCCATCCAGCACTGCAGTGAGGCTGTGTCACCCCCATGGCTCTGCCTGACAGAAACAGTGCAAGATTCTGTCAGCCTCTGAAGATGCCAGTCTGAAAATCAGCTGGCCAACTTTATTACCTACCTGAGGTGATCCTGATCGAATTAACCCCTCATAATTAGCGATCCATCATTTCATGCTTTTTTTTTTCTTTTTTGGATTTCTCTGAACTTTAATCAAAGTGTTGGGGAACCTGAGTGATTTGACTGTAATTTTGGATGATTTTTAAAAAAATGTATATATATATATTAATTCATTAGAAGTACGCTACTCTCCTATTGTCAATTGAAATTCAGAGCAGTTTCATGAGTGCCTGGATCTGGGTCTCCATTTTCATTGATTAACTCAAGAGTTCTGTGCCCATTTGTATCCATTTGTTTGCACAGAGCCTGTCCTGAAAGGAGGCCTCTGTCCAGGGTAAGGGGGTCTAGGGAGCAGGGCTTGTGTGGGGCGTAGCAATCAGCACAGAGAGGTTACAAATGAAAAAGGTGGCTGGGCTGTGCAGCTCTCTAAGTGGACCTCTCAGGCGGGAAGAAGCAGTGTGGTCAGAGAGAGTTCAAAATACAGTGAAAATGTGCATTGTGGCTGCAGGTTTTGCCCCAACCACAGGGGCTCGGGCCCAGGGTTCACTGTGGCCTGGGATCAGCCTTGTCTGCAACACATTAGCCCTTTCAGGGCAGAGGGAGGCCCTGGGCCCAAAGCTGCGTTTTTCTCACCCACCTTTGTTTTTCTCAACGAAAGACAGAACAAAAACAATGTGCAGACTCGTTGGCTTGATCATTGATTTGCAGAAGGGGTGGTCTATGTGTGCTTGTAGTTATGGTTGGGGCAAAGGTCCTTTTTGTAAAGGTTTAACCTAGTCCTTCTGGGTGGCATCCTGTGAGGTCATGGGCAGAACTCCACCAAATCTTTGAAGACTATTAGTAGTTATCTTAGAAGCACGGAGTTCAGCGTTCCAAGAACACTTTATTTTTAGAGCATCTTGGCTCCTGGTGCTGTGGATTCGGGCTCCCTGAGGCAGAAGCCAATCAGAGCTCCAGTTTGCACTGGGATCTCTAAATTACAGAAACGCCATTGCCCAAGCCTAGCATCTGTTTTTCGCATCAGACACCAAGTGAGAGCAGCTCTGCTGTGACTTCGGAGCTGTTTTGGACTCAGAGGCCCCATCTCAGAAGCACACCTTAGGTAACTTGGTCCTTCTGACTTTTTCACCAGCAGATACATAGGAGGCAGATGAAATGCTGGTTTCTTCTAGTTCCTTCCGTAGCACCCCTCTTAGTCGACATCTTTGGCAGAAGCTTTGAATACTGTGAAAACGTTTTAACATTCCATTTCATTGGTGTGTTGTTGTTGCTGTTGTTTTTAAACTGCATTGTTACCCGATGTTTTGATGTTATCACTTATGTGAATAGTAATTCCTGTATGTGTTCATTTTATTTTCATGCTTTTCCTGCCATGTATCAATATTCACTCGACTAAAATTGCTCAATTAATCAATGGCAACGTGCATGGTGACTCCACCCGCCCCTCCCCAGTGGTACCCCGTTCACCCTTTTCTATTGCCCACATAACCCTCCCTTGAGTTTTTCCGAGGATGCTTTCCGGTCCCAGTTTGACAGCTTTCTCATGGTCCCAGGGCATGGGGTAGGGTGGGGGAGTACCTGGGAGGCACCTTGGAAACCTCCACCCCCATCCCACCTACACCACCTGTTCCCATGAATCACTTCCAGAAGTTTCTCCCGGCTGTATGTGTTTCAGGTCAGAAGAAGGTTAAATACTTGCACTCCAAGAATGTTATTTTTCAACCCTGCCTGAGTTCCTTTTCCATGTCGTTGGTTTCAGATATCTTTCCCCTCCGGCTGGTTCAATGTTAAAATTCCAACTAAAGTTGGAAAACTCTTTGGTATTTGGACTCTCAGACCCACATGAGCCTTAGAGGAGACCAAGGGCTGCCCCTTTAATTTACAGATGAGAAGCTAAGAGGTGAGAAGGCCAGGATTTCCCCAGGAGTTTGGGGCTCTTGGGTCACCGGTGTTGCTAGAACCAGAACTCAGGGCTCCCCAAACCCAAACTTACGGCAACAATGTCTGAATGACTGCTGAGCCTCCCTTGGGACCCTGACTGTGCCACTTGGTGAGCCCAAATTGCCTAAGACTAGGCTGCATTTTTCTTTTTATGGCCACACCCTCAGCATATGGAGGTTCCCAGGCTAGGGGTCAAATTGAAGCTGCAGCTGCAGACCTAAACCACAGCCACAGCAGTACCCGGATCCGAGCCACATCTGCAACCGACATCACAGCTTGTGGCAACACCGGATCTTTAACCACTGAGTGAGGCCAGAGATCAAGCCTGCATCATTATGTATATGAGTTGGGTTCTTGACCCTCTGAGCCACAATGGGAACTCATAGGCTATATTTTTCTAGCTGAAGGAATTCTGCTAGAAAAAGGATTTTTATCTGTAAGTACAGTGACAGCTTCAGTTCATGTCATGCCCTGATTGACAGGGCACTTCCGAACCTCGGACAACTGGCAGTATTATCCAGAAGTGAACAAATACTCCATATTCTCCAGTCCCCCCCAAACCATACCTAAGCACAAACACATCTTTTTTTTTTTTTTTTGGTAGGGCTGTGGGTGCAGCATATGGAGGTTCCCAGGCTAGAGGTCTAATCAGAGCTACAGCCACCAGCCTACACCACAGCCACAGCAATGTCAGATCTGACCTATGTCTGTGACCTACATCACAGCTCACGGCAATGCCAGATCCTTAACCTACTGAGTGAAGCCACAGATCAAACCTGAAACCTCATGGTTGGATTTGTCTCCACTGCGACGCACCGGAAACTCCAAGACACATCGTTTTTATGTCGTGGTATGAAGACTTGCAAAAATTCCACTAAGTCATGCTCCAGTATCAAAAGATTTTCCCAAACTGGAGTCTCCATTGTGGCTCAGCTGGACATAGCATCCATGAGGATGCGGGTTTGATCCCTGGTCTCATTCAGTGGGTTAAGTATCCTGTGTTGCCAGGAGCTACAGCATAGGTCGCAGATGCAGCTCAGATCTGGTGTTGCTGTGACTGTGGTGTAGGCCTGTAGCTACAGCTCCAATTCCACCCCTAGCCTGGGAACTGCCATATGCTACATGTGTAGCCGTAAAAAAAAAAAAAAAAAAAAAAATCCCTGGCATTCCAGTTGTGGCACAGCAGAACTGAATCCAACTATGCACCATGAGGTTGCAGGTTTGATCCCTGGCCTTGCTCATTGGGTTGGGGATCTGGCATTGCCATGAGCTGTGGTGTAGGTCACAGACTCGGCTCAGATTGGTGTGGCTGTGGCTGTGGCTGAGGCTGGCGGCTGCAGCTCCAATTCGACCCCTAGACTGGGAACCTCCATGTGCCATGGGTGCGGTCCCAAAAAGACATAAGACAAAAGAAAAAAAAAAAAGATTTCCCGAACTAGTGTACCTGATAGCCAACATGCCAGCCCAGCCAAGGAAAATACTGACATTTCCTTTTAGTTCCCCTGTGGTTAATAAGGCAGATTGCTTTTAGGGTGGGTGTGGATGTCATTGTCACCCCACTGGAACCCCATCGCCACAACCCATTCATTCTCAGTGCTGTTTTGAATTTTTAAAACTCAAATCACTCAAAAGATAATGAAGTGTGTACAAAGGCTTCCTGGCTCCAGCTGCTGGCATCACTTTGGAGTTTGGGGTGTTCAAGGGTTGGGACTGCTTAAACCTGACACTTAAGAGCTGCTGGCAGCACCAAGAACAGCAGCCTGGCCCTCCGGCTCCACCCAACTCACATCTCTTCAAGGAATTGTGCAGGTGCTCCTCTATGCTGGGGCAGAAAGAGATCAGAGATCAAGACCAATCAAGTTAGGTGGGTCTTACTTCTAAGGCAACAATAGGTCCAGAAGTGCTGAGAGTTTACTTTCTCTGCTAAGGAGGAGAAATCTGTACCAAGCATCCACTAGGACTCAAAGGAAATAGGGCAGACGGTTCTTAAATTTTAGTGTGTGTCACTGAGGGGAGTTTGCTAACACACAGGTTTCTGCCTCTCCCTCCCAGAAACTCAGATTCCGGAGGTTTGCCACGGGGCCCCAGAATCTCAACTTTGAGTTTGTGCTCTGGGTTTTCCAGATGCCCGCATTCCACTGGATCTTATGTTGTGTAACATTCTAGTAAGACCTAAGTGGCTTGTGGGTGAGAGGCTTTCCAAGGAATGCTTCTCAAACTCTAATAGGCAAGCAAGTCATCGGGGACCGTGTTAAAATGCAGGCTCTGATTGGATAGATCTGAGGTGGGGGGCTGGAGTTCTACATTTCTGATTGGCTCCTGGGTGAGAGGCGGGGCTGAGGCTGCAGGTCTGGTCCTGTCCACGGCAGCTGTAAGGCACACCCTCTGGGGTACCCAAGGCAGAGCCCATCTCCTTGGGGCCTCAAAACGTTAACCGTGCTTTGAGATGGAAGGAAAATCAAACTGCTGGAGAGTTGCAGTTAGAAACCCAAAGCTGTGGACCCACCTTCTCCACCTGCTTATTAGAATTCACTTTTGTCCCAGCTCTCCATGGTGGATTCTTTTCCCCAGACTCTGCTTATTCTGGAAACACACAGAATACTTTCCTTTTTTCTTTTCCCTATTAACCATCCAGCCTCTGCCCTCGACTGACCTCCCCCCAGCCCCAGACCCTCCCGCCGGGGGCCTTGGGGTTCACTACCTGCTGATGCTCCCTTCCACTGCCAAACAGTATCAGAATTTCGCACCAAAACAGGGACTTTCCATGTTTCAGTGTTCCTATCTGGGCAGCTTCAAGCTCAGGTTATGCGAGAGGCCACGAAAAGAAGGGGGCGGGGGCAGAGGGAATGAAGTATTTGGAAGGGAAATCCCACCTCTTTGATAAATTGAGGACAGCCTGCTGAACAAGGTTGATTTACTGGGGGGAAAGGCGTGAGGAATTTCCATCAGTAGAGGCCAAGGAAGGCCGCTCTTTGTAGATCTGGAGGAGACGGGTACCAGAACAAGCTCCAAATAGGAGCCGAAAGCTCCTGTGTCTTTATACATCTGTGGACTATTTAGATAAGTAGGGGCTGTACTTAATCAAGGAGAGAGCTGTTTGCTTAAATAAAAGGAGGGAAAGTTGCAAGTGTGTATTTAAGGAGAGAAAGAGGAGGTGAGATGAAGGAGAAGGGAGCCATTTTCCACAGCTGAAACCCCACCACTGGTTTTAATTAGGATGACCTTCTCATCGTCCAAGTGTCAGGGTTGGCTGATGCCCCCCCCCCCCCGCCCCCACGAGGTGAAGGATTCGGAATTCTCATGGTCCTGTCCTGGGCACCTCCGCCAAGCTCTGCTGTAGGCATCTGTGAGCTGCAAGGCATGGTTTCACCTTCTTTCTTCCCCGGAGTTCCCGAGACCGGGGCCCTGGAACTGTGACCTCTCTGGAAGCCTGTCCATTGGCTTGTCAGGTGGGATCCAGGGCTACTAGGACTATTCCGAGACTCCTCAGATGTCAGGACTTAGAGATAAATAAAGTAATCAAAACCCAGAACTGAATATTGGATTTCCTTTAAAAAGGAGAGGTGTTCCCATTGTGGTTCAGTGGGTTAAAGACCTGATGCAGTCTCCATGTGGATGTGAGTTTGGTCCCTGGCCTCGCTCAGTGGCTTGGGGATCCAGGGTTGCCACAAGCTGCAGTGTAGGTCTCAGATGCAGGTCAGATTCTGGTGTTGCGGTGGCTGTGGCTATGGCCTCAGCTGCAACTCCAATTCTACCCCCTGGCCCAGAAACGTCCATATGCTGCAGGTGCACCCTGAAAAAGAAAAGAGAGAGAAAGTTTTAGAAAAGAGGAGACCCTGCTGAAATGTTTTGTGCATGACTCCTCCACCTCTGTTGCATTTTTTTTGTTGTTGTCGTTTCTGTGACCTCACCCATGACATAGAGAAGTTCCCAGGCCAAGAGTCAAATGTGAGCCACAGCTGTGACCTATGCCACAACTGTGGTAACACCAGAACCTTTAACCCACTGTGCTGGGCTGGAATTGAACCTGTGTCCTAATCTGAACGACTGCAAGCAGATTCTTAACCTACAGCACCACAGCAGGAATGCCTCTGTTGCACTTTTAAAGAATTCACACCAGCATCACTGTCACTATTTATACCTGAGCATGGATTGGGGGTGAGAGGTGGTAGAAAGGCCTCAGTTTCCATTTTGCTTGTATAGTCCTCTGGAGAGTTTGTGCAGCTCTGGGCAATTTTGCCTCTTTGCCTAGATTTGGCCCCTCATCTGAAGGGATAAAGCACCGTGTGCCAAAACCCAAGTGCATGTTTCATAATGTGACCCCTAGACTGCCAGGGTGGGTGCCACAGAATTAACTGGACTCCTCCAGGGCCAGCACTCCCTCCCCAGGCTGGCAGCTGAGGCCGCTGGGAATCCAAGTCTGGCTGCCCAGCTTGGCAGGTTTCTCAGTGACTTCTGGCAGAAGTAGGCAAATGGGGCCCTGAGCTGGGCAGGGCCTGGAGGAGGCTCCAAGACCTCTGCAGAGGAGGGAGAGGAGGAAGAGGCAGCTTGGAGATGCTGAGAGGAAAAATGAGCCCCAGCCTGTAAAGTGCAATTAATGTCAGCAGGACGCCTTCCTAGCTCTGCCCCTGCCTTGCCAGCCACTGCCGCGCGTAAACTCTCTGTGCCCTCTCATAATGCTTTCAAGCTTCCTCCTTCCTTTCCAGTGCCTCCTCTCTGCAGGCTCTTTTAGGATGTGGAGGCTAGAGATGGGGGATGAAGGCAACACAGGATGCAGACTAAGTATGGCCCTGTTAGATGGATATCAGGACCCAGAGACTTGCTTTTATATCCTCATAATGAGTTGGAAGGAAAGAACGCATTTTATCTATCATCTGTCTATCTATCTGTCTGTCTGTCTTTTTAGGGCCACATCCATGGCGTATGGAAGTTCCCAGGCCAGAGGTTGAATCAGAGCTACAGCTGCTGGCCTATGCCACAGCCATAGCAACGCCAGATATGAGCCACATCTGTGACCTACACCACAGCTCATGGCCATGCCTGGATCCTCAACCCACTGAGCGAGGCCAGAGACGGAACCCGCATCTTCACGGATAGTGGTCGGGTTTGTTACCGCTGAGCCACAATGGGAAATCCCCAGAGAGAACTCATTTTAAAACCCTAGGGACTAGCTTGATTCTGCCTGATGGAAAAAGGACAGCTGGTGGTCACTTAAGCTCCGGGCAAAACATTTGCAGCCTAGACTCTCCTCGCTGTGATCTGACCTCTAGCTCTGAGCCGGAGAGCACAGCTCTGGACCGGGGACAGTTCTTTTCCAGGTCTGAACGCTCTCCATCAGGGATCCACTAAACCTCCAGCAGGTCCAGGAAAATCCTCCCCTTTTCTGACTCACAGTTTCCTCCCTGCCTGGCGAATGGAAGCGTGTTTGTTCAGAAGTGGTTTCAACTGCAGGGGAAAGAGATCCAGCTTTAAATCAAGTCAAATGAAATTCATGTGTTTCAAAAGGCATATACACAAACACACACACAGACACACACACACAAAAACACACACAGATACACACATGTGCCTGGAGCGGGTCACAACTCCGCCCCAGGAGGACAATTTTTTCAAAGTGCAAACAGCTCTGGGTCTAAATTGGTTGCTGTCGTTCTTTTAATCACTGTTATGTGTTGGGATGATTGTGAATGGCGTTGGGAATGTTTGTTCTCTTGTAATTGCTTGTTTCCTACTGAAATTTCCATGTCAGACCCTTTCATTGTTCTAAATTATCCCTTGCCTCCTATTCTGCCTGCCTGCCTGCTGGGGAGGCCAGAGCGGCACTGCTGGGATTGTTGGTCTCATTTATGGAACCGGGCGCCCTCCTACCCCAGGCAGGTCATCAGGCAGCTGTCACCCGCTGGCCATCAGGAATTCGGGGCTGTGAGCTCCCATGCTGTCCTGACCAGCTGAGGTCCTGGGTACTGAGCCAAACGTTCGGACAGGGGACATGTAACTAGGGCCTGGCTGGCCTCCTGATTTGGGATTAAGCTAACTGCATCCTCACCCCAAGTATTTCAGAGGAAATGTGACCCTTGCATTTCTTAATGTGTACTTAACTCATTAAAATGCTGATTTACAAGAGGTGGATAATGTCCAAGCAAACTTCAGGGCCTCTGTTCCAAGCCAACCTTTTTTTTTTTTTTTTTTTTCCTGATGTCTTTTTGGGAGGAGGGTAGGTGGGAAGAACTAAGGGAAGACCTTGACTTTGAACCTGGGAAATAAGTGACAGTCCATCAGGAGTGAAACTTGGCCTGAGAAGCCAGGAATGATGACCTTTGGAACCAACTAGTTCTCTAGTGGACAAGCCACACCTTTCTAGACCTAATCAGAACCACCTGGACTTGCTCATGGCCCAGTCACTGTCTGGGCAGCACGAAGCATTTGAACTTGACCTGTGCTGCCAGTGAGCCAGAGTCCATGATAAGAGAGGCCAGCATCCATTCACAGGAGTAAATGCTTATCTTCGAGAGCCCTGGAACAAACATGCCATGTTGGTTGGTCTCTTCTCTTCTCCTAAAATTCCGGCGACACCTCCCACAGACACCAATTTACTCCTGCAAAATGTCCAGCCCTTCCAAGAACTTCATGTGCATTTTCTTACAGGGTTCACAGAAAACCTGTTTGGATTGGAGTAATAGGATAAGGACTCATTATGAATTCAGCCAATGGAGAGGGTGTAGAGAAAAGGGAACCCTCCTGCCCTGTTGGTAGGAATGTAAATTGGTGCTGCCACTATGGAAAAGAGTATGGAGATTCCTCAAAAAACTAAAAATAGAGTTGCCATATAATCCAGCAATCCCACTCATGGTCATCTCTCTGGAGAAAACTCTAATTTGAAAAAATACTCCTATGTTCACTGCAGCACTATTCACAATAGCCAAGACATGGAAGCAACTTAAATGTCCATCAACAGATGAATGGATTAAGATGATGCAGTACACACATACAATGGAATACTACTCAGCCATAAAAAAGAACAAGATAATGCCATTTGCAGCAACATGGATGAAAATAGAGATTATCATATTAAGTGAAGTCAGAAAGAGAGATACAAATACCATATGATAAGACATGTGTGGAATATTAAATATGATACAAATGAACTTATTTACAAAACAGAAAAGGTAGAGTTCCCATTGTGGCTCAGCAGGTTAAGGAACTCATTAGCATCCATGAGGACGTGGGTTCAATCCCTGGCGTTGCTCAGTGGGTTAAGAATCTGGTATTGCCAAAAGCTGCAGTATAGGTCGAAGATGTGGCTCAGCTCCTGCATTGCTGTGGCTATGATGCAGGCCAGCAGCTACATCTCCAATTTGATCTGTAGCCTGGGAGCATCCAGATGCCACAGGTGTGACCTTAAAAAGAAAAAAAGACAAGTTGCCCCGGTACAAGCCATGTGCTGAGGGCAATGCAGTGGAGGAGACCCAGAGCTAATATTGGTGGGTTCTTCACCCGCTGAGCCACAATGAGAACTTCTTTGGTAACTTGTCTGGGTGGTTAAGAACAAAAAGGGTGGAAACAGCTAGCCATCCGAGTTTGCAGATGGGGGCTGATGTGGGGCCTCCCAGGAGAAAGGAAAATCCCTCGAAGGGGTGACGAGACAGGACAGCATTCCAACAGCCTGGCTGGCCCTGCCTAGGCACACTTCCTCAACCCTCGTTGGCACCATGGCATTGAAAGTGTCTTCAGTTAAACTGGCTTTGTTTTTTCCATTATGAGGGGAGCATGGTGAATTCATGGCAGTAGGTCTGAATGGTCTAAAGGTTGGTCTGGCTTCACAGACGGTGTCCATCAGCTGCTGACATACCGAGGAAATTAGGGAAAGCTGGCTTTCCAGTATTTCTTTGGCAGAGGACCCAACAACTGACACCGATCAGAATTAGGGCCCGTAAAGCATCGAGCCAGGACCTGAATGCTGAGCGTTTCTTTCTAAGATGCTTTCAGCCCCTTATCTTCCAGATCAGTAAATGTCTGCATTTGTCTCACTCCCCTGGGGACTCTTTATTGATTTTAGGATGAACCTGTCTGGTGCAAGCAGTGAACTGAGCTGACCAGAACCCCTGGGGCATTTTCTGCTACATACGTGGCTTATTTTGGATCTCTCTCTCTCTTTTTTTTTCTTTGTCTTCCACCCTGCAGCATATGGAAGTTCCCAGGCCAGGGATCAGATCAGAACTGCAGTTGCAACCTCCACTTCAGCTCCTGCCATGCTGGGTCTTTGACTCACTATGCTGGGCTGGGGATCAAACCTGTGTCCTGGTGCTATAGAAATGCCGCCAGTCCTGCCGCACCATGGTGGAAATGCCTCATTTTGGATTTTTATGCAAAGTTCATTCTTTAAGATTTCTTGCTGTCTGACTTGAAAGATGCATACTCAGAAGGCAGGGGGAAAAAAAAACCCATCATCAAAACAAAAGCCAACCATCGACAGGAACAACAAAACCAAAAGCCAAAAACCAAATCCTTAAGTTTAGCATAGGTCTGCAAACAATAAAAGGGGGATTTCTCGATAACCTCGTACAAACTGACTTGGCAAGTGAGTGGCAGAAAGGGAAGGTTAGCTCCTGTCTAAGTCCACACCTACTCACTGGGGCCACTCTGAGCTCCAGGGCCCACGTCATCAGCACAGGGTGCTAGTCTCTCACATCTTGACATCTTGAGAAGAGCCCCGGTATTGAAATTGGCTTAAAACACTGTTCCTTACAGGAAACAAAAGAAAAAACTGGATGCATTGGATTACACCAAAATTCAAAACTTCTGTGCATCAAAAGACACAATCATCAGAGTGAAATGGCAACCCACGGAATGGGAGAATTTGTAAATCATACATGTGATAAAGGGATAATACTCAGAATATATAAAAACTCTACAACTCAACCACAACAAAGTAAACAACCTGAGTAAGAAAGGGGTCAGGGACTTGAATAGGCATTTCTCCAAAGAAGACAGAGAAATAAGTTGGAGTTTCTGCTGTGATGCAGTGGGTTAAGAATCTGACTGCAGCTGCTCAGGTCACTGTAGAGCTGTGGGTTCAATCCCCAGCCGGGCCAGTGGGTTAAAGGATCCAGCCTTGCTGCAGCTATGGTGGAGGTTGCAGCTGGCTTAAATTCGATCCCTGGCCCCAGAACTTCCATACGCTGTGGGTGCAAGGAGGGTGGTAGGGGTGATGGGGGGAAGATATACAAATAAGCACATTCAAAGATTCTCATCATTGCTCATCAGCAGGGAAATGCAGATCAAAACCACAACATACCACCTCATATTCATGAGAAGGGCTACTATCAAAACCCAGAAAATAATAAGTGTTAGTGAGGCTGTGGAGAGAAGTTGGAAGCCTCATCTGCTGCCATAGGGAAGGTAAAAGACCACAGGTGCCATGGGCAATAACATGGTAGCTCCTCAAAAAATGAAAAATAGAATTACCATGTGATCCATGCAGTTCCACTTCAGCAGAATGGAAGGCAAGGTCTTGAAGAGACTTGTACACCCAAGTTCAGAGCAGCGTTAGTCACAATAGTCGAGAGGGAGTTGAGTGGATGAATAAAGGGTGATATATCCATACAAAGGAATATTATTCTGCCTTAAAAAGGAAGGGACCCAGCAATCCCACTCTTGAGCATATATCCAGACAAAACTTTCCTTGAAAAAAGACACATGCACCCGTGTGTTCCCTGCAGCACTATTCACTATAGCCAAGACATGGAAACAACCTAAATGCCCATCTACAGATGAATGGATTAATCAGATGTGGTGCATATACACAATGGAATGCTACTCAGCCATAACAAAGAACAACATGGATGGAACTGGAGACTCAAACTAAGTCAGAAGAGAAAGACAAATACTGTATAGTATCACTTATATCTGGAATGTAATATACAGCACAAACGAACCTTTCCACAGGAAAGAAACTCATGGACTTGGAGAACAGACTTGTGGTTGCCAAGAGGGAAGAGGGGGCGAGTGGGATGGACTGGGAACTTGGGGTTAATAGATGCAAACTATTGCCTTTGCAATGGATAAGCGACAAGATCCTGCTGTATAGCGCTGGGAACTGTATCTAGTCACTTACGATGGAGCATGATGGAGGATAATGCGAGAAAAAGAATGTATATGTGTACGTGTGACTGGGTCACCTGGCCGTACAGTAGAAAATTGACAGAACACTTTAAACCAGCTATAATGCAAAAAATAAAAATCATTAAAAAAAGAAAATGACAAAAAAAAATTTTAAAAAGGGAAAGGGATTCTGACACAGGCTACAACACAGATGAAACTTGAGGACGTTCTATGATCTGAAATAAGCCAGTCACAAGAAGACAAACACTATGATTCCACATAGATGAGATTCTTGGAATAATCAAGTTCGTAGAGACAGAAAGTAGGTGATGTTTGCCAAGGGCTAGGGAGGTTGTGGTGGAGAGCCGTTTCGTGGATACAGTTTCAAGTGTGTGAGGTGGAAAAGGAACTGGAGATGGGTTACATGATGCACAGCAGCCATGAGAGTGAACTTGACACTACTGAACTCCACAGTTAAAGATGCTTTAGATAGAGTTCCCTGGTGGCTCAGTGGGTTGAGGATCCAGTGTTGTCATTGCCATCATTCATCATTGATGCTGTTGGCGTGGGTTCAATACCTGGCCCGGAAACTTCCACATGCCGGGGGTGCCGCCAGAAAAATGGTTAAGATGGTAAATTGTGTTATGTGTATTTACCACAATTAAAAATAATGTTTAGAGAGTTCCTGTTGTGCCTCAGTGGGTTAAGAACCCAAAGTTGTCTCTGTAAGGATGCGGGTTTGATCCCTGGCCTCACGTAATGAGTTAAGGATCCGGCATTGCCACAAGCTGCAGCATAGGTCGCAGATGTGGCTCAGATCTGGAGTTGCTGTGGCTGTGGCTTAGGCCTGCAGCTGCAGCTCCAATCTGACCTCTAGCTGGGAAACTTCCATATGCTACGGGTGTGGCCCTAAGAGGGAAAAAAAATCCAAAAACTGTTTCATCTCTTCTGGGCCTTTCTGGAATAAAAGGGAGTGTCCAGAGCCTGGGAGAATGTGAGTTGGAAGAAATTAGGTGCAGCAGGCCCTAATTTCTTTTCTTTCCTTTCCTTTCCTTTCCTTTCCTTTCCTTTCCTTTCCTTTCCTTTCCTTTCCTTTCCTTTCCTTTCCTTTCCTTTCCTTTCCTTTCCTTTTCTTTCCTTCCTTTCTTCTTTCCTTCCTTCCTTCCTTCCTTCCTTCCTTCCTTCCTTCCTTCCTTCTTTCCTTCCTTCCTTCCTTCTTTCTTTCTTTTTTTGCTTTAGGCCTTAGGGCCGTACCTGCAGCATATGGAGGTTCCCAGGCTAGGGGTCGAATCACAGCTACAGCTGCTGGCCTACACCAGAGCCACAGCAATGCAGGATCTGAGCCCCGTCTTCGACCTACACCATAGCTCACGGCAACGCCGGATCCTTAACCCACTGAAGGAGGCCACGGATCGAATCTGTGTCCTCATGGATGCTAATTGGGTTAGTTAACTGCTGAGCCATGATGGTAACTCCTCATGTTATTTTTGGGTGTACAGCAAAGTGATTCAGTGATGCATGTATACATACCTATTCTTTTCCAGATTCTTTTCCATTATCGGTTATTCTAGGATATCGAGTATAGTTCCCCATGCTATAAGTAGATCCTTGTTGTTTATCTCTTTTATATACAGTAGTGTGTCTCTGTTAAGCCCAGACTCTTAATTTATCTCCACCCTTTCCCCCTTCAGTAATCATATGTTTTCTATGTCTATGCCTGAATCACCTTCCATTTTTACAAGTTTAGCTTTTTTTTTTTTTCTTTTTAGGACCACACTCTTGGCATGTGGAAGTTCCCAGGCTAGGGGTTGAATCAGTGCTGCAGCTGCTGGCTTATACCACAGCCACAGCAACTCGGGATCTGAGCCACAACTTTGACCTACACCGCAGCTCATGTCAACAACGGATCCTTAACCCACTGAGGGGGACCAGGGATCAAACCTGCATCCTCATGCATACTAGTTTGTAACCCAATGAGCCACAATAGGAACTCCCAAGTTTGGCTTTTTTAGATACCACACGTGAATGATCTCAGTGAGTATTTATCCTTTATTGAGCTCAATCCTCACACGGTCCATCCCTGTGGGGCGTGTTGGGGGACGAGGACAGAGGTTTAAGGGTACAAACTTGCAACAGGTAGGAAATAAGCCTTAGAGACCCAATGCACAGTATAGTGAATATAGACAAAGAAATAGTAAAATCATCAAGCTTCCCAAAGACTAGACCTTAATTATTCCACCCACTCAAAAGAAACGATAACTATGTGACATGATTGAGGTGATAATTATCATGACAATGGCAATCATATTGACAAGATATTAATGTATCGAGTCAACATGTCATACCCCTGAAATTCACAGTGTTATATGCCAAATATATTTCAATAAAAATATTCAAAGGCAAAAACAAATCATTTTCCCTCATAGCGCTCCCTCTGGCTTCCCCCCCCCCAATCCTCAGTCTTTCTGTTTTCTTTCTTTCTTTTTTTTATGGCCACACCTGCAACATACGGAAGTTCCCAGGGTAAGGGTCGAAACAGAGCTGAAGCTGTTGATGCCACAGCCATGGCATTCCACAGCAACACCAGATCCGAGCCACATACTTGACCTATACCACAGCTTGCAGCAATGCAGGACCCTTAACCCACTGAGCAAGGCCAGGGAGCGAACGTGTATCCTCACAGACACTGTGTCGTGTTCTTGACCTGCTGAGTCACCATGGGAACTCTTCCTCTTTTGTCTTCCAAGCCCTCTCCTTGTCTTTCTCTCTCCTCAGCTCCTCTTCATAACCACATACAATCTGTGACTTGAGGACCCTCGTTTTGAGTGCCCTGCAGCAGGGACCCTCCCTCTGGCCGGACCACACCCAGGGAATCTGGCCCTGCTGTAGCAAGTCAGGCAGCCTCCTTGGCCAAGGCTGCCCTCTTCATGCTTCTCGGTCACCAAGTTCAGACTTCCCTTGACTTGAGAGCATCCATGACTGGTGTACAGCAAGATCATCATAGCCACCATAGCAGAGCTGAAGGAGTAGCATCCTCTCCAGGGAGCAGCAGGGATGCTGCTGTTTCCTGAGGGGCTGAAACGTCGCACATTCTGCCTGCATGCTGCCCTCCGTACTGGTGCATCCTTGTATGCAGTAACCAAAACAAGGCACGATTGTTCTCCAGCCTGGGGGGTGCATTCCTCCCACAGCCCCTCACACTGTAATCAAGCTGTGTGCCTGCCACGCACACAAGGCTCTGCACACAAGTGTATCCCTTCACATGCAGCAGGCCACCTTCCATCTGTCAGGTCTGCTTCCCCAGGTGGGGACCACTGGCCCTGGGCCCTGACACCCTGCAGGTCAGGGAGAGCCCCGAGGGAGATGAAAGAAATATCCCACTTTACTGAGGTAGGGGACAGCTGGCAGCCTCATTTTCTGAAGAGCTTTAAGAGGTACAGAACCCTTCTAAAGGGTCATCTTAGCAGTCAGCCGCTTTCCTTAGTGCGATAGGGTTTCCCTGGTCGGGGGCCATCAGGCTGGACCTCCTTGGCACTTAGTAGGTAGGAAGAACAGCCAATTCTCTCTGCCCAGCCTGCTCCATCCAGACTGAGGGAGGCCATTCTGTTGTTTCCAATTACTGATAAAAGCCAGCTCTAGGAGTTCTCATGGTGGCTCAGTGGGTTAAGAACCCAACTAGTATCCATGAGGATGTGGGTTCCATCTCAGTGGGTTAAGGATCCAAGTTGCTGTGGTGTAGGTTACAGATGCTGCTCAGATCCCGTGTTGCTGTGGCTGTGGTGCAGGCTGGCAGCTGTAGCTCTGATTCAACCCCCTAGCCTGGGAATTTCCACATGCCACGGGCGAGGCCCTGAAAAGAAAAAAAAAAAAAAAAAAAGCCAACTTTATTGGGTAAACCACTGGGCCAGCTATCATGAAGGCAAAGGTAAAGCAGAAATGAGTCCTGCCCTCAAGTACTTTGCAATTTCGTGGGACAGAGAAGACATGACATAAATAACCACAGTGTAGGGAGGAAGGGATGCCTCCAATCAGAGGCATGAATGCGCTCCCCCAGGGGGTCTCAGAGCAATGCTACTTAGGAGGATGGAAAAAGTCAGGCAGGTGCCACTGACGTTGGGCCCCAGAGAGTGGGGAATACGTGATTTGCCAAGTCAGGAAAGGGTGTTTGGGGCAGAGGGAACAGCATGACCCATGGAGCACGGAGCTGACACTGAGGGAGCCACAGAAAGCAGATGCCCCGGAGATGGATCTAATCAGAAGTCACCTTGACAATCCCAGAGGGGCCCCCAGGAGGAGGAAAGGCATAACCTGTGTCTGTCTCCTGTTGCAAGTCATAATGACCGACTGCTTGGGGATGGGTGGTGACAGCCACTGAACTGACCCCCTGGTAGGTCTGGGTCTCTGGAGGGCTGCCACTGACACGCAGGAAAGAGGTGCAGAGACTGCTGTTTAATGGAGGGATTTGCTGTCTGCTGAATCTGATAATACAAATTTTGAGTTTATAGTCCATGTGCTTTGCTTTTTCTTAATTTTTTCGTTTTTGTGGTATCTTTGACACTTTAGGGTTCCTTGGAATTTTCTGCTGACCTGGCAGTTAAGGCTCTGGTGGTGTCACTGCTGTGGCTTGAGTCACTGCTGTGGTGCCAGTTCAATCCTTGGTCAGGCTTCTACATGCTGCAGGTGCAGCAAAAAAACCAAAAACCAAAAACCAAAAAAAAAATCCCCGTGTGTGTGTGTGTGTGTATCTATATATGTATAGATACACACACGCACACACAAGCACACACACACACACACACACACACACACACACATATATCTATGAGGAATGACCACAATTAAAAATGATTTTTAAAAAAATACATATATATTTATACATATCTATATATAGATATGTATATATATCTATATATACATATATATCTATATATACATATCTGCATTTACATACATACATTAGAATACATATATATTTATATATGTAAATCTGTATATACATATCGATATCTATATATATACATATCTATATCTATATCTATCTATCTATATATAGATATATATATGGTCCCTGGACAGACTGGAAAGAAAAAACTCACAGTCTTTTTATGACAGAGTTAGAGTAGGCCCCCCCAAGTCCCCGCTTACTCCCCTGTTCTTTGTGAAACAGGCCCCTTTCTCCCTCAGTGCTATTTGCTGAGATCTGCTGTCTGAAGCCCAGTCTGTGTCCTCTCTCCAGATGGACCACACATAGCCCATGTCAGGTCTGCACAGCCGTGTTGGACTCACGTTTTGGATTAGGACACGGGTCTAAGGTGTCCGAGACACCAGGGGCTGGACATTTTGGGCCCATAGTGGGCACCCTGGCTGGTGAGGCAGATCTGGACCCTGGTTTGGCCATGGCAAGGACACCGTCTTGGACCCATGGAGGCTCAGCAGCAGCTGTTCTTTCTCTTTTTTATTTTTGTTATTATTATTTTCTTTCTTTTTAAGGCTGCAACCCATGACACATGGAAGTTCCTGGGCTAGGAGTTGAATGGAAGCTGCAGCTCCCGGCCTACACCCCAGCTTGCAGCAACACTGGATCCTTAACCCACTGATCAAGGCCAGGGATTGAACCCACATCCTCATGGAGACTTGTAGGGTTCTTAAGCCGCTGAGCCACAATGGGACCTCCTCCTTTTCTATTTTATTTTACTTTTTATTGAAGTATAGTTGATTTACAACGTTGTATTAGTTTCAGGTGTTCAGCTATATATACATTTCTTTTTCAGATTCTTTTCCTTTATAGGTTATTACAAACTATTGAGTTGAATGACAATGTATTGACCACAATTAAAAATGATTTTTTAAAAAATACTCCTCTTTTTAAGGAAAGAACAATTAATGAGGAGCTGTTGGTGCAAATACCCCCACAGTGTACACCGGACTGGGGATCATTTGATTCCACCAGAGAACGTGGAGAAACATTTTTCAATATCATAAAGGCCCCAGAAGGGACACACCTAATGGCAGCACTTAACAAATCTGGAAAAAAAAGGCTTCTCTACACTTGCCTGAAAGGTTTTAATAAAAGCCCCAAAGATTAAACTGATGTGCAAAGAACTCATTTGACTGCCAGAAAAAAAATCCAAATCTCTCTCTCTCTCTCTCTTTTTTTTTTTTTAGGGCTACATCTGTGGCGTATGGAAGTTCCCAGGCCAGGGACTGAATCCAAGCTGCCGATGCAGGCCTACGCCACAGCCACAGAAGTGCCAGATCCGAGCCGCATCAGTGACGTATACCACAGCTCATGGCAACACCAGATCCTTAACCCACTGAGTGAGGCCAGGAATCAAACCCAAGTCCTCACAGATACTAGTCAGGTTCGTTACACTGGGCCATGAGGGGAACTCCAAGTCCAACACTCTTTAAAGAAACGCAAGAAAATCCAGCATTCAAGAATGCAAAATTCACAAAATCACTAGATTTGCAAAGAAGCAGGAAAATGTAACCCCACAACTAAGACAAAAAACAAACCAACAAAAATGGCTCAAAAGAAACAAATCCAGAAACAGACATGATGGAAAGGAATAGCAAATCAATACTTTAATTTCCCAAACTCCACACGCCATGCAGGTGGTGGAACTCAGCCACTCTCCTCCAAAGGACAGAGTATGGAATGGGAAAAATAGTAATTTACAGGCAGAGATGTGGCAGACCTTAATTTAATCAAGTAAATTTATTTAAATGTCAGCAGCAATGTTTAATTATCTTTGATCTCCTGCATGAGAAGGACACTTCACCTCCGTGGTATTCCTCCCAAACCTCCATCTAACCCCAGTCTAAACATGAGGAAACCTAATGAAGAACCATGCTAGAAAATATTTGACCAGTACTCTTCCAAACTGTCAAGATCATGAAAGCAAGGAAAGATGGAGAAAAAGTCACAGTCCGAAGGAAACTAAGGAATTTCAATGATGAAATGTGGTAAGATAGTCTGGATTGGATTCTGGATACAGACAAGGACCTTAGTGGAAACACTTGTAAAATCCAGCAAAGTCATGTCTGGACTTTCGTCCTTAACAATACACCAGTTTCTTTCTTAGTTTTGACAAATGTACCACAGTTACGTAAGATGCTGCTCTTAGGGGAAATGCTGGGTTGGGTATAGAGGAATCTGGGACTATCTTTACAACTTTTCTGTAAATTTAAATTGTTCCAAAATAATGAGTTTATTGGAATGACAGAGCCATGATATAGATGCACAGTATGGAGTTCCTGTTGTGGTGCAGCGGTAATGAACCCGACTAGTATCCATGAAGACACGTGTTCAATTCCTGGCCTTGCTCAGTGGGTTAAGGATCCAGTGTTGCTGTGAGTTGTGGTGTAGGTCGAAGATGAGGCTCGGATCTGGCATTGCTGGGGCTATGGTGTAGACCTGCGGCTGCAGCTCCAATATGACCCCTAGCTTGGGAATGTCCATGTGCCACAGGTGCAGCCCTTAAAAAAAAAAAAGACAAACATTTAAAAATTTTAAAACATAAAAAATATGCACAATATGTTCAAAGAGCTAGTCAAAACTATGACGATAACGAGAATGGAAGAGAAAGAAACGAAATAGAACTTCTAGAGGTGAAAAACCATATGCTAGCTACAAGAGATGTACTTTAAAGAAGTCACAAGGGAAACTGGAAAGTATTTTGACCAGAATGAAAATAAAACCATAAAACACCGCCTGGGTGAGCCTTTTATTTATCACAGCTCTTCCCAGAGAGTCCTGTCTGAACCAGAAATTTATCTTCCCTGAGTGGATGTTTTGAGTTGGAAAAGTTATGGCTGTGGCCTGCTGCTCCTGGGGCCTGAGCTTGCCAAGGACTGGGAATTCACAGTGTTTAGGGAAGCCAGGCGCAGGTACTTGAGTCCGGCGAGAGGCGAGAGCGCGCGGCGTAACTCTCTTCATTCCTGTCCAGAGCTGGGGGGCCTCAGGTCTCTGCCCCCACCCCTGGGATGTCAAGGTCTGGCTGGACTGCTAGGCTGATGAGTTTCCTAGTGCTGGCTCAGAAAGGATTTGCTGAAGGGACTGCTGGATGGATGGTTGTCACATGCGATTTGCAAGCTGGGGGTTAGGGTGGAGCAGGGAACTGCTGTCTTTTTGCCGAATTTGGCTCTTCTGCTGGGCAAGGCCAAGAGCCGGGGCCTGTTCTTTCTGGTCCTGTGTTCCCTGTTCTGGTCGGGGACACCCCAGCCCCCAGGGTCACCCAGCTGCAAAATCCCACTTTCCCATGAGACACCGTGCCTCCCCTCCCCCTCTCCCAGGACCTGGCACATTTAGCCAGCCTTGCATTCCACTTGGGTGGCCTCCAGCTCCCTGCCCCTCCTCTTCACACCCCACCCCCACACCTCCAAGCTCTCACTGGCTGTCAGCTGGACTGCCCTGAGCCGGGCTTCTGCCTCAGGCCTAGAAAGCAATAAGAATCCAAGTGACAGGAATTCCCTGCCACTCAGGGGGTTAAGGATTTGGTGTAGTCACTACTGGGCCAGGTTCCTGGCCCAGGAAGTTTTGTATGCAGCAGGTGCAGTCCAAAAAGAAAAAAAAGAAAGCAAGTGACAATGGGGACTTGTGTCTGGCCCCTAAACCTGTATCTATAGCAATGCCTGACACCTAGCTAATAGTCACTCAATGAATAGGGAATGAAAACACCTTTTCTCCAATACTTTTTTTTTTTTTGTCTTTTTGCTATTTCTTTGGGCCGCTCCCTCGGCATATAGAGGTTCCCAGACTGGCGGTCCAATTGGAGCTGTAGCCCCTGGCCTATGCCACAGCCATAGCAACGTGGAATCCGAGCCGCGTCTGTGACCTACACCACAGCTCACAGCAACGTCGGATCCTTAACCCACTGAGCAAGGGCAGGGACTGAACCTGCAACCTCATGGTTCCTAGTCGGATTCGTTAACCACTGCACCACAACGGGAACTCCCCTCCAATACTTTTAATTATATTCTACGACTAAAGCGCATTTATCATATAGTTTGCCCTCCACCCGCCCCAGTTACATGACCTGTGTCCTAAATTTGTTTTTGTTTGGTTTTTGTTTTGGATGCACCCAAGGCACGTAGAAGTTCACAGCTCAGGGATCAAACCTGAGCCACATCAGCAACAACACTGAATCCTTAACCCCCGAACCACCAGGAGATTCTGACCTGATTTTGGTGTTTACCATTCTCATTCCATTATATATATATATGACTATTTCTATACAGTATTATCCTTAACCATGTAGTGTAACAATAACAGTAGGCGTTCTCATTGTGGCTCAGTGGTAACAAACCTGACTAGTATCCATGAGGATTTGAGTTCAATTCATGGCCTCTCTCAGGGGGTTAAGGATTGAGCATTGCTGTGAGCTGTGGTGTAGTCTGCAGACACCACTCACATCTGGCATTGCTGTGGCTGTGGCATAGCCTAGCGGCTATGGCTCCAATGTGATTCCTAGCCTGGGAACTTCCATGTGCTGTAGGTACACCCCTAAAGAGCAAAACAATAATTGTATAATTTTGCATTTTTCAAAGTTTACTTGAAAGGCATCATATATATGTATGTATGTATCACTTTCCAAATTTGAAAATCTAAACCTTGTGTGATTCTCCATGTTGATAAGCGCATGAAAAGAGTTTGCAGATTAGTGCATGGTAGGCTGTGTATTTAAGCTCTAAACTCTATTAGCTGCATGATCATAATTTATTTATAAATACTCCTGTTGATGGACGAATTGTTTGCTTCTATTTTCCAAAGAAATCAAAGAAGCCCCTCTGGGCTCTGTTATGCTTCGCAACTATTTTTCTGATCTTTATAATAAAAGTCTCCAAGTTGAACTCTGAGTGGAGGCCGAAATCCCTCAGCAGGTAAGAGGAGAGAAGAGGAACTGAATACTTGTCTGTAAATTCGTTTCCCTTTATACATCAATAATACCTACTGGGTGCCTTCCTAACCATGTGCCAGTGTTAGGGGACACTGACTGAAAATGCCCACCTTGGCACGCACGTAATAGCTGCTTGCATGAGTTGTGGCATAACAGGAGGCCCTGATAAGGAACGTGGTGCTGCCCTGAAGACTAACCCAGAGGATGTGGGAGGGGCCTGCAGGAGGGAGGAGACCACCAACCTCCCAGCATCCTTGGCACCAGAATCCATCTTGGCCGAGAGATGCCTGCACCACCAGGAAGGACCCTGAGCCAGATCAAGTACCACCCGAGCAAGATGATTGGTCAGAGGCAACCTGGAAACTAACCCCGTTCCCATAAAACCTGAGACATGAGCCATGGGGCAGAGCAGTTCTCCTGGGTTCCCTCACCTGCTGCTCTCTGCCCGGGTGCCCCTTCCCAATAAAGTCTCCTGCTTTGTCAGCATGTGTGTCTCCTGGGATAATTCATTTCTGAGTGTTAGACAAGAGCCCACATTCAAGCCCTGGAAGGAGTTCCCCCCCCCCCTCCACTTCCTGCAGTACTGGGTCTCTGCCAGGCACTCAGTATACCATCCCGCACAGAATAGTCTGGACTCTGCCCTTAGGGAGCTTACTGGCTAGTGGGAGAGACGGGATGGCAGAAGCACAGAATTAGTGATGTCCCAGAAGAAACCAGGAAGTACTCAGGATCGTCAGTTCAGTTCCAACCGACCCCCTTCTGTGCTGACCTCGCCGGGCATCAGAAATTAGTCTGGGCATGGAGTCTTGGGCAATGGGTTGATGCCCAAGGAGGAGAAGTGGGACTGGGTACAGGCTCCTGCTCAGATGTGAAGGGGGATTCAGAGCAGTGAGCCCTCAGGGACCGGCTGGGGCTGGACAGCAAGCAGGAGAACTGTTGCCCCTCAGGATCCTCAGAGAATTGGCTCCAGGACCCTCATGGATACCAAAATCCAAGGATGCTCAAGTGCCTCATATAAAATGGTTGAATCCCTGGATGGGGAAGCCACGGATGCAGAGGCCAAGTGCAGGTAGAACCAGACAAGGATGAGGGCAAGAACTACAGAATAGACACTGGAGCCTACAGGCTTGAGGCCACCCAGGTCCAGACACTAGGCGTTTAGGTGGCAGGTCCAGCTGAATTTTCAGGACGGGACAGTCTTCTTCCATAAATAATCTTTACAGTGTGGTCCCACCTTTTTGGACACATTCCCAGCATATGGAAGTTCCTGGGTCAGGGACTGAACCCGAGCAGCAGCTGCAGCAACGCCAGACCCTTTAACCCATTGCACCAAGCTGAGAATCGAACCCGCACTGCTGCAGCGACCTGAGCTGCTGCAGTTGGATTTTTTTTTTTTTTTTTTAGGTCTGCACCCTAGGCATATGGAAGTTACTAGGCTAGGGGTCGAATCGGAGCTATCTCTGCCAGCCTTCTCCGCAGCCACAGGAACACCAGATCTGAGCCGCATCTGTGATCTATGCCACAGCTCATGGCAACGCCAGATCCTTAACCCACTGAGCAAGGACAGGCATCAAGCCTGCATCCTCATGAATTCTAGTGGGGTTCTTAACCTGCTGAGCCACAACAGGAACTCCTCTTTAAAAAGAAAATTCTATTGAAGTGTAGTTGACTTACAATGTTGTGTTAATTTCTGCTGTACAGCAAAGTTACTCAGTCACACACACACACACACACATTCTTTTTCTCATATCATCTTCTATCATGTTCTATCTCAAGTGATTGGATATAGTTCCCTGTGCTCTACAGTAGGACCTTGTTTTTTATCCAGCCTATATGTAATGGTTTGTCTCTGCTAGCCCCAAACTCCCAATCTTTCCCTCCTCACCTTGCCTCTCCTTTGGCAGCCCCAAGCCTGTAAGAGAACTGTTTTCGGAATCCCGTATCCAAGAGACTAAATGTAGACATATTCTATTATTATAGTAATAATAAAAACTAACCAGGTGCCACACCCTGTTCTAAGGGCTGTGTGCTAACTCATTCAACCTCCAGAGCAATCTGACAGGTTGGTGCAGGTGAGGAAACAAGGCACTGAGAAGTAACATAAACCTGTGCAAGTTTACACAGCAAAGACACGGAGGAGCTAGGATTCGAACTTGATCTCTGAGGGGCAGTGTGGCTAAATGGCTCAGGGCATGGTTTGTAAAGTCAAATTGCAAACCCTAGCTTTGAAACACACACACACACTCAAGGACCCAGCAATTCCATTCCCAAGTGAAATGAAATCATAGGTGTAAATAAATACCTCTACAAAAATATTCATACCAGCCTTTTCCATAAAACCTCCAAACTGGAAACACCTTGACTGTCGATAAGAGGAAAATGAAAAACATACTATCTTTACATAGTCTATTCATAGGCTGAATTACCAGTCTATTCATGTGTATCCAGAAAAAAAAAAAGAAAGAACTACTTGTAGACCAAACAACATGATTGAATCCCAAAATTTTAAGCCAAGTAAGTGATTGAAGAGAGTCACAAAAAAGCGCTCTGTGATTCCATTTTTATAAGACCCAAAGGAGTTCCCATCGTGTCGCAGTGGTTAACGCATCCGACTAGGAACCATGAGGTTGTGGGTTCGGTCCCTGGACTTGCTCAATGGGTTAAGGATCCGATGTTGCCATGAGCTGTGGTGTAGGTTGCAGATGCGGCTCGGATCCCACGTCGCTGTGGCTCTGGTGCAGGCCGGCGGCTACAGCTCTGAATCGACCCCTAGCCTCGGAATCTCTGTATGCCGCCTGAGTGGCTCAAGAAAAGGCAGAAAGACAAAAAAAAAAAAAAAGACCCAAATATAGGCGAATAGAGTCTACAGTGAAAGACATCAGAGAGCAAACACTGATGGTGGTGGACATAGTCTGTATCTCAGTTTGAGGGGTGGTTAGGAGAATGGGTACAACTGTCAAAACATAGCAAATTGAATGCCTGAGATCTGTGACTTTTATTGTGTGCCAGTTATGCTTTAATTGGAAATACTGTCTTGACTTTGCTACTCCCTGGCTGTGTGATCTGGTTTTTGAGTTACTTTGCCTCCAAAGTTTGAGGTTTCACATTTATAAAGGGAAGAACAGAGAGCTTTTCCAATTTTTGAAGGTTGTGATTTCATAAATCATCTTAATTATCTGAAAGAAACTATACGGGAATATTTAACTGATTTGGGGATGGGGAGACTTTTTCAGGATAAATCCTTGGGATAAATCACAGAAGAAAATGTTGTTAGATTTACCGATATAATTGAAACAAGGAACCCCAAACTGTCTGTATTTAAAAAAAAAATCCCTCTATAATAAAAATTAAAAGTGAAATGAAAGAAAAGACAAAAATATTTACAATAAATTTGACAAAGAATAACAACCTTAATTACATCAAGTCACTAAAAAGATACAAATACCCCCAACTGGAAAACGACCAAAGAAAATGAACAAGCAATACATAGAAGAAAACCAAATGGCCCACAAACCTAAGAAGGGGTCAATAGAACCATTAGTCAAAGAGAAATCAATCAAAATAATGAGGTATCATGTCCTCCTATTAATCTGAAAAATATTTAAAAGTAATGACTTGTTTTTGCGGTGCTTTTGCACTAACACATTGCCGTTGAGCTATAAATCAGGTCAACATTCCTGGAAACAATTTAGCTGTAAGGATTTTCTTAAAAATACTTATGTCAGGAGTTCCCATCGTGGCACAGTGGTTAACGAATCCGACTAGGAACCATGAGGTTGCGGGTCCGATCCCTGGCCTTGCTCAGTGGGTTAAGGATCCGACGTTGCTGTGAGCTGTGGTGGAGGTTGCAGACATGGCTCAGATCCCGCGTTGCTGTGGCTGTGGTGTAGGCCAGTGGCTACAGCTCCGATTAGACCCCTAGCCTGGGAATCTCCATATGCCACGGGAGCAGCCCTAGAAAAGGCAAAAAGACAACAACAAAAAAAACTTATGTCATTTATCACAGTAATCCCACTTTCAAGTATCTCCTAAAAAAATAATCAAAATGTGATTAAAGACTTAAGTATAAGGATGTTCATCACAGTCCTATATACAATAGTTAAAAATTATAAACAACCTGAATGTCGAAAAAGATTATTCAGCAATAAATATGGTATTTGGAAAGAGTATTTATTGGCAAGAAAATATTCCTCGTAGAACGTGACAAGAGCAAAGCAGAGTAATAAAACATTTACACCAGGGGATTCAACTTTATTTAAAAATAATTTAGGAGTTCGCCTTGTGGCTCATTGGGTTAAGAACCTGCCTAGTATCCATGAGGATGTGGGTTTGATCCCTGGCCTTGCTCAGTGGGTTAAGGGTCTGGCGTTGCGGTGAGCTGCAGTGTAGGTCGCTGACATGGCTTGGATCTGGCACTGCTGTGGCTGTGGTGTAGGCTGGCAGCTGCAGCTCCAATTTGACCCCTAGCCTGGGAACCTCCATATGCCACAGGTGCAGCTGTAAAAAGAAAAAAAAAGAAAGAGAAAAAAAAAAGTGTCTGTTTTTATACACACAGAGAAAGACCTAATAAGGAAGACAAAACCATTAGTGATCTTCAGGAGGGGGAAAGAGACCTTGGGTGACAATCATTTTCCTCTTAAACCTCTTAATATACAGGCACACCTTGTTTGATTGCTCTCTGTATTTGCTGCGTTTTTACAAGTTGAAAGTCAGGGGCAGCCCTGCCTCGAGGATGTCGACCAGCACATTTACCCAACAGCATTAGCCTACTTTGTGTCTCTGTGACCTGTTTTGGTAGTTCTCACAGTAATTTGGATTTCATTAATTAATTAATTAATTATTTTCTTTTTAGGCACGTGGAAGTTCCCAAGTTAGGGGTTGAATTGGACCTACACCACAGCTCATGGCAATGCCACATCCTTAACCCACGGAGCAAGGCCAGGGGTGGAACCCTAGTCCTTATGGATATTCATTGGGTTCATTACCATTAAGCCAGGATGGGAAGTCCCAGCACCAAAAATTTAAAACCGAAAGTATTTGTAAACTGTTAGTTGGTCATCAACTTGTAGCTTGGAGGCCATTTCGGTTTCTCCAGTTGCTTTGACAGAGTAAATCTTATCATCTCTCTAGCTGAACATAAGGAAGGGCTCTTTCTCATTCACTCGGAGTCTTACTGGGGACCGGGCTCTGCTTCAAATGAGCTTTCAGGGACAGGGGCTGATGGGAGGCTTGGACATGTGGTTCCCGGGGTTGCCTAGGTGCCTATGCCAGGACATAGCAGAAGAGTGTGGGGAAGACACACGTTTGAGTCTTGTTCATTTTAGTCTGGAAGACATCCAGTTTGTTCCACTCACCCTCCCACTCGCGAGAGCCAGTGACAAAGGACTCTGGGAATTGTAGTCCCTGCTAGGGCACAGATTTCCGGCAGAGTCTGCACTGGGGAAGCAGAGGGCGGATCTTGGGCACATTTAACATTTTACCAAGAAGTCTCTTCTTCTTCTTCTTCTTCCTCTTCCTCTTCCTCTTCCTCTTCCCCTTCCCCTTCTCCTTCTTCTCCTTCTCCTTTTTGGCTGAGCCAGTATGAGCTGTATGTGGGATTTCCCTGGCCAGGGATCGAATGAGTGACACAACAGCAACCTGACCCACAGCAGTGACGAAGCTGGATCCTTAACCCAATGAACCACAAAGGAACTCCATCAGCATCCTTCTTTTATTTAAAGATGCACACTAGGAGTTCCGGTTGCAGCTCAGTGGAAATAAACCCGACTAGTAACCATGAAGATTAGGATTTGATGCCTGGCCCTGCTCAGTGGGTTAGGGAGCTGGCATTGCCACAAGCTTCAGCGTAGGTCACAGATGCAGCTTGGATATAGCGTTGCTGTGGCTGTGTCATAGGACAGTGGCTGTAGGTCCAATTTGCCCCCTTGCCTGGGATTTTCATATGTCGCAAGTGCTCCATAAAAAGAAAAAAAAAAAAAGATGCACACTAAGCCATGAATGCTGCCACTTGCTCAGGATCAGAAACTTACTGAAGAACAGAGTAAGAGGAGTTCCTACCATGGCTCAGTGGTTAACAAGTCCGACTAGGAACCATGAGGTTGCGGGTTCGGTCCCTGGCCTTGCTCAGTGGGTTAAGGATCCGGTGTTGCCATGAGCTGTGGTGTAAGTCACAGATGCGGCTCGGATCCCGTGTTGCTGTGGCTGTGGTGTAGGCCAGTGGCTACAGCTCCGATTCCACCCCTAGCCTGGGAACCTCCATATGCCGCTGGTGTGGCCCTAGAAATGGCAAAAAGACAAAAAGACCAAAAAAAAAAAAAAAGAACAGAGTAAGAGCTTGACTAAGGTCTTCTGATTCACGCCAGCATTGCTATTGTTATCATCTCTTTGCCCCTATTTTTAGGAGGGAGCTCATTGGAAAACCTCCTTTTTGTTTACTTCTTCTGTAGAGCCTTGGCTGGGGTGACTCTCGGGGTTTTCTGTACTATTGCCAAGCTGTATTGAAATGACCAGCTAGATTGGGGTTAGTGATGGACTTAACCCAGGGTCCATCCCTGGCTGTCATTTTGACTGAAACCCTTCTAGGGCTTCTTTGTTGATTGTGTGCGGTTCCACTTTTTTGTTTTTGTTGTGGTTGTTGTTTTGTTTGTTTTGCTTTTTAGGGCCACACCCACAGCCTATGGAAGTTCCCAGGCTAGGGGTCAAATCAGAGCTGTAGCTGCCAGCCTACACCACAGCCACAGCAACAGGTTCCGAGCCGCTTCTGTGACCTACACTACACTCACGGCAACGCCGATCCCCAACCCACTGATCGAGGCCAGGGATCTATCCTCATGGATACTAGTCAGAGTCTTTTCCACTGCACCAAATGGGAACTCCTGATTGTGTGCAGTTCTATTTTCATTCTCTTTCAGAAAGACGGCCTCTTTCTAGGTCCAGCATCAGGCAAAATCCTACAGGACTGTCCCCTGCCCCACCCCACTTTCCCCTTTCCTTGCGTCCGTGGCTGTGCTGGGGACTGTCTTGACCCCACGGATGAGGATGATGTGTTTCACTGGGAAGGGTCTCAGGGCTCACCCATCTTCAGGTCCTCTCTCCCTCTTTTCCAAGGGAACATGACCACGTGACAACTTGCCCCTCCCTCGGAGAACGGACCAGCGTTTCAGGTTTCTTTGCCTCTGGCTGGAAGGATCTTAGTGCAGAACAGGAATGCTGGTCTGCTTCTCTGATGAGCAGCTTTGATTATCTTTCGGTCATAGCATGTGGGGAAACCACTTAATTGGTACTTAATAAACACATCTTTTGGATACGCAGCACATTTAAAAGAGAGTGTCTAAATTGGATTGTGATGATCATTATACAACTACAGATGTGATCAATTCATTGAATAATAAAAATAAAAGTCAAAATAAAAAAAAGAGAGGGAGTCTACAGGATAAAACACTAACAAGTGGGTCTCGGGGGGGTGACCCGGGATGTGAACAAAGGGTCAATCACAACCGTCTCAACACCAGGCACCCAATGATGACATCCTGCTGGTTTGATACAGCTGGCAGATTCTAGCTGGACCAGGGGCTGAGATGACAGCCTCTCAGTGCCTTATAAGGTTGGCGGGTCAAGGTCTGGGACCACACTGTGTCAGCAGGGTTCAATCAGAGAAGCAGAACTGCCAGGATGGTGTCTGATATTTACTCCATAAATATCTTTGCCAGAAGCAACTTCACTGTCCAACTGATTGACCATAAAACAATTTTGCTGTAAAAGACAAGACAATTGGTTGACAGTTGGTTTTTATTTCTTCTCCCCATACTCTTTTTTTTTTTTTCTTTTTATGACCTTACCTCCATTCTCAGGCTAGGGATCAAATTGGAGCTGCACCCATGCCCATGTCACAGCCACAGCAACACAGGATCTGAGCTGCATCTGCAACCTACACTGCAGCTTGTGGCAACACTGGATCCTTAACCCACTGAACAAGGCCAGGGATGGAACCTGCATCCTCAGGGACACTGTGTTGGGTCCTTAACCTACGGAACTGCAATGGAAACTCCAGTACTTGTGTTTTAGAACTTATGCATCTCAGGCCTCTACAATGATGTCGATATGTGGTTGTAGATGAGTGGATGGTTGGACTTCCCCTGTGGCTCACATCGTAACTACGTGGCTTTGTCTCTGTGGTGGCTCCAGTTTGATCCCTGGCTGGGGTTTGTCGGTTCCTTTTACTTTCAGGGAAATTGGAATAGACTTATAGCAGTTTTCTTCTTTTAATTGTAAAAAACTTATGTTCGACATTAGACCCTGAATTGTTAATGATCGACTTTGAGAAAGGAGGTATCACTTTCCTTAAGATTCACCTGAATGTAAGTATAACCCGCTGTTTGCTTTAGAGGCAAAAAGAAATTTTTTTCTTGCAAAATAATTGCCCTTGGCCACAAAAGTGCTCTATCAAACAGATGCTGAATTTAACGTGAAATTAATTAATTGAGTAATTAATTCTCTTTTTAGAGCCACACCCATGGCATATGGAGGTTCCCAACCTAGGGGTCCAATTGGAGCTGTAGCCACCAGCCTACACCACAGTCATAGCAACCTGGGATCCAAGCTGTGTCTGTGACCTACAGACACAGCTCACGGCAATGCCTGATCCTTAATCCACCAAGCAAGGCCAGGGATGGAACTCGCAGCCTCAGGGATGCTAGTTGGGTTCGTTAACTGCTGAACCATGACGGGAATTCCTAACGTGAAATTTAAATGCATGACAGCATTGGCATTTCCTCCCATCATCGGTGTTATTGATGGATTTATCGAGCTGACAGAAGACCATGGTTTATGCCAAGAGTTTCTTACTTTGATAGACACGATCTCGGGGGCGGGGGAGGGGGAAGGATGAGGGCTTCCCAGGCAAGCATTGCATCCATGTTTCCCATAGCACTTGGTAATGTCTATCAGGAGACATGGGACCATCTGCCAAGAACACACAAAGGTGTAGAAGCTGTCACGAGGAGATACAGTGCTCAGTTACAAATATACGTCTAGGATGGGACACTAATATCTGCCTTAATGCAGAAAGAAATTTTAAAGCAAAAGGAAAAGTACCATGCTGAACAAGCAAAAAAAAAAAAAATTGTAATATCCGATCTCTTGGGATAGAACATGGTGGAAGATGCTATAAGAAAAAGCATATATATATATATGTGTGTATATATGTATATGTATATATATATATATGACTAGGTCACTATGCTGTACAGCAGAAATTGACATGATATTGTAAATCAACTATGCTTTAATAAAAATTTTAAAAATAAAGAGAAATCCTTTAACAATGTATCCTGCTATGAATGAATGAAAGGTTTGGAAGACAAATGCTGAGGTACCAGCCACAAAATCAAATCTGTTATTTGCCCAGCATTGCCATGAACCCACACACATCTGAAATGCATTCAAATATTTTTTTGTATTTTCATGTGTCACCATAAAAATCTTTTGAAAATTTTGTTATTACTTTTTCCTATCTTTTTTCATGTCCCTTTTACTTTCATTATTTTATTTTTTTGACAAAATTGTCTTACAGCCAATTAATTGCACAGAGAAACTGCTTGCAGAAAAGATTCTTAGAGCGAAATACCTAGAACTCAATAGGATATATAATGAGGAATTTATTGTGGGAGTTTGACCTCCCACAATTGTGGGCGTTGGTTAAAAGTTGTTGATGAGAAATGAATCAGTCAATCTAAGAAATAAGTGGTGGAAATTTTTTGGGGAGGGGGTGCTGCACCTGTGGCATATGGAAGTTCCCAGGCTAGGGGTTAAATTGGAGCTATAGCTGCTGGCCTACACCACAGCCACCATAGCTCATGGCAACGCCAGATCCTTAACGCACTGAGAGAGGCTAGGGATCAAACCGGCATCCTCATGGATCCTAGTTGGTTTTGTTACCGCTGAGCCATGACGGGAACACCAGAAAATGGAAAATTTTATTTGAGTTAAATTTGAGGATTATAACCCAGGAAGAGCATCTCAGAAAGCTCTGAGAACTGTTCTGCTCATTAACAGTCAAGGCACATTTATGTAAGATTTTTCGAGACAGAGGGCTGGACATCAAATGACATATTATTGACAGTGTACATGATCCAGATCTAAGCATCATTGTGGTGGGTCATGTGACTCTTTACAAGATCAGGGAGGAATGTTATCTTTTAAGGAGCTGTCTTGTAGATGTTGGAAGAATGTTGCTCTTTATGGTTGAGCAGGTATTTCTGCCAGTGGGGAAGGCTTGGTGATGCATTATGCAGATATGCAAGGCACAGTAACGGGGAGAGAGGAAACCAAGGGCAGAGGAGGTTTTTTGGTTTAAATTCCCTTGTCTTGGAGTTCCCGTCGTGGCACAGTGGTTAACGAATCTGACTAGGACCTGTGAGATTGTGGGTTCGATCCCTGGCCTTGCTCAATGGGTTAAGGATCTGGTGTTACCATGAGCTGTGGTGTAGGTCACAGACATGGCTCTGATCCCACGTTGCTGTGGCTCTGGTGTAGGCCGGTGGCTACAGCTCCAATTCGACCCCAAGCCTGGGGACCACCATATGCCATGGGAGCAGCCCTAGAAAAGGCAAAAAGACAAAAAAATAAAATAAATTCCCGTGTCTTGGAGTTCCTGCTGTGGTGCAATGGGATTGCAGCCCCAGGATGCAGGCTTAATCCCCACCAGCACAGTGGGTTAAAGGATCCGCCCCAGCATTGCTGAAGCCATGGTGTAGGTCAAAACTGCAGCTCAGATCTGATCCCTGGCCCAGGAACTCCATATGCTGCAGGAAGACCAAAAAAAAGAAAAAAGAAGAAAAATGTTTTTTAATCTTGTCTTGACGTAAAAATATGACTTCTATTTCACAAAGGTTAAGAGGTGGTTGCTTCTCTGTCTGGTGCTGGAGCCTGAAGTCAGCAGGCAGGCAATTGGAAAGACAAGACGTACAGAAAAAGGGAGAAGCAAGGAGAAGCTGAAACATCTTCAGCAAACTTCCACTGAAACTGACACAGCGGATCAGGAAGCCAAGAGTGTCGACTAGAATCTGCCTTGACCTCTTGTCACTTCCAAGCTTCTAACTTTGGTGATGGGTGCTGGTGGGCAGGAACTGCCAGAGAATTAAACACATCTGGCCCTGGAATTGATGAGCTGATGCGATCCGGCCAGAGATGGACTTGCTGTGCTGTCAGCCAGATGGGCCAGCAGATGAGGGACAGGGTGCTTATGATTCCCATGCCTGCAACCCCACCCCGACTTTCCAAGTAGAGGAGGAATAAGGCTTCAGCTGCACTTCTGCCTTCCACATGTCAGACACAATGTGTTTTATGGCCAGTGCTAACCTGGAGCTTCTGGGAAACAAAGTTCCATCTAGCTAAGTTGACTTGACACTAATTTACCGTAATCCACCCTTATAAGCCTTTGGTCCCCATGCATCACTTTTTTGTTTTCCTTTTGCTTTTTAGGGCCACACTGGTGGCTTGTGGAAGTTCCAAGTTTAGGGGGTCCAATCATAGCTGCAGTTGCCAGCCTGCACCGCCATCACAGCAACACCAGATCTGAGCCTCATCTATGACCTACACCGCAGCTCATGGCAACACTAGATCCTTAACCCACTGAGCGAGGTCAGGAATCAAACCTGAAATCCTCATGGGTGCTAGTCAGGTTCATAACCACTGAGCCAGGGCAGGAACTCCCCCATGTATTTTTTTACCATTTAATTTTCCTAGCAAAGACAATAGCAAAACCATGCTTTCATCTAACATGACACAACTGTCTTTCATCCAACTGAAAGCATGCCAACCTCCTCCTTAAAAGAAGATACAAAGTCACTTTATCGTTTTGTGGGTGAGGCTTATTCCACTTCTAGCAGAGTTACATTCCCCTATTAACTTCCTCCAACTTAAATCCTGAAATATAAGATTAACTACTATTTTTTTTTTTTGGACGTTCCCAGGCCAGGGATCAAACCCATGCTATAGTGGTGACTGGAGCCACAGCAGTGACAACACCAGATGCATAACTGCTAGATCACCAGGGAACTCCAGGTTAATAACTATTAATATAACTTAGATGGTAGAGAATTGGAAGAGGGTAAGCAAGAACTGGTGAGTTAATATATACACAAATAAACTCTTATCAGAGTAAGAAAAAATATGCATAACTACTCCAGTTCCCATTCTGCAATTGTGTGCATGGTTGCAGCTGTGATTTATATATAACATCTTGCATTTCTCAGTGTGTATTTATTTCTTTTGTTCTTAGCAAGCGCCTTGGCTATTTATGGGTCCCTGCCTGGTGGGGTGAGCCAACCCTTTGTTCCTGAAGGGTCTGGGCCATTAGCAGTACTGCCTGTAGTTTTCCGTTCATTTATTCTGTTATAATTAATCCCGTTGTATTCATTTAATCATAGGGCATGAGAGTCCTAAAGGCAGCCTGTAATTGGTTAAATTGTATACTCCAAAAAAAAAAAAAGTGTTGCATTCCTAATCTCCAGCCCCTGTGGATGTGACTTTATTTGGAAAAAGATTCTTTTTAGATGTCATCGAGTTAAGATGGGTGGGGGTCGTTAGAATGGGCCCGAATCTAACATGACTGACATCCTTAGAAGAAGAGGGAAATTTGGACTCAGACACACACACAGAGGAGAACATCTTTGAAGACACAGGTGCAGAGGGAAGAGGACAATGGGATGCTGGAGATAGAGATTGGAGTGATGCTTCCACAAACCCATGAGCACCTGGGCTCCCTGAGCTGGAAGAAGCAAGGAAGGTCCTCCTTTAAGGGCTTCAGTGGTTTTTTAAGCCACTCAGTTTGTGGTCCTCTGTTACAGCAGCCTAGGAGACTAATATAGGTATACCGAAAAAAGCGCTTACCCGGTCAAGAGCCACATCCAGATTCTGTGGGATATACTGATTTCCTCCATCAATCAAAAAACATCAGGGGATGGAGTTTCTGTAGCGGCTCAGCAGGTTAAGGACATGACATAGTGTCTGCAACACTCTGTGGGTTGGAGCCCTGGCCTTTCTCAGTGGGTTAAGGATCTGGCGTGGCTATGGCAGTGGCATAGACCTGCAGCTGCAGCTCCGATTTACCCCTAGCCTGGAACTTCCATATGCTGCAGGTGTGGACCTAAAAAGAAAATTTTAAAAATCAGGGGAGTTCTTGCTGTGGCACAGTGGGCTAAGGATCTGGTGTTACCGAAGCTACGGGGTAGGTCACAGCTGTGGCTTGGATTCAGTCCCTGGCCCAGAAACATCCATAAGCTTCAGGTGCTGCCAAAAACAAAAACAAAAACAAACAAACAAAAAAAGGAAAACAAAAATACCCCAACAAACAAAAACAGCAGGAACAGCAGCTGTGATTAGAGTTATCTTGTTAAGATTAGGATAATCCACTGTCGTTTTCCAAGATCCATCTTTCTCCTGTACAGATTAAATAGGTGAGTTGAAAGAGACTGCAGTAGGAATTGCTAGCCTTAAATCTTTCAAGTTCTTAGTTGCAGTATTAATCTTTTTGTTTTCTCTGGAGATGAGTATTGCCTTTGTGTTAGTAGATACAGGCAGTTGTGGTGACTTCCACTTAGCTTCCCTACCTGATGACCCTCACTCCATGGGATTCTGCTTGTTGCTGAGTGTATGTGTGCTAATTATATATCCCCAGACTGGAGAAATAGCCACAGAGTGGGGGTAGGTTTGGACCAGGAGATGGACCTGAGCCAAAATTCCTTTGATTTTGGATCACCAGAAGCCTCCATACTAACTAGAGTACATTTGTGGGGTTTGAGTGTCTAGAAATTACTCTCAATTCAGGATCGCTGTCTGGTAATCTCCCCCCAAATTCCAACTGTTTCCCATCCATGAAGCTCAGTGTCCCTGGCAAATGTGCAGGTGCCTTTGGAGAGGATGGAGAGGGAGATGCAGCTTTTGGGTTGTGTATCAAGTCCTTTCTCCAAAGGTCTTTGGGCCAGGGAACTGGTTTTGATTGGAATAAATGCAGTGTCTGCTTCTGCTGTGATTAGAGCTTCTCAGCTGGTGTGGCCCAAGACACCAATGGGTTGCCCAGTCTGTCCATTCTACGGACACCCAAGATCTCTTCTGTCCCTTATGGTCACCATGGCAGTCTCTACAATGTGCTACGGAAATCTTGGCATTTCATCCATGGGTAGTGGGGGCCACTTTTTGGTCCAGATTTCTGTCCACCCACAGGCAAACTGTTAGACTTCTTCCAGCCCCTGGAGAGAACAAGCTGATACTGAAATCTCTGCTTAGTGGCCCATATCAGTAAATTTGGCTCGATCCAACTAGACTTTCCTTCCAGTCTGATCCCACACCATTTGGAACCATTCCACACATGTCTCCTAGGTTCTTATCAACATAAAGTTGGCAAAATCATGCAATTCTTTCCTTGTACCTCATATGTCCTTATGAATCCTTCTTTGTATTTTACACTCTGGAGCCTGAGGGCTTGGATCTGGCCATAAATCTAGAAGTGCTGAGAGATGGTGTAGTAGACCAGGGAGAAACCACCCCTTGCCAGGCAGGTGAGGTCACTGCAGTTTCTTTGTCCAAGGGGAGACTACCCTCCTCAACTTTGGGTACAAGTTCTGGGTAGGAGGTGGAGCAGAGTCGAGGGGTTAGAATCCACCCAAGGGTCCCTGCCCTGATTTTCAATCTCACTCCTTCAAAATGAAGGCTCTAACGTGAGAAACTCGACAAGGGAGATGATTCCATCTGTGTTATGATTTAGCTACCTGCAGATCTAGACTTTGGGTTCAGTTTTAGTTGTTAGAAATCTCGATTTGTCACGGTTCCGTGGTTAACGATCCTGACTACTATCCATGAGGATGTGGGTTTGATCCCTGGCTTCGCTCAGTAGGTTAAGGATTCAGCATTGCCATGAGCTATGGTGTAGGTCGCAGACGGAGCTCGGATCCCATGTTGCTGTGGCTGTGGGGTAGGCCACCAGCTACAGCTCCGATTTGACACCTCGCCTGGGAACCTCTGTATGCCGAGGGTGTGGCCCTGAAAAAGCAAAAAGACAGGAAAAAAAGAGAAAGAAAGAAAGAAATCTCAATTCAGTGGCTACAGGAGACAAATTTATTTTAGGGCCATAACGGAAGCTTTCAAGTCCCTTGTATGAACGTTGAGTCAGAAATTTAAAGCTCTGATGTCATCATCCCATCCCCACCCCCCACTTCTCCATTGCATTTCAAAAAAATTAATTAGTCCCACTATTTCTATTATTTTTTCTCATTTTCCCTACAAATTTTAGTGGCAGCAAATACTTGGTTACTGGAGTTCCTGTCGTGGCACAGTGGTTAACGAATCAGACTAGGAACCATGCGGTTGCGGGTTCGGTCCCTGGCCTTGCTCAGTGGGTTAAGGGTCCGGTGTTACCGTGAGCTGTGGTGTAGGTAGCAGATGTGGCTTGGATCCTGCGTTGCTGCGGCTGTGGTGTAGGCTTGAGGCTACAGCTCTGATTAGACCCCTAGCCTGGAAACCTCCATATGCCGCGGGAGGACCCCTAGAAAAGGCAAAAAAAGACCAAAAAAAAAAAAACTTGGTTACTGAAAGACTTGCCCTCTCTAGGCACTTGATGACAAGTGTCTGTGGGTGATAACTTAGAGAGGTGATTTGTCCCTGAGGGCAGCGATCTGCTAGCGCTCCCTTTTACCGCTGGGCATTTAGTGCTCTTAAATCTAGACCAGAAGGCCAATTCCAGAAATGCCAATTCAGAGAAACAATTCTTCTTTTTAATCTTTATTTTATTTGTTTGTTTATTTATTTATTGATTGATTGATTGGTTGATTTATGCTTTTTAGGGCCGCACCCATGGCATACAGAAGTTCACAGGCTAGGGATCGAATTGCAGCTGCTGCTGCCAGCCTCTACCACAGCCACAACAACACAGGATCCGAGCTTCATCTGTGACCTACACCACAGCTCACAGCAATGCCAGATCCTTAACCTGCTGAGCAGGGCCAGGATCAAACCCACATTCTCCTGGGTACTAAATGTATTCCTTACCACTGAGCCACAACAGGAAATCCTACTCTTTTTTTTAGTTGAATTATAGTTGATTTGTAATGTTGTATTAGTTTCTGGTATACGGCAAAGTGAGTTAATTTTATACACACACACACACACACATACACACACACATATATGGGTATATATGTATATATGTATGTGTATATATACCTGTGTGTATGTATATGTATGTGTATGTATATATATGCAGTTATATTTATAGACACACACACATATATATGTATGTACATATATACAATTATAGACACATATGTATGTATTATATATGTATATATGTGTGTGTATATATATTATTTCCTGTTTTTTTCCACTATGGCTTATTCATATTCCTTTCCATTATGGTTTCTTACAGGACACTGAATATAGTTCCCTGTGCTATACAGTAGGACCTGTTTAACCATTCTATATATAATAGTTTGCATCGGCTAATCCCAAACTCCTAATCCAACCCTCCCCCCGTTCCCTTGGCATCCGCAAGTCTGTTCTTTATGTCTGTGGGTCTGTTTCTGTTTTATAGATAAGTTCGTTTGTGTCATATTTTAGATTCCACATGTAAGTGGTATCATATGATATTTGTCTTTCCCTATCTGACGCACTTCACTTAGTATGATAATTGCTAGGTCTGTCCATGTTGCTGCAGATGGCATTATTTCATTCTGTTTTTTATGGCTGAGTAGTGTTACACATTATAATACTATGTATTGTGTATATGCGCCACATCTTCTTAGTCCATTCCTCTTTCAATGGACATTTGGGCTGTTTTTCATGTCTTGGCGATTGTGAGTAATGCTGCTATAAGCATAGGGATGCATGTATCTTTTTGAATTATAGTTTTATCTGGGTAGATGCCCAGGAGTGAGATTGCTGGATCATATGATAATTCTATTTTTAGTTTTTTGAGGAATCTCCATACTGTTCTCTATAGTGGCTGCACCAATTTACATTCCCACCAACAGAGTTAGAGGGTTCCCCTTTTTCTTTTTTTTTTCTTTTTTTTTTTTTTGCCTTTTCTAGGGCTGCTCCCGCGGCATATGGAGGTTCCCAGGCTAGGGGTCGAATTGGAGCTGCAGCCACCGGCCTACACCAGAGCCACAGCAACGCGGGATCCGAGCCAAGTCTGCAACCTACACCACAGCTCACAGCAATGCTGGATCCTTAACCCACGGAGCAAGGCCAGGGATCGAACCCACAACCTCATGGTTTCTAGTTGGATTCATTAACCACTGTGCCACTATAGGAACTCTGAGGGTTCCCTCTTTTCTACACGCCCTCTAGCATTTGTTATTTGTAGGCTTTTTACTGACAGACCCTCTGACCAGTGTCAGATGGTACCTCATTGTAGTTTTGATTTCCATTCAGAGAACCTGTTCTTAAGATCTGTTCTTCTGGAACCTTCCAGTACCAAATTTCTTATGCAACAAGGTTCAGTCAGAGAAGCAGAACCACCAGGGGCTCTACACAATAGGGGTTTACTACAGGAATTTGGCCTCAGACTATTGTGGGTGCTCTGTGAGAGGCTCTGGCTTCTGAAACTGGTGCTGGATATGACACGCCAGGCGGCCAGTCTTGAAAGATACTCATGAGGTTGGGGAAGCAAGAGACAAACTGGCACCTACACAGATGACCCATGAGGGTGAATTAGAGCCCACGTTGGTCTCTTACCATCTGCACCTGGAACTTTGGTGATGGGTGTTTTGCAGGAGGAAGAGGTACCCCGTGTCATGGAGCTAAATCACGCCTGGTCCAGCAGCTGCAAGTGCTCAAGAGGGGATCTGGCAGCATCTGGAGTTGCCCTGGGCAGGGCTGCTTCCCTATGGCAACAAGATGAGATGCAGGCAATGATGGTGTGTGTGTGAGCTACAACAGGCAGCATCTGAGTGTCAAATCTGGCTTCTAGAGTTCCTGCTGTGGCTCAGCGGGATTGGTGACATCTCTGGAGCACTAGAATGCTGGTTCAATCCCAAGCCTGGCACAGAGATTTAAGGATCTGGCATTGCCACAGTTATGGCATAGGCTGAAACTGCAGCTCGGATCTGATCCCTGGCTTGGGAACTCCATATGCTATAGGGTGGGCAAAGAAGAAAAAAAAAAAAGAAAGAAAAAGAAAAAAAATCTGACTTCTGATTTGCTTCCGTTTTCATGAAGTTGACACCACAGTCCCAAAGCCTGGGAAAGCACTCTTCCCAAGGCTCCACCATTCTTTTAAATGCTCACACCCTGAGACACAAGGACCTTTCCATCTGTGTCTCTGAGAATGAAAACATGTTGCTTTGCCCTGTGCAGATGCTGAAGTCTGGGCATCAAACAAGAAGACCCATCCTGGTGTGAGTGAGAGCTTTGATTTCACGGCTGAGAATAGCGCCGTTACGTGTCCCCTGAAGGTCTTTGTCAAGCTTTGTCTGCAGATTCTGGATGCCCATCCAAAAATCTGTGATATTTGTTTCAACTTTGCAAAGTGCTTTCACATATATGTATTTTCTCTTTCAGGTCTCATAAAAACTGAAGACAAGAGAGGTTCCCCTCGTCTAAGTCATCTCCCCATGTGGCAAGGTGGGAGTTCCCTGGTGGCGCAGTGGGTTAAGGAGCCGGCATTGTCACTGCGGCTGCTCAGGTCGCTGCTGGGGCACAGGTTCAATCCCTGGCCCGGGGACTTCCACATGTCAAGGGTACAGCAAAAAAAAGGGAGAAGGTGGCCTGAGAGTTCTGAGTCAGGGCTTCAGGATGAGTTTTACCTTCAGTGAGCCTTCTTGCTGAGGTCAAAGAGCCATTATGCTGTTATTAATGATCGCCTGGGCAACGTCAATAGCCAGGTACAGAACCAGACCCAGTCATGCTCACTACTTACCCCTGAAGCTGCTGGGTAACCAATGAGGCTTTGATACAAATCCAGGAGGCCCTCTACAAGGGTTGGGTCTCCTGGGAAGTATTGGAAAACACACACACCAGGTAGGGGCCATCGCATTTTCAGAGGCTCCTTAGGGGTGAGAAGATATAGAATGCTCCATGGGTTTTGTTTCTGATACCCATCCCCCGATTGTGAGCTACTATTTTTTCTTAACTCTCAGTGTTAGGCCTGGAGATGATTTGCCTGGTAAATGGGCCTAGGCTGTTATAATGACATGCAGATATTTGTTGGAGACTTTCAAAAAGAGCCTTAGCATCCCGTGTTGACATTAATTCAGGAGATGGTGTCATTTATAGGTCCTTTTGGACTCTGTACAACAAAACTAGGTCTATATTCCATCAGATGACCCAGAGGAATACTACATTCTTGATCTTGTTAAATTCCCCTCCAGGAACAACTTGGCCCCTCTCCATTAAACAGTCGTTTTCGGTACTGGAAATTCTCAAGCTCTGTTCACCCTGCGGGGGTGCAGGAACAGGATGGGGTGAAGTGGCCAAGACCCTTGATTTCTCCTCTTCCTCCATGACCTCCATCTCATCCATGCTGTTGCATCACTAACATGCCAAACAACGAAATCAATGCCCCAATTCAAACCCTAAACTACACTTGGCCTCCAAATTCCAAATCTTGAAGGAGGAAGGTAGTATTTACACAAATCACCCATGTCCTCTTCTGAATTTAGAAAACCTGTCCCCTCCCTTCCCACCTGCCCTGCGGGGGGTGGGGGGGGGTGTTAATTCCTTTTCCAGCAGAGGAACTTGGCTCTTTTTCACGGCCAAGCCCTGCCAAATAGGTCAGCAGAATGTCTTCAGTTGCACCGTGTTGTTTTTGAGCAAATGCAATATGCAGTCCGGTTTCCTAAAGGCAGCGTCCTCTTCCTCTTGACAGCTATGATTTATAGAACGTCTAGCACATGGGAAGCGCTCAAAAGCGTTTGTAGTTAAAAGTAATGAAAGACTTTACTCCCATCTGATAGGAGGCTTCCAACGCAATCATGGAAGGTTATGGGTATTTAGTTATTGGAAGCTGTTGTAGAATCAAATTCTGAAAAATAGCAACTCTTTCAAGCATTAAGACATATATCTTTAACCACATTCCCCTCCTCCCACCCCAGGAAATGCAGTTTTCATCTTCTGTTGAAGCCTATTCTGGAAAGGAGGGTGGGTGAAATATGAGAAATTAAAAGCAAGTATTGCTTGAGTACATATTATATCCGGGGTACTGCATGTGAAGTCCTGGGAATAATGAGAATAAGGCATGACCTTTATTCTCAAGAAACTCCTGGTCCATTTGGGGAAAAATTAACCTATAGAACCAAAGTAAGTGGTTCTATGGGGTAAGTGGTGTGGTTGAAATATAAAGTGACTAAAGGGGGTCAGGGTGGGGTCAGAATGGCCATCATTAATAAGTCTACAAAGAACAAATCCTGGAGAGGGTGTGGAAAAAAGGGAACCCTTCCACACTTTTGATGGGAATGTAAATTGGTGCAACAACTATGGAAAACAATATGGTGGTTCCTCAGAAAACTAAATATCGAACTACCACATGACCCAGCAAGTCCACTCCTGGGCATATATCTGGACAAAACTATAACTCAAAAAGACACATGCACCCCTATGTTCATAGCAGCACTATTCACAATAGCCAAGACATGGAAACAATCTAAATGTCCACCAGCAGATGAATGGATTAAGAAGATGTGGTACAGATACACAATGGAATACTACTCAGCCATAAAAAGAACAAACTAATGCCATTTGCAGCAACATGGATGCAACCAGAGAGTCTCATACTAAGCGAAATAAGTCAAAAACAGGACAGGGAGTTCCCGTCGTGGCGCAGTGGTTAACGAATCCGACTAGGAACCATGAGGTTGCGGGTTCGGTCCCTGCCCTTGCTCAGTGGGTTAAGGATCCGACGTTGCTGTGAGCTATGGTGTAGGTTGCAGACGCGGCTTGAATCCCGCGTTGCTGTGGCTCTGGCATAGGCCGGTGGCTACAGCTCCGATTGGACCCCTAGCCTGGGAACCTCCATATGCCGCGGGAGCGGCCCAAGAAATAGCAACAACAACAAAAACAACAACAACAACAAAAAAGACAAAAGACAAAAAATAAATAAATAAATAAAGTAGGGAGATTGTTTAAAAAAAAAAAAGAGAAGGACAAATACCATATGATATCACTTGTATGTAGAATCTAAAATATGGCACAAATGAGCCTATCTACAGAACAGAAACAGACTCACAGATATGGAGAACAGATTTGTGGTTGCCCAGAGGGAGGGGATGGACTGGGAGTTTGGGGTTGGTAGATGCAAATTATTATACTTAGAATGAATAAGCAATGAGGTCATACTGTACAACAAAGGAAATTATATCCCGTCACTTGTGATGGGACCTGATGGAAGATAATATGAGAAAAAGAATGTATGTATATATGAATGGGTCACCTTGCTCTACAGCAGAAATTAACACAACATTGTAAATCAACTATATTTTAATACAATTAAAAAATAAATTTAAAAAAAGGAGGTTAGGGTGGGCAGGGAAAGTTTCTAGGGGAGGTGGGTGCTGAACCAGGTCCTTGAACAGTGGGTGGGGTTTACCTGAGAAACACAGAGAGAGGTTTAGAAAGGGATGCAAGGTTCTCTGAGCTGACTGATGCCAACAAGCGCTCATTGCATCAAAGAGAGGGATGGCATAAGTCTGGGATGGTTGTGTCTGAGGACCCCCCTCATTTCTCGACTTCCCCCCAAACAGCAAGTCCAGTCCTAAGCACATAGCAGACCCATCTCGTCCCTTCCAGAATGTCTTTCCATCCTTCACTGGGGGTACTTCTGTGCTTAGGAGGTTTCCTTGCTCCCGTTCTGCTGTGTGTGGCCCGTGTGTATGGCTAGCTTCTTGCTTTGATTCTCCAATAGAAGCTGACACAAACTCCCTGTTAACCTCTTCCCAGGGAGTCAGGCCCTCTTGCCTCTAATTCTGGTTGCAGGTGGGTGCCTGCCCTAAACCAGAGGGACACCGGGTAGCACAGCATATGGCCATTCCCTTGTCCTGTGCACACCACCTTCTGAGACTCCAGCCTCACCCACCCTCCTGGCCCCTTTAGCCCATCCTTGCTCAGGCCAAAGTCATTGTGTTATGACTACTCTGCATGACTGTGCATATATGAGCCAATCACTGTGCACTCTGTGATTTTACTTCCTCCTGCCTCCCCCTAGACATTACAGGGAGGGACGCATTATTATACCTTTGTAGTGGGTGAAATTGTGCCCTCCCTCCAGATATATTCAAGTCCTAATCCCTGGTACCTTTGAACAGGAATCCATTTGGAAAATTGGGTCTTTGTACATCAGATCGAGTTAAGATGAGGTCATGTTGGACTAGGGTGGGCCCTCCATCTAATGACTAGGGTTTATATGTGAAAAGAGAGGGATGCTGAGACCCAGAGCCACACCTGGGAGGAAAGGCCATCTGACGATATAGGCAAAGATTGGATGTTGCTGCTAGAAGCCAAGGAAGGCCAGCAGTGACCAGAAGCTGCCCAAACAAGGGAGGATTCTTGGAGTTCCCGTTGCGGCTCAGTGGGTTAAGACCCCTGCATAGTTTCCATGAAGATGCAGGTTTGATCCCTGGCCTTGCTCAGTGGGTTAAGAATCCCGTGTTGCTGAAAGCTGTGGCCTAGGTTGCAGATGCAGCTCAGGAGTTCCATATGGCACAGGGACAGCCTTAAAAAGGAAAAAATAAAATAAAATAAAGGAGGGGAAGGAGGAGTCTTCCCTAGAGACTGCAGAGGGAACACAGCCCTGGTGACACCTTGATTTTGAGAGAATCCATTTCTGTGGTTTTAAGCTTCCCCTTTTCTTATGGCATCTGAGGAAACCAACACTGTGAGTGTGTTTCACAGATGTAAAAATAGAGGCTCCGAGAGCCTCAGCAACCTGCCCAAGGGCGCACAGGTCAAAGTGGCAGGACTGAACCCGAAGGCCCGATCTCCATCCCGAGGCCGGGCTTGACTCAGACCACAGCTGGGGACCCAGGCGCCTTACACCCATACACGGCTGCCTTCCCCCCCACCCCCGGCCCTCCTCCCTCGACCGGCCCCTGTGGTGCTTGTGGAAACTCTATTCCCGGAGAGGGTGACTCCAACAGCATCTTGAAAAACACCCCTGTGGGGAGTGCCTCCGCCATAAAATGTATCATTACAAGAAAACAAAGGGAGCATTAACAATCCCAGGGCGTGTAAGCGAATGCACATGTCGGAGGCTTCAGATAGGCCCTGCCAGCCTCACATAAATGGTACATGTTCTCTGAGTCATTGTACCAGACGATAAAAATAACTCTCATGTGGAGAAGATGGAACCTTGTTTGTGGAAGTTCCTAACTGATTCAACATGTGACGGTCAAGACTACTTCGAGGCTCCTTCTCGCCCCTGGGCTGTGGTTCAACCCAACAGACATGAGGTCAGAGTTTGATTTTGCAGGTTGAGGTTGAAGCTGTGGCTGATCTGGAGAGGCGCCCGGGGTTTCGTTAGAGCCCCAGGGTCCCTAAGTGGAGTAGGTCTTACAAGGGTCTGTCCTGCCAGAGCCTGGCTGCCAGCCTGACTTTATCACAGAAAGGACCTGTGTTCCTTGTCCCAGCCAACGAAGAAGCCCTCCTGTGCCAGGCGGCTGCAGACTCTGATTCCAGGGATTTAGAACCTAAGTGAGGAGTCAGGACCCATTTCCTCAACGCGAAGGGAGGCTCCGGGCTGGAGAAGGTTCCAGGGGGGTCGGGGGGAGGGGGACCTGTCCTTGGAACTTGCAGTGGGTTTTTGGTGAAGCGAAGAAGGGGGCTAGAGGGAGGGCAGAGAGTGGGGGAAGGTAGAGAAGGAAGGAGGGAGGAAAGTCCCCAGGAGGTGACCCGGAGCTGGGGACCTGGGAGGAACCTGGGACTGGGGACAAAGAAGAGGCCTGCTGGCTTTGAGGATCAGACAGAGGGAGGGAGGGCGGCTGGGTGCTGGTGACTGCTGGCTCCTTGCTGCTTTGCGGGAGCCTCGGGCAGCTTGGGGTGGAGAGGCAGGGGAGGAACTGAGGGTGTGGAATGAGTGTGCAAACCCAGGCTTGGAGGCCCTGGAGGAGGTGCTGCTGGAAGTGCTGGGCTCTGTGGCTGTTTTTCTTGCACTTACTGGATTCTTCTTCTTCCTATTTTTTGCTTTCTAGGGCCGCACCTGCAGCATATGGAGGTTCCCAGGCTAGGGGTCCAATCCAAACTGTAGCCACTGGCCTGCGCCACAGCCACAGCGACACCAGATCGGAGCTGCGTCTTACATCACAGCTCACGGCAATGGCAGATCCTTAACCCACTGAGCGAGGCCAGGGATCGAACCTGCAACCTCATGGTTCCTTGTTGGACTCATTTCTGCTGCGCCATGATAAGAACTCCCTGGATTCTTATATATTGACTTGCATTTTGTTTTGCTGGGTTAAATTCCTAAGGACTCCCAGTTACAAGAGCTGGAAGGTGTAGCTGAGGGTGCCTGGTGGGGAGGTGGGCCTGTGGTACATGTGGTAGCCTTTGGGGTTCAGCCATCCTGGTTGTTAGGGGAGAGGGGAGTGTGTGTGTGTGTGTGCATCTGTGTGAGTTTGTGTGTGGGGTGTGTGTCTGTGTGAGTTTGTGTGTGGGATGTGTGTGTGTGTTTGCATGTGTGTCTGTGTGTCTGTGTGGGTCTGTGTGTGTGTGTTTGGGAGGGTTGTTCCCCAGCATACACACTCCCTAACCTGGTGCCTGTGTCTTCTGCATCTGCAGGAAAGCACTGAGATTTTTAGCTACCTTGGAGCCCCCACAGTAGAAAATGAGGACAGGTTTTTCCACCGCTCTGTTCGTGGTGACATTGCCAGGATGACCCCCTGTAGTTGGGAGCCTGGCTGTCTTTTCTGTGACTCAAGCCTGCGAAAATTGAATCCTCTGAGAACCCTCAGAAAAGCAAGGGGGGCCCGGCAGATGCTGTTGCCTGAAGCTGCCAGGGTCCATGTCCTGGCCATCTGTGCCCTTGTCACTCTAGAGGTTGAGCCTGTCACTTTGGCTCCCCCCCCCCCCCGCCAACGCTCCCTCTGTCTCCCAGTTGTTTTCCCTCTTGGGACCCCTGGGAGGACCTTGGTGGGAGCCTCCTGTGGTGCCTGATGTCATTGTGGGTGTGGAGCCAGAAGGTGGGCTGGGGGCACTGGATAGGAGTCCCAGCTGCGGCTCTGCCACTCACTGTGCCACCTTGATCTCTGGCATCTTCAGTTCCCCTTGCTGGTAAGAACACCAATGTCATGGGCATTGTTTTGAAGCTTAACTAACGTATCTGGCACCCAGCAGGGGCTGTTCGGTTCCCATACTGGTCTTCCTGTTACCTTTCCAGTTGGGGTATCTTTGAGGGTGAGGCCCTGAGTCAGCTGTGCCCCTGGGACCGTCTAGACTGGGAGGCTGCCCAGCATCCCAGGCATGAATATCTGAGCCAAACTCTGACTGTTGAGACAGACACAGAGGCCAAGTCCCTTTGCTCTGAATGTCTGCTGATCGGTGCTCTGCCTGCAAAGAGTCATTAGGTGGCTTCGTTCAGGTCCCAGGAGACGACGGAAGAAAGAGGTCTCCCCACCCACGGAAAGTGTTTATACTTTCCTTTCCATTTTCTATTCTGCCCTCTCAGTCATCCTGAATGTTTATTTAACGATGCTCAAAGACCTTTTAAGCTTCCTTGGTTTAATGTTTGCTAAACACGCTGTCACTTCCACTTCTACTGATAATTTCCTGCCTGCTGCAGAACGGCCTCTGCTTACGCACCGTCTGGAAAGTCTTAATGGCATGACTAAAGGCTTGGTCCCCGCAAGTGCGTGGGCAGCCCTTGAGGTCAGGCTGCTCTCTGGGGCAGAAGAAAATGAAGAGGAACTGGGAAGTTGGGAATTCACTTGGAATTCAGGAGTTTCTGTGATGGGTGGTGGTGGTGGGGACAAAATGTCTAATAGATTGTGTCAATTGTCTGGATCCCAAGCGGCAGCGATCTGGTTTATCCCAGATGGCCCTAGGGCCTTGGTTTGGTCCCAAACCTGGCTCAGAGTTTCTCCATCACGAGGAGGAAGGAAAGGCATGACCAGATGCCCAGTGGTGGTTCAGTGTGATTCCTGGCACATGAGTTACAGAGTGTGGAGGAAAGAAGCTGGCTCTTTCTCAAGCCGCAGGCCGAGTGTTCAGCCTAACTCCAAGCTCAGCTCACCTCTGGTATCCTTTTTTCTCCTAGTGGCCATAGAGGAACAGCTCTAAAATCATGGACTTCTGGTCACCTGGCAACAGGAATTTGGACAGTATAGCCATGTGTGGTTGTACAGGTTTTGCAACGTGCAACTCTGGGGGTGGGGCTAAGTCACGCTGGAGTCGAAGTGGGTGACACTCTCTAGAGTTGTGCAGTGACATAGATTGGCTATCAACCCATAAGCAAGCTGGGTAGTTCTGTGTCAGATAACTGGGGCAAGACTAAATGCGATGTGTGCAAGGCCGGGGTGAGGGATTTTGAGTAGGACCTCCTCACCACACCATCCCCACCCCCATCTCTTTCCCCAGATTGGAAAGCTGCTGAGAGGTAGGCAGTGGCCTGGGGTCCTTGGCACTTAGTCTGGAGTCCATTCAGCCACAAGAATTATGTTTGAGGAGTTCCCATCACTGCTCAGCTGGTTAAGAACCCAACTAGCATCCATGAGGATGCAGGTTCAATCCCTGGCCTCTTGCTCAGTGGGTTAAGGATCCTGCGTTGCCATGAGCTGTGGTGTATATCGCAGATGCAGCTTGGATCCCATGTCGCTATGGCTGTGGTGTAGGCTGGCAGCTGCAGTTCCGATTAGACCCCTGGCCTGGGAACGTCCATGTGCTGCAGGTGCAGCCCTAAAAAGAAAAAAAAAATTGTCTGAAGAAACTCAAAGTGTTTCTCCCCTTCAAGGCTTACAGTCTGGTAGACGTTATAAAACTCCTAAGCATAGGCTACATCGGGTCTAGAAGTTCTTCTGCCAAGGACACTGCATGGCGAGAATGTTTCAGAGCAGAGGTAGGTCTGGACAGAACACTTATGGGTCTTCATACTTGGCTTGGAGAGTGGGATGGTTTGGACGGACGTGGGGTCCAGGGGGGCAGGGCTCACACGTATAGGGATGGGGTGGGAGCAGAGGGTGGGGCGCACTGTGACCTGGACTGATGGCTGAGCTGGGGGTGGGGAGGCAGGCCAGCTGAGATCAGGTCCTGGCCAAGTGGTGGTGGTCCCACCGGGAGATGGTCAAGTGGGCCCGCATCTGAGGGGCTTTGATCTGGGGTGCAGTTTGGAATCTGTTCTGTTTGGGGAGCCATAGGAGGAAAGCGGGAGCTACTTAGGACTTGAGAGGAGCACTGTGCATTTCTTCCCATCTTTTCCACCCACGCCTGTCCGAGCTGAGGCAGAGCTGAGGAGGCCCTGACAGCAGAGCCTCATGGGAAGACGGCAGCATTTGGCTGAGACCCCCCACTCTGCCCTTGCCCCAGCCAACGTCCTCTCTCTCACGGCCAGGGCAGAGCCATCCACAGGGGCAGCAACTGGCTGTCTCTCCTGGAGGTACAGTCAAATCTCTAATGATGGCCATCACAGAATGGGCGAGCAAGGCCACAGTCCCTCCCACTGCCCCTCATTGCTCAAGGCTGGCTTCTTGTAGATGATGGGGTGATCCTGGCATTTTCCAGGCTCGGCAGAGGCCTTTTCTGAGTGCCGTAAGCATGAGGAACCAGGTAGAAAGAACTCTGGGCAGCCAGGAGAGGTCCTCAGCTTATCAGGGGCTGTCCCCATACCACCATCCCTCTCCAGGCTGGCACTGTTGATGGCACATCTGTAAGTTGCCACCTGGACCATGTTCACCCTAGAAGGCATGGGTTTGAGAAGATGCTGTATGAGGTGGATGCAGGCAGCGGCCAGTTCAGCCCCAGACCTCAGCTGGTTTTAGGAGTAGGACTTCCACCCCCAGTACCTGTGCTCTCGAGCCCCCTTGCCTCTCCTTTGAAGCATTCACATCCCCTTCTGGCTGGGCTGAAGCTCTGCTGGGAATTGACTCATCCCTGGGATCTTTCTGCTCCAAGCCTCCCTGTAGAGCTCCTATTCCCATTCTGAGAGCAAACTGATGATGGATGAGAGCTGAGCGCTGCGGGCATGTCCTACTCCATCCAGCCCGTCAGCGCCAAGCCATCTGCTGCCAATTATCGCTCTGAGGTTGAGCGATGGATTGACAGGGCGGGCTTCCTGGGCTGATAGGGAAACCCTGCTGACCTGTAACTTCCCCAGAAATACATCACTCATCTCCTTATCAGCCCCGGGGAGCCCGTTAGCCCTGCAGACCTCGGATGGGAACTGGCCTCTGGGGACTGAGGCCCTGCAAACTGAGGACAGAAAAAATGTCTCCATCCCGGCCATTCTGGATTCTGACTCATTAGGTTCCTTCTAAAACTGATAAGGATAATAGAGGCTGGAGAGAGTGTGGAGAAAAAGGAACCCTCCTACACTGTTGGTGAAAATGTGCATGAGTGCAGCCACGATGGAAAACAGTGTGCGGGTTCCTTAAAAAATGAAAAATGGAACTACCATATGATCCAGCAATCCCACTCCTGGGCATCTCTCTGGAGAAAACTCTAATTCCATATGATACATGCACCCCAATGTTCATTGCAGCACTATGTACAATAGCCATGACACAGAAACAACCTAAATGTCCAATCAGCAGAGGAATGAATAAAGAAGATGTGGCTGGTACACATACACAATGGAATACTGCTCAGCCATAAAACAGAAGAAAATGATGCCATTTGCAGCAACATGGGTGGACCTAGAGATTCTCATACTAAGTGAATGAAGTCAGAGACAAAGACAGACAAAGACGAATATCACTTGTACGTGCAGCCTAAAAGGATTCAAATGAATTTATTTACAAGACAGTAGTAGTCTCACAGACATAGAAGACAAACTTGTGGTTACTAAAGGGAAAAGGCAGGGAGAGACGAATGGGGAATTTGTGGTTAACAGACACACACAGATACATGTACATAAAATAGGTAAATAACAAGGACCTACTGTATAACACAGAAAACTATATTCAATATCTTGCAATAACATATAAAGGAAAAGAATCTGAAAGAGAGGAGTTCCCGTCATGGCTCAGTGGTTAACGAATCCGACTAGGAACCATGAGGTTGCGGGTTTGATCCCTGGCCTTGCTCAGTGGGTTAAGGATCCGGCGTTGCTGTGAGCTATGGTTTAGGTCGCAGACGCGGCTTGGATCCTGCATTGCTGTGGCTGTGGCGTAGGCCAGAGGCTACAGCTCCGATTAGATGCCTAGCGTGGGAACCTCCATGTGCCGTGGGAGCAGCCCAAGAAATGGCAAAAAGACAAAAAAAAAAAGAATATGAAAGAGAATGTATATATATACATCACATATACACACACACACGCATATATAAAACTGAATCCCTTTGCTATATACTTGAAACCAATGGAACACTGTAAGTTACCTATACTTTAATTAAAAAAAGAGAAATAAAATCAATGAGGTGGGTGTTCAAAACAATGGGGAAAGGAGTTCCCACTGCGGGGCCGTGGGATCAGTGGTGTCTCTGCAGCGCCAGGATGCAGGCACAGTGGGTTAAAGGATCTGGTGTTGTTGTAGCTGTGGCATAAGTTGAAACTGTTGCTCGGATCTGGTCCTTGGTATATATGTATATGGTGCATAGGGTGTGGTGTGTATGTGTGTGGTGTGTGTGCAGTGTGTCGTGTGTGTAGGGTAGGTGGTTTATTGTGTGTTGTGCGTAGTGTGTGCACTGTGTATGTTCAGTGTGTGGTATGTATGTATGTGGTGTGTAGTGTTTGTTGTGTGTGCGTGGTGTGTAGTGTTTATTGTGTGTGCATAGTGTGTAGTATATATGTGTGTGCATGTTTTATGTGGTGTGTGTGCGTGTTGTGTGTGTGTTGTGTGTAGTGTGTGTGCAGTGTGTGTTGTGTGTAGTGTGTGTTTTTTGTCTGTGGTATGGGGTGTGATGTTTGTCATGTGTGTGTGTGGTATGTTTTCAGCAAAGAACTTTCTCTGGCAGCCCTGGAGCTCTTGCTCACTTTTGTTGATTAGCATTTGCAGAAAGATGATCTCATCATTGGAAATGAATTGCTCTGAAGAACACAAAGGTCACTGTGGGTCCCAAATCCATCCATCCCTCCACCCATCCATCCATCCCTTTTTCCCTCCCTTCCTCCCTCTCTCTCTCCCCCTCCATCCTTCCAGGGTTTGTCACTGACACATGCCTGGGGCAGAGAAAATGGGAAAGTGCTTAAGATCTCAAACAGAGGACTCACTGCAATGGAAAGGATTCAGCAGGAAAGAACGCAGGTCCCTAGACGGTGTGGCATGGAGGGTAGAATTTCTGAGCTTTTACAAAAGCAAAGTTCAGAAATGTGGAAGAAGGTTTAGAAAATGAGAAGCCTTGTGGCCTCAGGGCAGTAAAAGGAATGCAGACGTGGACATAGAGTACAGAGAAGTGAGTGCCAGCTTCCGGGCTCCTGCGTCTAAGTCCAGCCCTCAGACCTGGGGACCTGGGGAAAAAAAATCACTTTACTTGATACAAATTGAAAAAATTCTGCTTTCTAAAGTTGGAGACTTTTGCCACCTGAACAACAATCCCCCATGCACCTGATTAGTACAATTTTGGTCTGAAGTGCCCCCGACCCCCAGCTCGGAATCCCTGTCCCAGGTCCCCCGCCTTCTCCCCTGCAGTGAGCCTTGCAAATCCCGCCTCAGTCCCCGGGTCAGCACTCCTCAGCGGATGGGTGCTGGGCAGGGCTTCCTCCTAGTCAGACCCACGGGCATGTCTCCCTTCCCTTTGGGAGCTGCCTGGCAGAGCCTTGCTCCTGTCCTGGCCAATATTGAATCATCCCGACATGTGTATGATCCTTTTTTTTTTTTTCGGTCTTTTTGCTATTTCTTGGGTCGCTCTCGTGGCATATGGAGGTTCCCAGGCTAGGGGTCCAATCGGAGCTGTAGCCACCGGCCTATGCCAGAGCCACAGCCATGCGGGATCTGAGCCACATCTGCAAACTACACCACAGCTCACGGCAATGCAGGATCCTTAATCCACTGAGCAAGGGCAGGGATCGAACCCGCAACCTCATGGTTCCTAGTCGGATTCATTAACCACTGTGCCACAACAGGAACTCCTGTATGATCCTTTTAGAGTTTACAGAGTGCTTATCCTGCACCGGCTCCTCAGCTCCTCACAGCAGCCCTGATCCATGGCGCCTTTGTTAATTACGCAGAATCAACACACATTTATGCAGAGCTGACAGAGTGCGTGTGTGCATATGTGTGTGTGTGTGTGTGGTGTGTGTACTATGTAAGTGGTATGTGTGTGGGGTGTGTGTATAATGTGTGCAGGGGTGGTGTGGTTTGTGTAGTGTGTGGGGTATGTGTGTAGCATGTAGGTGTGGTATATGCGTGTGTAGTGTATAATATGTGTATGTGTAGTGTATATATATGTGTGGTGTGTGTATAATATGTAAGTGTGGTAAGTGTGGGGGTGTGTGCATGGGTGGTGTGGTTGGTGTGTGTGGTGTGGTGTGGTTTGTGTAGCATGAAAGTGGGGTGTGTGTGGAGTGGATGTATGTGGGGGCATGTGTAGTGTGTATGCATGGGTGGTGTGGTTTGTGTAGTATGTAAGTGTGGTGTGGGGGGGTCATATGTGCGCATCTGTGTGTGTGTGTGTGTGTGTGTACACCAGGCTCGACTGAGTGGGCTCTTGTCTCTAAGTGGGCCTAAGGGTTTCCCAGCTCCTGGCTGAGTGCCTGGCACACAGTGAAGGGTGGATGAAGGAGCTGAGAGGTAAGCATCTCTGCTCTCCCTGTGCAGGGTGAGGGGCAGGGAGGTGACTGGAGGAGCAGGCTGGCCTGGCCTGCTTGTGGTCACCAGGGAGGGCATGGTGGCTGCGGGCCTTCTAGCCTCCAAGTCCCCTGCCCCTCTCTCTCCCCAGGCCTCCTGTTGGCAAGATAGGAGTGGGGGATTAACAAGTACAGACTACTACGTATAAAAGAAATAAGCTGCAGGGGTATATTATATAGCATGGGGAATATAGCCAATATTTTACAATGACTTTAAATGGAGTATCATCTGCAAAAGTATTGAATCACTATGTTGTACGCCTGAGACTAATATAATATGGTCACTTAACTATACCTCGATAAAATTTTTTTTAAAAAAGAAGGAAAGGGAGATCCTGTTGTGGCTCGGCGGCAATGAGCCCGACTAGTACCCATGAGGACACGGGTTTGATCTCTGGCCTCGCTCAGTGGGTTAAGGATCTGGCATTGCGATGAGCTGTGGTGTAGGTTACGGACACAGCTCAGATCCCGTGTTGCTGTGGGCCGTGGCGTAGGCCGGCAGCTGTAGCTCCAATTCGACCCCTGGCCTGGGAACCTCCATATGCTGCAGGTACAGCCCTAAAAAGCAAAAAAATAAAATTAAAAAAAATTTCTTTTAAATAAAGAAGGAAGGGCCTGGGGCAGTGTGGCTCCAAGAAGCTGCACCCCTCTACCCATGTGGCTTCCGGAGGCCTGAGGGATGCATGTATCAGGGAAGCTCACACAGAGGACACCCAGGAGGGTGCTGGAACTCTGAGCCTCTTCCCAGAACACCTCAACCCAAGAGGGTGCACCAGGCTGAGGCGGCCTCCCGAGGGCTGCAGCTATGAGCAGACTATTTCCACTCAGGAGGCAGCCTCAGTAGGATGGGGGAGGAAATGGGCATCCTATCCTCTGGGACTCCAGGCCTTGGTGGGGGGCACTCGGAGGGCAGGGAGCTGTATCTTGGAAGATGGGAGTCTTTAGGGATGGGCAATGCACAGAGCTTCTCCCTGCCAACAGCTTTGGGGGAGGCTCTGGTCCATCAGGGGGCTGCAGCGTGGCCAGCCCAGCAGTGTGTGTGTGTGTGTTTGTGTGTGCGTGTGTGTGTGTGTGTGTGTGCACACGAGGCTCTGTGGAACAATCTGGAGGGCAGAGAAGGGATGACCAATGGAGATGTCCAGGTAGACAGGGGCAGGCCTGGCCAGGTCAGCTTCTTCTGACACATCACGTGCTCACCTCTTGGGCCACACAGTCCCTCGTGGGTGGGCATCTGGGTCTCTCCACTCACTCAGGAGGGCCACCATCCAGCCAGTGGCCTACCCCTTGCAGCTGCCATGATTGGAGGTGAAGCATGATGCAGAGAGCCAGCCCACAGACCAGGGTAAAAGCCTCACTCCCACACTCCATCCGCCCCCCGACCCAATCCCTGGCTGTTAGTAAGTTTCTGAACTTCTCTGGGTTGCAGCTTCCCCTCACATCATGGGTCCAACGGTGGACACCGACATGGCTCCACATCACAGGGTTACTGCGAGGATCAAAGCCATGCACCCACAAAGAACATGACACACTGAGAATGCTCTGTGACCCTGAAGGGATCTGTGCTTCTACCCCAGGGCTAGGGGTGGGCCGCAGCTTGTGGCAATACTGGATCCTTAACCCATAGAGCGAGGCCAGGGATCAAACCCCATACCTCACAGTGACAATGTCAGGTCCTTAACCCACTAAACCACAATGGGAACTCTGGTATCAGGGGTTTTGTTTGTTTGTTTGTTTTTTAGTCTTTTTAGGGCTACACCCACTGCATATGGAGGTTCCCAGGCTAGGGGTCAAATCAGAGCAATAGCCACCAGCCTACACCATAGCCACCAGCCTACACCACAGCCACGGCAACTCAGGATTGGAGCCGTGTCTGCGACTTACACTGCAGCTCACGGCAACACCAAATCCTTAACATGCTGAGGGAGGCCAGAGATCGAACCTGTGTCCTCATGGATGTTAGATTCATTTCTGCTGAGCCACAGTGGGAACTTCTGGAATCAGGTTTTATCGTGATTATTAAGCCTTTGTCCTTGGCTTGCAGAGGATGGGAACTTTCGTTCTGGGCTAACAGAGTAGCCACCAGCCAGGTGGTGAGATTCTTTACATGACTGAGATGAAGTACGTAACCAAGTCGGATCCTCAGGCCCACCAGCCACATGTCAAGTGTCCCATGGACCCATCTGGCCAGAGGCTCCTGTACTGAGAGGCACAGATGTAGAATGTTTCCCTCATTGCGAAAGTCCTTTTGGACATCCTGGCTCTAAACATTCTTCTCTTTGGGGGTGGGAGGCTGCAGAGGAAATGAGAAAAGTTATTAAGAGATGTGAAGAGGAAGAACCACTAAATATTCAGCTGCTGACATTTAGAATCTGGTCCTCCAAGAGCAGAGCTGCGCCCATCAGATTCCAGTCTTGGAAAACAAATTGCCACATCGCTTTAACAGCAGCCAAGGAGCCTAGATGAAGCTCTGAGATGTTCCCCCCTGCACAGAGGATGGCCAGGCTTGGCTGGAGGCAGTGGGGGTAGGGGTGACAGACGGGGGTGGGGTGGGGAAGAAAACACACATCGGGGTGTGTCTTTTCCAAAGTACAGGCAAAGAAGGAGTGAGGCCTGGGCGCAGCTGGACTCACGTCTGCTGACCCGTCCTTCCCGGGCTTGGGCTGGTGAGGGTGGGGTGCCAGATAGGAGGAGAGCCACGTTGAAAACAGAGTTTGTCACATAGTCTGGTGCCCAGCCATGTTAAGGCCATCCAGGGTGGCCTGGGCTTGCCTCCTCAAGCTGTTTGGTCCCCCTGTGGTGTGGACACTCCCCTGTCATCCACCATCACAGGTGGAGGTGGCCCACTGTTGAGGCTGGCGTTGGACCTGCAGGGCACAGTGTGAGATGGGGTGGGGGGCACAGACTCAATGTCTATCCCCAGGGGCAGCCAAGGTGAGGTCAAGGTGGTCCCAGGTAAATACTGATTCTGAACCAAGATAAGCAAGACCGGCCTGGGCGGGCTCGACCTGATGGACTTCTCCTGGGACAGATAGTGTCCAGACCCTGGAAGAGGTTGATAATACCAAGCCCAAGGCCTCTGATCCATTCTGACCGAGTGAGCTAGACCCTTCCTCTCACGTGCCCCGAGACCCTCTATTGGAGAGAAGCAGAAGGAAGTAAGTCTCGTCTTAGAGACTGAGAATTTTTATCCAAACAAGTCTGTGTATTCCTTTAAAAAAAAAAAATCTGGGGGTTCCTGCTGTGGCCCAGCAGGATAAGGACCCCACAAAGTCTCTGTGAGGATGCAGCTTGGACCCCTGGCCTCGCTCAGTGGGTTAAGGATCCTGTGTTGCTGTGGCCGTGGCGTAGACCCCAGCTCAGCTCTGATTCAACCTCTACCCTGCAAACTTCCATATGCCGCTGGTGTGGTCATAAAAAGAACTTGAAAAAAAAAAGAAAAAAAAATCTGTTTGCATGATTAGATGAGAGTAAGTTTAAACTGGATTGTGGTTGCCAAGGGTTTGGGGGAGGGAAGGACAGGGAGTTTGGGATTAGCAGATGCAAACTATTACATATGGGATGGATAAGGTCCTACTTAAAGGTCCTACTGCAAAGCACAGGAACTATGTTCAATATCCTGGGATAAACCATCATGGAAAAGAATATGAAAAAGACTATGAAGGTATAACTGAGTCACTTAGCTGGGCAGTGGCAATTAACAAAACATTGTAAATGAAATAGACTTCAATAATTTTTTTTTAATAAACTGGATTTGGTTGATATTTTCTTGTTCATCCATGAGTGGAGATTCCAGAGGAAAAAAATCAGTGAGCTCTTGGCAAAGCAGAAGCATTACATTCTCTCTGCCCTTCAGGGTTGCGGGAGGGGGTACATTTAGACAGCTCAGTATATAAGCAAAGACTGATTTATGATAAAGAATCAATACTGTACAGAGGATCAGACACAGTGGAACGAGAGAAACGTGAGATCAGAGGAAAGTAGCCAATGGGGTGATCACGGAGACCACACTGACTCAGAAAGGTGTCCTCTGTCCCAGGAGGAGGATGTGGTGTCTGGCTCTTAGAACCTCCTGGATCACCAGTCCTCCGTGGCCATGTCAGTTGAGATAGTATATGTGACACAAAACCCAACTCAAATTAGCAAAAAAGGACTACATTAGGACTTCAAGAAGCTAAGCCAGTAGATTCTGGCCAGCTTCAGGTATGGCTTGATACAGGGCTCAAATATGGCCACCATCTCTGGACCCTCTCTCCGTTCTACTGCTCTTTATCTTGGCTTCATTGCCAGTCATCCCCCGGTGGCTATCTGGCTGCCAGCGGCTGCACAGACCCAGCAGGAAGGGCTCATGCCCTTCTCCTCAAAGTTCCAGACTGCCTCACTATTTTTCATCAGCCCTGATTGCATCTGACACCCATCTTTCATCCAATTGCAGTAGCCAGAAGGATTCATGCTCTCATTGGCCAGGCTCAGTTTACCTGTCCATCTGGAGGCAGAGGTGGGGTTAGGTGCACCTCAGACACATGGACAGAAGGGGAGAGAGGAAGGATGCTGAACAGTCCAAAAGCTGTGGAATAAACTGTATCTGGTACTTATTCTTCAGGGGAGTGGATTGACCCATCCTCAAAAATGTATATTGTTCTCATCAAAAGGACTTAGGCTTCGGTATTGGCAGATCAGTTGTAGGCAGATAGCCCCCTGAACCAACTGGACTTTATTTCAGGATCAAGGTCAAGATTTGGATGCTTGGAGCAGACCAAAGGGCGAGCTCTCCCGTGGCATGTGTCAGAGCACACGGGATGATGCAGGCTTGCCTTGCGGTGCCAGTTTTCCCTGAGTTCCTAGGACATGTGGTGGCTAACAGGGTCATGAATGACTAACCTCCTGTTTTATTCTGGTGGCAATTCGAAAGCCCAGACCATTACTGTCTCCTGGAATTTGCCCTCAGGCCGCGACAAACTTCAAGATGTTGTTGAGAAGGTTGGACATATTTGCATCCACTTTCAAGGTGGATTGTTTTTAGTGTTTTGCTTGTGGCTGCCCTTTGTTTCTCCTTCTCTTTCTTTTCCCGTGTTACCGTTGATTCACATCCCTCAAGCCCCTAAAATTGGTGAGGTGCGACAGTGGGGACCGGAAGAATAATAGAGTTCTGGGCAAAGAAGATCAGATTATGGTCAAGGTCCCTGTTACTGTGCCCCCTCCACTGGATTTCAGTTACAGGGGCGGTAGTGGGTTGAATGGAGATCGCGCCCCCCCCCCCCCCCAATTCAGGTCTACCCGAAACCTCAGAATGTGCCTTCATCGGAGATAGAGTTTTTGCAGATACAAGTAGTTAAGACGGGAATTCCCGTTGTGGCGCAGCGGAAATGAATCCAATTAGGAACGATGATGTTGTGGGTTCGATCCCTGTCCTCGCTCAGTGGGTTAAGGATCCTGCATTGCTGTGGCTGTGGTGTAGGCTGGCAGCAACAGCTCCGATTAGACCCCTAGCTTGGGAACCTCCATATGCCATGGGCATGGCCCCTAAAAAGACAAAAAAAAAAAAGGTAGTTAAGATGAGGTCATATGGGGTTAGAGTGGACCCTGAATCCAAAACCTGTTGTCCTCAAAAGAAGAGAGATGCACTCAGGGCAGAAGTTCGTGAAGACAGAGGCAGAGATGGAAGCTTCAAGCCACCTTGGCGGTGACAAGCTGGGGACCGCCGAGGAGGACCAGAAGCTGGAAGAGAGAAGGCAGGCTTCTTGCCCAGAGCCTACACAGGGAGCGTGGCCCTGGTGACCCCTCATTTGGGACTTCTGGCCTCCAGAACTGTGAAAGAGCAAATTTCTGTTGTTTTAAGGTACCCAGTTTGCGGTCCTTTTTTTTTTTTTTTACAAAAGCCCTTGGAAACGAATATAGGGGCTGTTACAGAAGTGAAGGGCTGGAGCTAAAAACATGGGGCAGGGAGGGCAATGTTGACATCAAGGTCGCCTTGGAGGACCCCTGGACAGGGTCTGTTTGAAGGATTACTTTCTGCTTTCAGACGAAGCTGGCCTGTCCACAGCACGGCATCTGGCCCTGAAGTGTGCATAGCCTGGGGCAGCGGGAAGGGCCTGGAATCTTGTCTGTGTTCCATCAGCAGAGCTCAGGCGATGCTGTGCGAAGCTCTGTGCCCTGGAGGAAGAGGCTCCTTCCCTCCACTGTGGGCTGAGGCTGCTGGATGGGGCGCCTCGAACTCTCAGGAAGGCACCATGGAGACAACAGCGGCCCCGATCTGGCTGCGCACAAACCTGACACCAGCCAGCCTCAAACAGAATCCTTCTTTCTTTCTATGAACGCATGCACACTTTAAAAAAAAATTCATTTTTTAATTGTTGCATACATAACATTCATATAACTCTTGCTTCATTCAACTGGATCTCTTGTGTGTGTGTGTGTGTGTGTTTGGCTTTTTAGAGCCACACTTGCAGCATATGGAAGTTCCCAGGCGGGGGCTGAATCGGAGCTGTAGCGGCAGGCCTACACCACAGCTGCAGCCATGCAGGATCTGAGCCATGTCTGTGACCTACAGGACAGCTTACGACAATGCCGGATCCTTAACCCACTGACCAGGGATCGAACCTGAGTCCTCATGGATACTAGCGGATTCGTTAGTTGAGCTACAATGGGGAAATCCCTGTGGTTCTGTTTTCTTTTTTGGCCACACCCACAGCATATGGAGGTTCCCAAGTGGGGGGTCAAACCCAAGCCATAGCAGTGATAAAGCTGAATGCTTAACCGCTAGGCCACCAGGGAACTCCCACACACACTTTTTAATGTCCCGTCAGTGCTCATCATTTGCGAATTCAGTGTTTGAGAATTCACCTACTCCCTGAACTTTATTCATCACGCCAAATCAGAACTCATGGTGCTCTTATGGTCACTCATGGACCTGCCAACCAACAACTGGGATCTCTCAATGTGCAGGTTCTCAGCTGAGGTCAAACAAGCTGACCCTCTGCCTTCCTGCTTCCTCCTAGAAGCCAAAGTCCTCTTTGTGATCTATTCAGTCCCACGGCTTTTGCACTTATGCTTTGGGTGATGGTTTTGCTGTTTAGGTTTAGGTTGGCCTCCCAGCATAGGCCGAAGTGCTGTCTCGTGTCCTCAGGCACAGGAAGGCTGGGATATGCCTCCTGGAGAATATGCAGGTTACACACTTCATTCAGGCACAAGTTATCATGCTGTGGGCCATGATGACTTGTGTTCATGAATCAACAATAAAGACTTTCAAAAAAAAAAAAAAAGAATTCCCATCCTGGCTCAGCGGAAATCAATCTGACCAATATCCATGAGGTTGCGCGTTCAATCCCTGGCCTTGCTCAGTGGGTTAAGGATCCAGTATTGCCTGAGCTGTGGTTTAGGTTGCAGACATGGCTCAGATCCTACATTGCTCTGACTGTGGCAAAGGCCAGCAGCTACAGCTCTGATTTGACCCCTAGCCCAGGAACCTCCATATGCCATGGATACAGCCCTAAAAAGACAAACATAGAAATAAATACATTCAAAGGTGACATTAAACTGAAATAGACATCACATGAGGTTATGTATGCATTGGTTGATGTATGCATTGTGACCAGAGGCTCACAGGAACTTTGGAACAATGGTTCAGTTATCCAGTGTGTGCAGAGGCTTTATAGAACATACCCACCTCGAATAAGAGAAACCGACTGCATAGTTTATGTTTTTCATCCAAGCCTCACGAGGGGATGAACTGGTCAGCATTCCTGCCCCCAAGGGCCTCTCTCTAGATAACAAAGTGAGGAAACCCCAGGGTTCTGGAATGTTCTAGGGTCACATGGGTGAAGAGGACTTCTCTCAGGGAGCAAACATCTTCAAAACACCCCTGACAGGCAAAGGCCATGCTGGTGGGAGGCAGGACTTTTTTGTCCAGGACTGAGCTCTTTCTCCACAAAGTATTTACCCAGCAACCCTCCCTGGTCCCAAATTAAGCAAGGCCAAAGAAAACAAAATTAAACAAACAGAATGGAAAATCCACTCACGAATAGGAGAACAGAAATCAGAACATAAGGACAATAAAAGCAAACCACTACCCAACAGCAGGCAACTCACAGGAAGCGAGTAATTGTAAATGACCCAGTTCAGTTACATCAGCCTGGGGAGGAGGAATTTTAGAATCGAAGTAATAACAAAATCTATTCACTTCTCTCCTGCTGATGCATAGGAGTCTCTTCCCTTTGTTTAATTTCCCTTAAGAAATAAAACAGCAGGAGCTCCCATTGTAGCTCAATGGGTTAAGAACACAACATAGTGTCTGTGAGGATGCGGGTTTGATGCCTGGCCTTGCTCAGTGGGTTAAGTATCTGGCATTGCCATGGCTGTGGTGTAGGCCAGCAGCTGCAGCTCTGATTCAACCCCTAGCCTGGGAACTTTCATATGCCCCAAGTGTGGCTCTAAAAAGAAAAAAAAATAATAATAACAACCCCCCCAAAAAAAAGTGAAAAAGAAAAAGGGTCTCGCTAACAAACTAGTATGAGGGCTCCACAAAACCAGTGAAAATGAGGCGAGAATCATGGGCCTGGGTCATCTGACTTCAATAGACCATAGTTTGCCGCCACCCCCCGCCCGCCGGTAATTCAGAATTTGGATAATTCTAAGAAAATCAAGGCTGAAGTTTAACCTGGCACTTACCTGAAGCAATTTAACCTCAAGAAATGACTCATAAAGCAAATTAATATTGGAAAATTATTTACTCAAGGGGAATGTCAAAACGATGGAAGAGAACTTTTACAATTAGCCTCAGGTGCCTGGGCGCCAACCAACATGTGTTTATGGTATTTTTAGTACTTTCTCATGCAAAGTACTCTGTACTTTCCCAACGTAAGACCAACTTCTGCCACTCAGTAACGTGGGTGAGTTACTTAGAACTCTCTTTGAGCCTTTGTTGTTTCTTATGAAAATGTCTAAGTCCAGGGATTATTGTGACATCACGTGACATCACTTGACAATTCACAGGAAAGAGTTCTGTGAATTTTCAAGGGCCATGCCCATGGTTGGCATAACGATTTTCACCTCAGGCTCTCTCCGCCATGCTCTTCTAGGCTCAAGGTTCCATCCACATTCTTCAAACATCCTCTGTAAAGGGCCGGATAGTAAATATTTTGGGTTTTATGAGCCCATAGGGTTCTCTGTTATAACTACTCATCTCTGCCTTTGTAGCATGAATGCAGCCAGAAATAATATATAAGAAACAGGTGTGGGAGGATTTGACTTGCAAGAAACTGAAATTGGGCCATACTTTGCCAATCTCTGACATACAGTCTTAGAGTTGAATGCCTTTTGTGGATCTTCTGATCTTGGGCCCTGACACAGTGACAAGATAGAATGGAGACAGTGCTCACACACCTGAAATGAGAACCCCAGGGAAAGTGTGGACTGGGGGAAATGTGGCCCCTGAAAAACAGATGAGGAATCTTGTCTTATCAGGTTGGACTCTGAATGGAAAAAGAAAAGCCGCCCCATGTGAATTTGTTACTAGAAGTAGACCTACTCTCACATGGGATTGGGGTTTCGCTTTCTACCACATGCCTGCTGTAGGAAACTTCAAGCTACAAAGTTAACTTCAAGTGGTTTTTAATTGGCACCTAGGGCACCTTACCCAACGTGAGTTCATAATCCCTAATTACAAACCACAAAAAGAAACAAGCCACTGTGAGCAAGAGTCAGCAGAAACCACAACCATGGCAGGATCATTCTCTCAAGGATTTGATGTATTACAATAATTAGTTAGAGAAAAATATTTAAAGAAATAAAAGAGGAAGGGAAAGGGAGATAGAGAACATATCAGGCAAGGGGAAGAAGAGAAGCCAAGATTCAATGGTGAGGATGTGAACATGTTGAGGGGCAAGGAGGTAAGAGTTCTTGATAGAGTCCATGTGATGAGAGTGATGAAAGAATGAATTAAATGTTGGTTAAACTCAGCGTGTGCACACAGCACTAGGCTAGGCTCTAGCAGTTGAGATGAATAAGGGACACAGGCTCTGCCCTTAAGGAGATTCTAGTTTCGGAGAGTCAGTTTAAATAAATAAATTCCATGAAATGTGGTAGGACCTTAAGGGAAAAGGATACAAAACATATTAGAGGCAAAAGAGGAAGTGGCCCATTCTACACAGGGAAGCCATAGGCAGCTTTCTAGAGGACCCTATGCTTGAATCAAACTCTGCAAAGTCTATAAGAGTCTGGAATTTCTTCTGTAGGTGATGGAAAAGAAAAATGGTCAGACAGGGTTTAAAAAAAATAATGATGGTTGCAGTACAGTGAGGAGAATGGAGAGTGAAGGAAGGCCTGGGAGACAGAAAGACCCAATGTGATGCTGATAAAGCAGAACATAACAAAGAGACTGTGGTTTTATGTCACTAAATTCTGAGGTCATTATTATGCAGCAGTAGGTACTTGGAATGCCCAGGTGCTATGTGCAGTCATATCTCAGGAAGAAGAAAACCAAGTGAACTTCATGATAAAGCCTTAACTTCAAAATTTTCCAACACAGGAGTTCCTGTCTTGGCTCAAGGGTAGCTCGCGTACGCCACTCGGATCCTGCATTGCTGTGGCTGGGGCATAGGCCAGGGGCTATAGCTCTGATTCGACCCCTAGCCTGGGAACTTCCATATGCCTTGGGTTTGGCACTTAAAAAAAAAAAAAAGATGTAAAAAAATTTCCAGCACAATTACAAGGTGTTCCCAGAGTCAGACCCACAGTAGGTGTCAGTAATTTTTGTATGCAAATCAGTGCTCAAACTTAAAAGCTATTTTTACTTTAAAAATTTTCTGTTCCAAGTTTACCTTGAAGCAAGAAACTCTATTCTTTTATTTTGTCTATTAAGCAGGCACCAAATGATTGTCACATATATGTATGAAATTAGACATATGTGAAATTATATACATATATTTGATAGAAAGATATAAACCTGTTAGTAATGATTTCAGCAAAATTTCTGGATAATGATTCAAAATTACTGGGATGTATGTTACTCACAAGGATAATATAGCTACTTGATATATTGATTTTTCATGTTACATAGGTGTTTTAACAGGATTTCTATTAAATAAAAATAGACATTTAGTGAAAAAAAAAAGATAAAGCAGAAGTTCAGGAGTTCGTGCTGTGGCTCAGCAGAAATGAATCTGACTGTTATCCATAGGTTGCAGGTTCGATCCCTTGCCTCTCTCAGTGGGTTGAGGATCTTTAGGATCCGGTGTTGCCAGGAGCTGTGGTGTAGGTTGCAGACTTGGCTCGGATCTGGCATTGCTGTGGCTGTGGCGTAGGCCAGTGGCTACAGCTCCAATTTGACCCCTAGCCCTAAAAGACAAAAAAAAAAAAAAAAAAAAAAAGCAGAAGTGCAGATGGATTTGAGAGATATTTTAGGATCTTGTGCATGTGGGGATAACCGACAGTCATAACACAGATTTGATGACTCTACAGTCCACTGATGACCCAGTAACCCTATGCCCCTTCCTCCCAAGTGCTGCCTTGCTTCCTAGGGTTGTTTCAAAGATGCTGATGAGAGAGCATGCCCCCTTCATGAGCACTTCTGCCTCCACAGGTTGTGTGATGTGAGCTGGGTGGGGTGGGGGGTGTGGGATGTCTCTTTCTACTTCTTCTTTGGTGTTGTGTCCTAGAAAAGTGTGGCTGATTTTCTACTGATTATACAGGCTTCATAGAATGGTTCTTTGAATTGATGCTCACAGGCTTCTCGCCCTCCAAGGAGGACTCAGAGGAGGATGGGAAGGGAAGAGGTCCACTTGCTGGTACCCATCCTCCCAGGATCCTTCACTACCCACGACCCAGCCCATTGTGCATCGTGACCTGCTCCCTCTTCCCTCCTAAGGGAGGACATCCTGCAAAAGCCAAGGAAGTAGGTGGGGGGTAGGGGGATGAAGTTGATTCTCCTGGGATGTTTCTTAATCCTCATGCAATGGAGACTTTGCATAAGGACTTTGCTGGAACTTCTCGGCCCGTTTGCCACAAATGCCTGCCCTGAGACCCAAGTGCCTCTGTGCAAACCAGGACTTAGAGCTTTGAGTCACCGTGGGATATGAATTGGGGGTGGGGGGAGGCTGAAAGCTTTCAGGAGTAATGGGATATCATTGGAAGGACCAGGCAAGGTCTTGAGTGCCTGCCTAAGGAGGCTATTTCCTCCTCCCCCCAAGTTAGAGTTTCTCTAAGGGGGACTTTCTGCATGGGCACTTGGCTCAAAATTTTCAGTTAGGAGGGGGCTTATCCAAATCAGAAACCCTGGTGAGTGAGGCTTGGGAAACATGCCTCTTTAACTAGTGGTACATAGATGATAGTTTGAGACTCTACGCACATCCCTATCATTGAGTCCATATGCCATCTCTTGAGGTAAATTGAAGTTCCTGAGTATAGGCTCTGTGTCTGTGGTGCTTCTCGCCCCCCCATCAGGCACATGGTTGGTGTATAGTACGTATTCACTGAAACCGAGCAAGAGAATGAGATGCTTATAGCGGACTGACTGCCCCCCTCCAACAAGTCTTTCCTTGATTACACTTTTATTCTGTAAATACTTACTAGTGCCATTTTGAGCCCAGGAACAGGACTGTGGGCTGAGTCTTGAGCAAATGAGCCAGGATCCTGGAGCAGGGAGCAAGGGTTGGCAATGATGGGGGTGAGAATTCTCCGAAAGATAAAGCTTTCCCCAGAACTGGGAAGGTAAAAAAATCTCATAGAAGGCTTTCCTAGGATGAGTTATAATTGCTGCATTGCCTGTCTCCCCAAATGAAGAAAGACACCTCCATTCTTTTCTAATTCCCAGCTTCAGGGCACGGCAGGCTGTCTGAAGACGGCTGGAGTCAGGAGATAAAGGGCTGCACCATCTTCCCCTGGGTTCCGTTTGATCTTTATACCATCAACAAGGGGCTCCGGGTTTCCCCATTTCTCTTTCCCTCCTCCCAGGTCAACCAGAAGGCCGTGGGCTCTTTGATGTTCAAAGGAAGTTTGTGGTGCCGGAGTGTGCCGCTGGCCGGCGTTCCTGACTCAAGTCAGGGCATATGGGGAAATCCCTCCTCTCTTTAGGGGGCAGATCCAGGGCTGGTAGGATGAGGACAAGCATGTTCTTTTATGAGTGCCCCCCCCCTTTTGGTCTCAGATGGCGTTTTTGACCCTTTCTCATTTCCCTTCTCTTAACCTTATTTCTGGCTGGAACATTCCCTCCCTCCTTGGTTCTGGCTGTACCCAAGTAGCAAGGAACAGGCAAGGGGCAAGCAGACCCTTGGGTTCAAGCAAAACTCACGAGGCTACACTCAGCATGTCTCTCCTAAGCACGGACCATCAGGAACCGCATAGGAACACGTGCCCACGTTCCCAGAAAGACACTGAAAGCAGAATGGGGAGCCGCCCGTCCATTTCCATTGGTTAAACCTTTTAACACGGTTTTGAAGCTGTCCCTGCATTGTATGAAAATGCCAGGGGTCTGCCCCTCCGACAGTTGTGACCAGAGTCCCCTCTTGGGTACAAGCAAGGCCTCGGGACTCAGTCGGCTTAGGAGAGATGCTTTGGCCCTGGCCAGGTTAGAACAGGAGGCACGAGACTACTTCGTAGGTGCTTAGCCTGGGAGGAGTATGACAAAAGGGAAAGAGGTGCAGGTCAGCATGCCTCCCTTGGTCCTCCATGACTTCAAGAATATTTATATAGGAGTTCCCACTGTGGCTTAGCGGTTAAGGAGCAGACATAGCATCCCCGAGGATGCGGGTTTGATCCCTGGCCTCAGCCAGTGGGTTAAGGATCCAGCTTTGCAGATGCAGCTCGGATCTGGTGTTACGTGGCTGTGCCAGGAGCTGCAGCTCTGATTCAACCCCTAGCCTGGGAATTTCCATATGCCATAGGTACAGCCCTAAAAAGAAAAAAGAATGAAACAAAACAAAACAAAACAAAACCCAAGAATGCATATTTAATGAGGGAGACAGGGATGTCACAGTAGCCTCAGAATGAGGTGCAGAGCTGGCCTCAAAGGCACAGGAGCAGTTTGAGAACTGAAAAGATGCAGCTCTCATCACCAGGCTGCCTCCTCTCACCTTCTCCTCCCCAGTCCTGGACTTTATTGGTCCCCACAATCAGCCCCCTTCATCCCTGCTTCCAATGCTCAGATGATTACCAACCATCCGGCTCTCTCCTCCTCCATCCTTTCCATTAGTTTTATTCTGTTGACTCAGATCTCTGGCGTCTTATCGATACTGCTCACACTTGGGCTCTCATGCCTTGTCTTCTTCCTCTTCTTTCTGTGGTTTTCTTTTTCTTTTTCTTTTTTCGGCCACACCTGGGGCATATGGAAGTTCCCCGGCTAGGGGTTGGTTGCATCAGAGCTGCAGCTCCCAGCCTACACCACAGCCCCAGCAACGCCAGATCAGAGCCACATCTGTGATTGATGCCGCAGCTTGCAGCAATGCTGGATCCTTAACCCACGGAGCGAGGCCAGGGATGGAACCATCATCCTCACAGAGATAACGTTGGGTCCTTAACCCACTGAGCCACACTGGTAACTCCTTTCTGTGTGTTAAGTGCCCCTCACCCCCTTCATCCCCACAAAACCAGCTCTTAACTCTCCCTGTACCTCCTGTTAAAGTTGAAGAGGAAGAGGAAGTGACTGGATCACTGAATCCTCATTATCCTTTCTGAGCAATGCTCTTTAGTCTAAGACACTCCACAGGCCACTGTTCAACCTATAGATGGGCCAACAGGGTAGCCCAGGGACAGGACTCACCCCGGCTCCAATCGGATTTGCCAGAGGTGGTAATGACCTGCTCACGGCAGGGCAATGCTTATAAGAAAGTATCTAAGGCTTAATTGCCATGTGGTTGCGGTGAGTAGAACGGTTTTCTTTAAAGGGGAACACGGCTCTAACTGCCATTTTGAAGAATGATCTGCTTAGTGCAGTGGGTTTTGGGGGTGTGCAGACCTGGGTTTGGATTGTCATTCTACTTAGTATCTTGGGTAGGTTCCCTAATCTTTCTGAGTTCATTTCCTTATCTGTAAAAATGGTGAAGGAAATATGTCCTACACTGTAGTGATGTGTGGATTAGGGAGAATCTATATAAAATAATGAATAATTGATGGGTGCTTAGTTGTTCCATAAATAGCTCTTACTATGGCCATGCTGCATTGGTCAGTCTGATTCTGGATTTCCATGTCACCAACTTTGACACAATTTTGGTGTCAGGAGCCCATATCTATTTTTTTTCTTTTCTTTTTTAAGGCTGACCCTGTGGCATATGAAAGTTGGGGTCAAATTGAAGCTGCAGCTGCAGACTAATGTCACGGCCACAGCAACACCCCATCCACAGCCTGCAGCAATGAACCTGCATCCTCATGTATACTTGTCTGACTCTTAACATGCTGAGCCACAATGGGAACTCCAAGGAGCCCATGTCTTGATTGAAATCCCATAGTTCGTACAATGACAACATTGGTGGTAAAAAGGAGAATAAAGTAGATATAGAAAGAACATCATTAAGAAACATTCAGGAGGCACATGGGAGTTCCCGTCGTGGTTCAGTGGTTAATGAATCTGACTAGGAACCATGAGGTTGCAGGTTCGATCCCTGGCCTTGCTCAGTGGGTTAAGGATCTGGCGTTGCCGTGAGCTGTGGTGTAGGTCGCAGACGCAGCTCGGATCCCTCGTTGCTGTGGCTCTGGCGTAGGTCCGTGGCTACAGTTCCCATAGGACTCCTAGCCTGGGAAGCTCCATATGCCGCGAGAGCAGCCCAAGAAAAGGCAAAAAGAAAAAAGAAAGAAAGAAAGAAACATTTAGGAGATACAACTGCAAATATAAAATTTACTGAATCAAAAAAAAAAAAAACCTTTCAGGAGTTCCCTGGTAGCCTAGTAGGTTAAGGATCTGGTGTTGTCACTACCATGGCTTGAGTCACTGCTGTGGTGAGGTTTGATGCCCTGGCTTGCAGACTTCTGCATGCTGTGGGCACAGCCAAAAAAAAAAAAAGTGAAACATGCAGTATATTCTTGATTGTGTTGTAAGCGCTTATCTATGTCTAACTGGAAATATTAGGCAAGATTTAAGATATTTCCTCTTCAGCAATTCAGCAAGAATTACGTCAGCTGTTAAATTGGAAATGAAAAACCAGACAAGTTTTCTTGGCTTGTCTCCTTCCATAATTCTTTTAGGATATCTGCAATACCTTTGTTGTAAGACTTTGAGTAAAGACTTTACCAAACAATGCAGACAAGATAGAGATACACCATTATGATAAAAGCAGATTCACAGTCAGAAACCATAATGCCTGGTTATCAGTGTTTTGCAATTAACTGGCTTAAGGTTGTGACTGATGCAGCAGGAGCTATAATCAACCACAATCAGGGGCCATCTGGAGGAGAAGCAGATTAAAAACCAAGATATTCTTCCTAGATATGATCCTTGAGAAAGAAATATGGGTGATTGCCCCAGGCCCCTTGATCACTGCCCTTGGCTGATCTGTACCTAAATCCTCTCCCCGCCCCCTTCTCAATTTCAGGATTAAATCCAGGCTACCAGGCAGAGCTTCTAGCCAATTCTGAGCTTCTAGCCAGTTCTCTCTTGAGAAGAATTTCTGGATAAGCCGCATATGGCAGAGCCAAGCCTTCTGAATATCAATGCGATTTCCCACAAAAAGGAACCCTGTGTGGTCAGAGAGCTCATGTGGATCACTGATGAATGATTTGAATTACTCTGCACCCGTTTTGAGGCCCGGCGACCAGGGATTTCACGCAATGGGTCATCCTGAAGGAATCACCCAAGGAGGTCCTCAGTGCCCCCGTGGTGGCTTTCTGATTGTGACTTGAGATCTGAAGTGCTACAAGGCTCCAACTATCAGCATCTCATAGGCTTCATTCAGGCTTGTTGGGCTAGGATTAGGGTTAGGGCTTAGGGTTAGTGTTATCGTTAGGGTTAAATATATGGCGTCAGAAGAAATGATACCTCTGATGGTACAAGTAAGAGTAAATGCACATAGATATAGATAGCCATGTTAAATTTTAGAAAATGTGCTTACACTGGCAGAGATTTGTTTTGGCAGAAATTTTTTTCCTGTAGGGGATAAAGGCTTCCACTGCCAGACAAGCCTGGGAAGACGATTTTTAGCAGTAGTAAAGTTAGGCAGAAAAATGAGCAGCTGCAAGAATCTTTTTCTTTTCACTTTGCTGTGGAAGAGATAAATCACGCAGTGCTAGGCTTAGAGAAGGTGAATCCCAGCCTAAAAGACAATATCGAAAGTGCTATTGGAAATTCTCTTTTCCCCCTTAGATTTCTGATGGGCGGAGGGTCTTAGGAATGTCTTTCTGCAATCCTGCCCACTTTTATGCTGATGCAACATTGACGTAACATCAATTGATGCAACATCTATTTCTTGAGCAGTGCTATTGGGCATGGTTATAAGTGCTGGGAATTTTGTAGCAAACAAGGCAGAAATGTGCCTATGGAAGGAAATTTGGAAAATATCCATTTTTTCCCAATGCTGTTAGTGCTGTTAGATGTTGCATCAATTGATGTTACATCAAGTATGTAATGATATTTCACTGCGGCCTTAATTTTTATTTCCTTGACAGTGGGTGTGGGTGGGCGTTTTTCATATATTTACTGGTCATTTGGATTTCCTCTTTTCAGATTCTCTCTTTAGGAATTTGCCCCCACCCCCTTTTTTTTCCTCATCCTTTCTTATTTCCTGAGGGCTGAATGCTGACTCTGACATACAACAAGAGCCCATATATGTCTGGGTCCGTCTCTTACTATCTAAATCTCTTCTATATCTCTCGATTCCTGTACTAACACTTCTCTGTCTTGATTGATATAATTTAAAATATTTTCGGAGTTCCTGTCGTGGTGCAGTGGTTAACGAATCCGACTAGGAACCATGAGGTTGCAGGTTCGATCCCTGGCCTTGCTCAGTGGGTTAACGATCCGGCGTTGCCGTGAGCTGTGGTGTAGGTTGCAGACACGGCTCGGATCCTGAGTTGCTGTGGCTCTGGTGTAGGCTGGCGGCTACAGCTCCAATTCGACCCCTAGCCTGGGAACCTCCATATGCTGTGCGAGCGGCCCAAGAAAAAGCAAAAAAAAGGCAAAAAAAAAAATAATAAAATATTTTCATAGGAGTTCCCTGGTGGCCTAGCAGTTAAGGACTCGGCGTTGTCACTGCCGTGGCTCCAGTTACTGCTGTGGCTTGGGGCTCAGTCCCTGGTATGGGAATTTCCACATGTCGTGAGTGGCCAAAAAAAAAAAGTCTTAGTAGCTGTAGGGCAATCTACCATCTTTACGTTATTCTTTAAAATTTCCTTGAGTATTCTTCAATGCTAGTTTTCCAAAATAACATTTAGAATTAGCATTTTAAGACCATTAAAAAAAAACCGTTGTGATTTAGGCTATTATTTCATTGACTCTGTAAAATAATTCGTTGAACTATTATTTATCTATTAATGTTATAAGCCATCTTCATGGTGTTTCTCTTCATATAGTTACATCTTAAAAGTTTTTCTCGTTTTTTAAACAACTTGATAGAAATATAATTCAAATACTGTATAATTCCCCCTTTCAAAGTATATAATTCAGTAGTTGATATTTACAAAGCTGTGCAACCATCACTACCATCTAATTCTAGAACATTCTCACTGACCCCCAAAGAGATCCCTTACCCGTAAACATTCTCCCCAACCTCCCTCTTCCCGGCCAGCCTGCAGGCCCTGGCAACCACTGATTTCTGTGTTTATAGATATGCCTATTATGGACATTTCTTATAAATAACGTTTTATACTATGTCGTCTTTTGTGTCTGGCTTCTTTCACTCAGTATGTTTTCAAGATTCATCCATCTTGTATTGGAATTTCCTTTTTTTTTTTAATGGCCTAATGATTGTTCCTCATATGAATATACCAGTTTTATTTATCTACTCATCAGTTGATGGACAGTCAAGTTGCTTCTATTTTTTTATCATTATAAATAATGCTGCTATGAACACTGGTATACAAGTTGAAGTTTTCTTAGAAGCTCAGTTTTTTGTTTTTTGTTTTTTTTCAGCCACACCTGCAGCATAAGGAAGTTCCTGGGCTGAGCTGCAACTGCAACCAACCTACACCTCAGCTACAACAATGCTGGATCTTTCATCTGCTGCACCACAGCGAGATCTCCGAAGCACAGTTTTGTTTTTTTTTTTTTCACTTTTGACAAAGTACAATGTATTTATTTTTTTCTTTTGTCGCCTGTACTTTTAGGGTCATATCTAATACACCTAATGCAAGGTCATGATAATTTACTCTGACGTCTTCCTCTAACGTGTTATAGTTTTAGTTCTTATATTAAGGTCTATAGTGTGTTTTGACTTTTTTTTTTAAAATATATATATTGTGTGAGGTAGGGCTCTGACTTTTGAATATGGATAGTGTCCCAGCGCTATTTGTTGAAAAGGGTGTCCTTTCCTTATCGAATTGTTTTGACACCTTTGTTGAAAATCAGTTGACCATAAATGTAGAGGTTTATTTTTGGATTCTCAGTTCTATTCTGTTAGTCTGCATGGCCATCCTTACAGATGAGAGTATCACCAATCTTGAGTAGTAGTTTTGTAATAAATTTTGATATTGGGAAGTTTGAGTCCTCCAAGTTGGTTTTTCTTTTTCAAGATTGTTTGGTTATTCTGGTTCCCTTCCATTTCCTCATAGATTTGGGGATCAGTTTGTCAGTTTCTGGGGGAAAAAAAGGCAGCTAGGATTCTGATAGGGATTTCATCAAATCTATAGATCAGTTTGGGAAGTATTGCTATCTCAACAATATTGTCTTCCAGTTTACGAACACAGGACATTTTTCCATTTATTTAGGTTCCACTTAATTTTTTTCAACATTATTTTGTAGTTTTTAGTGTATAAGTCTTGCATTTTGTTCAATTTATTCTTAAGTAGTTTAGTATTTTATTCATTTTGACGCCTTTGAAAAAGGAAATGTCTTTTTTTTTTTTTGTCTTTTCTAGGGCTCCACCCATGTATGGAGGTTCCCAGACCAGGGGTCCAATCAGAGCTGTAGCCACCGGCCTAAGTCACAGCCATAGCAACACAGGATCCGAGCTGCGCCTGTGACCTACACCACAGCTCATGGCAACGCCAGATCCCCAACCCACTGAGCGAGGCCAGGGATTGAACCCGCAACCTCATGGTTCCTAGTCAGATTGTTTCCAGTGTGCCACGACGGGAACTCCCAAATGTCTTGATTTTTATATTTATATAGAAATACAATTGATTTTGGTATCTTGTATCCTGTAAACTTGAACTCATTTATTAGTTCTAATAGTATTTTTAAACATGTAATAGGATTTTATGTTATCCACCAATGGACAAGGTTTTACTTATTTTTCAGTCTGGATGCTTTTTATTCCTTTTTTTTTTTTTGGTCTAGTTGCTCTGGCTAGAACTCTGACACAGCATTGAGCAAAAGTTGCAATGATGGCAAATTTTATTGTTCCTGATTTCAGGGAGAAACCATTCATCTTTCACCATTAGGTATGATAGTCACGTTTTTGTTTTCGTTTTGTTGAATAGATGGTCTTTATTAAGTTTCTATTCCTGGCTTGTTGGATGTTTTTATATTAGGAAAGAATTTGGAGTTTTGTCAAATGATTTCTCTGCATCCATTGAGATGATTTTGTAGTTGTTTGTTTGTTTGTTTAGGGCTACACCCTCGGCATATGGAAGTTCCCAGGCAAGGAGCTAAATGGGACCTGCAGCTGCTGGCCTATGCCATGGCCACAGCAACATGGAATCCAAGCCCCATCTGTGACCTATATCACAGCTCATGGCAACACTGGATCCCTGACCCACTGATTGAGGCCAGGGATAGAACCCGCATCCTCATGGATACTAGTCAGATTTGTTTCTGCTGCACCCCAATGGGAACTTCTGATTTTTTAGTTTTTGAGCTTTATTCTATGAATATGGTTTATCACATCGATTGCTTTAAAAAAAAAAAAAAAACCTTAAATGCTCCTGTGATAAATCCCATTTGGCCCCATACATAAATCCCATAGTGTATGATCCTTTTACATATTGCTGCATTCAATTTGCTATCAGTTTGTTGGGAATTTTTGTGTTGTTCATGGGAATTGTAGTCTTCTTGTAATGTCATTGTCTCTGTTTGATGTTGGGTAAGCATCATAAGATGAATTGGGAAATCTTTGGTCCTCTCCTGTTTTATCAAAGAGTTTGTGGATTGGTGTTATCCCTTTAAATATTTTATGTTTCACTAATGAAGACCCCTAGGCCTGGGACTTTCTTTGTGCGGAGTTTTTTGATTAATTTAATCTCTTGTCTTGTTATGGGTTTATTCAACTTTTCTATTTCTTTTTGAGTCAGTTTTGATCTTTCCAGGAGTTTGTCTATTTTATCAATGTTATCTAATTTGCTAGTATACAATTGTTTATAGTATATCTTTATAATTCTTTCTATTTCTGTTCTGTTGGTAGTTATGTCCCTTCTTATTTTACTAATTTGTGTGTGTGTGTGTGTGTGTGTGTGTGTGTGTGTGTGTGTGTATGCATGTAATCTTGATTAATCTAGCTTCCGGTTAGTCAATTTTGTTGGTCTTTTCAAAGAACCAACCTTGGTTTTATTGATTTTTCTATTATTTTTAAAATTTCTGTTTTATTTATTTCTGCTCTTATCTTTTTTTTTTTTTTTTTCGGCTTTTTAGGGCCACACCTGTAGCATATGGAAGTTCCCAGGCTAGGAGTCCAATTGGAGCTACAGCTGCCAGCCTACACCACAGCCACAGCAACTTGGGATCTGAGCTGCATCTTCGAACGACACCACAGCTCATGGCAATGCCAGATCCTTAACCCACTGAGCAAGGCCAGGGATCAAACCCGCATCCTCATGGATACTAGTCGGATTCATTACTGCTGAGCCATGACTGGAACTCCTGCTTTTATCTTAATTATTTCTTTTCTTCTGCTTGCTTTGCATTTAGTTTACCCTTATTTTTCCAGTTTTATTTAAATGTGCAGAAATAAGAAAATAAGTTTAAAAAACCCACATTTATATTATGTTTTTATTTACCTATATAGTTACCTTTACCAATGCTCTCTGTATCTTTAAGTGGATTTGTGTTACTGTCTAATGTCCTTTCATTTCAGCCCTCAGGAGTTTCTCTTTTTATAGGACAGGTCTGTTAATGACAAAATCTCTCAGTTTTTGTTTATCTGAGAATGTATTAACTTCTCAAGGATAATTTTCCAGGATGTGGAATTTTTGGTTGGCATTCTTCTTTTGCTCTTGGAATATTGTACTCCACTGCCCAGCATCAAAGGTTTCTGATGAGAACTCACCTGTTAATCTTATTTAGGACCCTTTATATAAGATAAATAGCTTTTCTCTTGCTGCTTTCAAGCTTCTCTGTGTTTGCTTTTCAGTCACTAGACTATGGGGTGTATACATATGGATGTGTTTGAGTTTATCCTACTTGGAGTTTTCCAGACTTCATGGATGCTCAGTTTTATTTTTATTTGTTTATTTATTTTTGTCTTTTGTCTTTTTTAGACCTGAGATATATAGAGGTTCCCAGGCTAGGGGTCCAATCAGAGCTACAGCTGCCAGCCTATGCCACAGCCACAGCAACGCCAGATCCAAGCCGTGTCTGCAACCTACACCACAGCTCACGTCAATGCCAGATCCTTAACCCACTGAGCAAGGCCAGGGATTGAACCTGCAACCTCGTGGTTCCTAATAAGATTTGTTTCCACTGTGCCATGATGGGAATTCCTGATGTCCAGTTTTATATTTTCTGTCAAATTTGGTAAGTTTTTAGTTTTTATTTCTTCAAGTATTCTTTCTGTCCCTCTTTCTCTCTGGCATTCCCATAGTATGTTTATTGGCACATTTGATGGTGTCCCACAGGTTTGTGACATTCTGTTCACTTATCTAGGTGAATTTTACTAAGTGCTATTCAAAATTTTCCATAAAAGAGAAAACAGAATGACCCACAACTCCTTTTGCAGAGACTTCTTTATCTTTAATGCCAAAATGAGATTAAAAACAATACAAAACCACAACCAATCTCATCTTGGAATACGAGGCGTAAAAATCCTAAGTAAAATGTATTAAAAACATATCCTAAATAACTTTGCTCTATTGTACAAATGCAAACATGAGTTGAGATTTTAAAATCTGGAGTCCCCTGGTGGCTCAGTGGGTTAGGGATCCAGCATTGTCACTGCTATGGCACGGGTTAGATCCCTGGCCCAGGAATGAGCAAGGCCAAATTTTTTTTTTCCTTAAATCTATTAGTGTAATTTACATCAGCAGATGAAATGAGAAAAGCCATCTGAATTAGTCTGCAACGGCGACCATTACAGAATACCACAGACTGGGTGGCTTAAAGAACAAAAATTACTTTTCTCACAGTGCTAAGGCCAGAAATCCAAGATCAAGGTGTTCGCAGGTTTGGTGTCTCCTGAGACCCCCCTCTTTGGCTTGCAGATGCCCCTTTCTTGCTGCTTCTTAAAGGTCATATCTCAGTACATGTGTACCTGTTGTCTCTGTGTGTCCTAACTTCCTCTTCTTATGAAGATCACAGTCAGTGGAGTTCCTGTCGAGGCTCAGTGGTTAGCGAACCCAACTGGCATCCATGAGGACGCAGGTTCGATCTCTGGCCTTGCTCAGTGGGTTAAGGATCCGACTTTGCGGTGAGCTGTGGTGTAGTTCGCAGACGTGGCTTGGATCCCATGTTGCTATGGCTATGGCGTAGGCTGGAGGCTACAACTTGGATTGGACCCCTAGCCTGGGAACCTCCATATGCTGCAGGTGGGGCCCTAAAAAGACAAAAGACAAAAAACAAACAAACAAACAAACAAAAAAAACCAATACCAGTCAGAGTAGATTAGGACCCAACTTAATGGCTTCATTTAACTTACTCATCCTGGCCATCCTTTCTGGCAGCTCTTGTCAATGTCAGGCTCATCAGCTCAGCCCTGTCCTTGACAGCAGAGCTCTTGTATAACTTTTTCTCCCCTCTCTCTCTTTTTTTGGCCGCCCTGCAGCATGTGGAATTCCCAGGCCAGGGTGGGCAGGGATCAGATCCAAGCCACAGTTGTGTCCTATGTTGAAGGTGTGGCAACGCTGAATCCTTTAACCCACCGTGTGGGGTTGGGGATCGAACCTGCTCTCTGGTGCTGCAGCGGCACCATCGATCCCGTTGCACCACAGTAGAAACTCTTCTTGCATGGCTCTTATACATGAACAGAGCAAAAGAGGAAGGACCTCACTATCATTTTACCCTGGCTTATCTCACCTGGCATGCTTCTCCTCCTGCTTCCCACCCACCACCGCCCAACTCAAATCCCATCCCTTTGCGGTTACCCTGGATCACCACCCTCTCCTAAAGTCCTTGAAAATTTTCTGTCTGCATTATTTCTTTACTATTTATATATATGTCTCCTGATAGCTTGTCTTCTGTTGTTAATTTAGCTTGTTATAATTACAGGCTTTCTCTTTCCATTCAGTAGTAGGTTTTTTCAGAGTAGAGGCCAGATCCTTACTTTGTCCATAGTATGTGTTCATAGCTGTTATTCTATCTATACTATTTGAATATACACATATATACAGATATAATAGTCAGTTTGTGTACAATTGAACAATTGTATATACTATTTATATATTTTATAAATATGCATAAATTTATGTACAATGTATATGGATTTATATACAAATTGAGAAATGAACCAATGAGTGAATGACTGAATTATAAGAAGACTGGAGGTCCCACTGTGGCTCAGCAGTAACGAACCTGACTAGCATCCATGAGGATGCGGGTTTGATGCCTGGCCTCACTCATTGGTGTTGCTGTGGCTGTGGTGTAGGTTGGCAGCGACAGCTCTAGCCTGGGAACTTCCATAGGCTGCAGGTTCAGCCCTAAAAAAAAAAAAGAGAGAGAGAGAGAAACTGTCTACCCCCTAGCTTTGTGGTGCTTCTTTGTGATGACTTGATGCTAGAGGCAGGAGGAAATAGCAGAGATTCCCTCGAATCCCAGGCATATATAATTACAAACCTGGGGTAGAGGTTTCTGCTCTTACCATCCCACTAGAGTTTGCTTTACTGATGAAGTTGTCAAGTCCTGAACTCCAGCTCTTTCCCCAGGGTAAATGTTACTCCTGACACCAGAGTCCCCACAACCTCTGTGTGTTTACTCAGATCCCGTCTCCAAGTAGCTGGTGGTGAGGTGCTGATTAACAGCTCTTACCATACATGGCTACAGTGCTTAATCACTTCCACACGCCCCTGAACTCCATGTGACATTGTTTCAGCCGCTAATTTTCAAAATCCCCGAGACAAGATCTTTGCTCTTAAAACATGTGCATGGGAGCTGTTCCTTTCGGCTGTCCTCTTCCACAAAACGTACATGTGGTTTAATTCAACAGCAGGATGGAAGGCGAGACACATGCGTAATTTTTCTCCCACTCACCCTCCTTTGAGTCCTGTTTCTGCCAAAGCCCTTGGCTGGGATCCAGAAATGGCACATTCGATAATACCCACTGCGTTTGGGTAGTATTTCATAATTACATCATTGTTGGGAAAATTGTTGCCTTGAGAATAATTCCTATGCATACACAGAAAGTCTGAGTCCCCTGTGCCCCTCCACACACCCCTCCTGCGAGGGGGAGAGGGAGGCGAGAAGGTAGAAGAGAAGGAAAAAAAGGCAAAGAGGAAGGAGAGAGGAATTTGAAATTTGTCGATTTGGCTCGTGTAAGGGGACACATTAGAAAAGACTTGTAACATGGTGAGGGATGAATATTAACAGCTTTTAGGAACCCTGCCAAGTCTAGGCTTGGAACTGATTTTCTCCAGGAGGCAAACAGAAAGCCCACATCCAGGTGTCTAGAGGGTGGAAGGGTAGATGATGCACTAGACTGAAACCTGGGGGATGCCCCTTGTCCCACCCACCTCGAGTTCCTGGGTGAGTCCCACTGATGGCCAGTCAAACATGGTGCCCTCAGGCAGCCACTCTTCCCAGGCTCAGCATCTCACCTGGAAACTGGGTTTTGAGACAAAAGAGGATGTACAGGTGGGAAGTCCAATGGAAGTCCAATGGCAGGTTAAGCTGGGAGGTCTGGTGAAACGGTGGTTTCTTAGCTGTGGCCTCCAGAATCTATAAAGACCAAGACTCTCTCTGAAGCAGCTGCTCCTTGGGTTGGGTAGGAAACACAGGGGAGAGCGTTCAAGCAGCCTGCAGGTTCCACACCTTATTGTAAGAGGCCTCTCTACATGTTGGTCACTGATCCATTTGGAAGGGGCTTGCACAGAACTTCCCTCTAAGTGACTTTCATTCGAGACCTAAACTCTTGGTCTGAGGTGCCAAGGTCCTCAGCTCAATCCCCAGGAAGATGTCATCACCCCAAAAAAGAGACCTCTCCTTGGAGACGTCACCCAGACCAGTGCACCCAGGGGGCCCCTGCAGAGCCTGGAGACTAAGAAGGGACCACAGCCTGTGGTGTTTGAGGTCACGGGCAGATTACCCTTGAGCTCTGACTTGAATTGGTGACAGCAGCCTATGCACTCATCTCCCTGACAGTTCCAAACAATTCGGGCTAGATCACTAGCATGGTTCTAGCCCAGAGGAGCTTTCCATTCCAGTCCAAGATGCCATTTATTAAGAACAAAACAAGTACAAGTCACATTGAAAGACCTATACCCCAGAACCACTGTCTTCAGATGGCAATCTTCTGAGACAAAGCAAAGTCAAACCTCCAAACAAAATAAGGTACCACCTATGATGCAGCCTCTCCTGGTACCCTCAGAAGGTCTTTGCTCCATCCCAGCCCATAATACCCAATTCGATGGTAAACTCCAAGAGGACAGGACTCCTGGTGAGTTTTGCTCTTTATTGAATTCCTGACACTTTTACAGAAGCTGGAGTATAATAGCCACACCCGCAATTTTTTTTCTTTTTGTAGGGCCACACCCGAGGCATAGAGAAGTTCCCAGGCTAGGGGTCGAATCGGAGCTGTAGCCCCCAGCCTACACCACAGCCACAGCAACGCCAGATCTGAGCCACGTCTGTGACCTACACCACAGATCAGAGCAACGCCAGATCCTTAACCTACTGAGTAAGGCCAGGTATCAAACCCGCAACCTCATGGTTCCTAGTCGGATTCGTTAACCACTGAGCCACGATGGGAACTCCAGAGAATATTTCTTTAAAAAAAAAAAAAACCACTTTACTGGAGTATAGTTGACTTACAATGTTGTGTTAGTTTCGGGTATACAGCAAAGCCAATCGGTTATAGATACGCATGTATCCATCCCTTTTCGGATTCTTTTCCCATACAGGTTATTACAGAGTACTGAGTAGATTTCCTTGTGCTCTACAGGAGGTCCTTGCTACTTATCTGTTTTGTATATAGCAGTGTGTATTGTTAATCCCAACCTCCTACTTTATCCTAATTAATCCACACTTCCCCTTTGGTAACCATAAGTGTGGTTTCAAAATCTCTGAGTCTATTTCTGTTTTGTGAATAAGTTCGTTTGCATAATTTTAAAATTAGAGTCCTGGAGTTTCCATCGTGGCTCAGTGGTTAACGAATCTGACTAGGAACCGTGAGGTTCTGGGTTCGATCCCTGGCCTTGCTCCGTGGGTTAAGGATCCGGCATTGCTGTGAAATGTGGTGTAGGTCACAGACGTGGCTCGGATCCTGCGTTGCTGTGGCTCTGGCGTAGGCCGGTGGCTACAGCTCCAATTGGACCCCTAGCCTGGAAACCTCCGTATGCTGCGGGAGCAGCCCAAGAAATGGCAAAAAGACAAAAATAAATAAATAAATAAATAAATAAATAAATAAATAAATAAAATTAGAGTCCACATATGAGTGATCTCACAAGCTCTTTGTCTTTCTCTGTCTGACTTCCCTTAGTATGATCATTTCTAGGTCCATCTATATTGCTTCACGTGGCATTATTCATTCTTCTGTAAGGCTGAGTAATAGGGAATAGTTTTAAATGTTAATATGATTTACCTTCTCTGATCTTAGCTGTTTCCCATGATTCCCGGAGCAACAGGGTAATCCTTCTCAGTCACTTAGTCCCTACCAGTGGTGCATGAAAGAAAGGATTTTTTTTTTTTTTTTTAGGGCCACACCTTCGGCATATGGAAGTTCCCAGGCTAGGGGTTGAATCAGAGCTGCAGCTGCCAGCCACAGCCACAGCAATGCCAGATCCGAGCCACGTCTGCAACCTACACCACAGCTCGTGGCAACGCTGGATCCTTAACTCACTGAGTGGAGCCAGGGATCGAACCCGCATCCTCATGGATATTAGTCAGGTTCGTTTCCACTGCGCCACAGGGGGAATGCCAGTGATTTGTATTTGTTTTGTTTTTTAAAATTTTTTTCGTTATAGTCAATTTACAATGTTCTGTCAATTTCTGCTGTACAACAAAGTGACCCAGTCATATATATTCACATTTGTTTTAATCAAGTTTTACATCTAGGGAGGCCCTTGCAGATACAAATTTCGAGTTCTTTCCTCTCTGCAAGTCTTCTATTGGGCCAGAGCCATGGGCCAGGTGCTGTTGCCATCATTTTCTGAATTCTCATGGTGCATCATTTCTGTTCATGACTATCTTGGGTCTTCCTGCAGGAGAATGGAACCTGCCTATGCCACTTCAAGCCTGGAGCCTTCCTAATAAAATCCAGAACGTAGATTTTTTTTTTTTTTCCTTTTTAGGGCTGCACCTGAGGCATATGGAGGTTCCCTGGCTACGGGTCGAATCAGAGCTGTAGCCACCAGCTTACACCACAGCCACAGCAATGTCAGATCTGAGCCGTGTCTGCAACCTACAGCTCACAGCAATGCCGGATCCTTAACCCATTGTGTAAGGCAAGGGATCGAACCTGTGTCCTCATGGATACTAGTCAGATTGATTTCTGTTGAACCATAACAGGAACTCCACAGAAGGTAGATTTTGATGGATCAAATTTACAAAGCCTGAGGCTGGGGCTTTCAGCTTCTACCCAAAAGCAAACTCATGGGTAAGAAACATGCTTGTGGTCTGAGGTCCTCCCTCCTTTTAAGTCTTGATAAAATGCATGTCCCTGTGCATGCCCTCCCCACTCTGTCACCACCCTGACCCAGACAGGCTAAGAAGCCAACAGCTTGAGCAGGGAACAGACATTGGAGACCAAGTCACACGACTTTATCCTGAGGTGGGTATGGCGCCAAACGGGAACTGATTTACCAGAACTTGGGGGGCCCCATTGAGAGAGCAAATCCGCACCCCTTCCTTGACCTGGCTGGAATGCTTGCCACAGAGATTACAAAACTGGGAGCATTTAACTGGAGATATTAATAGCTTTTGTCATGTAAAGTATTTGTAACAAAGCCTTCGACTGAATTCCAAACGGAGAAGTTTTTCTCCCAGAGCCAAAGAAGACTTCGTTCTGGGGGTGACATCATGGAACTATTTTTAGAAGCCATGATGGTTCTGGCCAGGAGACCCATGTTCCTGTCCTTTCTCTGGGCCCCTGTGCCAACACCCCTCCCCACCAAGTCTTTTTCTTCCCCAGAGATGGGTGCACAGCTCAGATGTGATCAGGGAAGGACAAAGCCTCCAAGGGGTTCGTTCCCAGGTGGGTGGCTAACTCTGTCTGATGCCAGAGGGGTGGGGTCAAGGATCATTTTAAGACTCAACCCAAATGGACAAATTGTTTGAAACTTCTGGAAACCATGATTGGACTTTTAGAAAGCCTGAAGGCAGCCGTTTATCCTCTTCTGTCAACATGGAACAGGAGACATTTGTTTTTTTTAATCAGCAAAAGTTCCTGGGAGTTCCCCTTGTGGCTCAGCAGGTTAACAACCCAAAATAATCTCCATGAGGATGTGGATTCAACCCCTGGCCTCACTCAGTGGGTTAAGGATCCACAGTTCCTGGGAGCTGCAGGGTAGGCCAAAGATGAGGCTCAGATCCCAAGTTGCTGTGGTTGTGGTAGGCCTCAGCTGCAGCTCCAATTTGACCCCTAGCCTGGGAACTTCCATATGCTGCAGGTACGGGCCTAAAAAGAAAGAAAGGAAAAAAAAAAAAACCCTCCCGTAATTTCCCAGCTTCCCTCTGGAAGGACCTGCCTGCTACAGAAGCAAAGATCTGAGTGAAAGAAAACAAGTCCTCAAATCTTACAGAACTCCGGTTCCTTCTATTTATATCTATGTACCTCTTTGTACTTTTCACAGCAGTTTTATCTATTTTGTTTTGTTTTGTTTTGTTTTATTTATTTTTTGGCTGTGCCCCAGGCATGTGGAATTTCCTGGGTCAGGGATCAAACCCATGCCACAGCAGCAACCTGAGCTGCTACAGTGACAACCCCTGATCCTTAGCCCACTGTGCCACCAGGGAACTCGTATTCATCTTTCTTAATGTGACCCTCTGACTGCTCTAAGTGGGACTTGGGATTCAAATGGTAGGGGAGCTGAGGACCAGAAAAGGGAAATCATTTTCAAAGGTCATTTAATGAGAGAGCAACCCAGGTTTCTCAACTCCTATTTCAGAGTCTTTTCCGGTAAACTGAGGACATTAGCACAGCTGGGGGAGAGATTTCTAAGAGACTGTCCAGAGGGGAGAAATGTCCCTCCTTGGTCCCTCTTGACCCATTACGGAGACAGCTGAGCTGGGTCACATTCTTCCAGTGTGCTGGCTTGTGTTCCTGCCATCAGACTCTAGGGCTTGTTCCCAGAATGCTAAGCCTTCTTTCACTTCTCCTTTCCTCATGGGACTCCTGTGCTAAGGGTAAGCTTCACGGAGCCCTGGGCAATGCTCCCACATTCAGGGCTGACTGCAGTTGGTGCAGAGTGAAAGGCATCTTGTCCAGGGAAGCACAGCCCCAAAGCCGGGCAAAGGGTTTGGAGAGGAGCCTTGGCAGCCTTCAGTTCACCTGCTCCCTTGGTCTGTGCATCTGTGCAGTGAATAGAAAGAGAAGGAGTTCCCACTGTGACACAACGTGATTGGAGGCATCTGGGGAGCACTGGGATGCAGGTTCTATCCCAGGCCCTGGCACAGTAGGTTAAGGCTTCAGTGTTGCCACAGCTGCAGCTTAGGTTGCAACTGTAGCTGGAATATGATCCCTGTCCCGGGAACTCCATAAGCCATGGGGGTGGCAAAAAAAAAAGAAAATAGAGAGAGGAGATCAGAGCCTGGATGCAGGCTTCCTCCCCTTCCCCACCTCCTTTACTGGGAGTCGAGGGTGGTGGGAGAGGCGGTCCCCTGATACAGTGTTGGCCATATAGCCTGACTCAGGAATCCATTGCCTGTGATTTTCCATTTTCCGTGCTGTAGGGGACTTCTGAAGGAGTCAGCGGCATTTCCCATCTCCCCTTGGGGACAGTGGGGGGCACCCTGCTCTGGGGAGCTGGACCTCCCTTGCCCCAGGGGAGAAGCAAATGCTGGCTGGTGCAGCAGACGAACTGGTTGATCCCAGTGTGGGATTTCTCAGGTCCAAGGGGAGGGGAGACCCACCCCTAAGAAAGCCTCCCAGCGTGGAAAGGTGGAATTCTGCTGGCCCCTTGGGGATGGGGACCTGCCCTCTGCCTGCACCCAGTGGCAGGGGACATGGACCTTGGAGGGATGCGTGTGGAGAGGGAGGGGCCTGGAGCAGCAGAGCCCAGGTCTTGACTAGACCTCACAGGTCTGGATAAGAATGCTCCCACATTGTCCAGGGCAGCCAGGTAAAGTGGGTGCTGAGGATCAAACGTGGTAAAGGTGGGTGCTGAGGTGGGAGGCCCTTCCCCAATTCCGGGGGGGATGACGTGAACCCAGGGATTTTTTTCTGATCCAAAAGGAACAGAAGCAGACTCAGAAGGCTGAGCGAGATTGAAGCTCATTGAGGATAATTAAGAAATGGGTTGTCTTTTGAGCCCACGATGTGTGCAGTAAATTCACACTCTTTACAAGTCCAAGAGAGGCTTGTGCTCATCTTCCCGTCAGCCCAGAGTCCCTCCCAGCCCATCATCACAGGACACACATCTGCCTTCACGTGCCCTCCCCTAACACCACCCAGTCGGACTGTCCTTTTGGAAAGTGTCTTTTTTTTTTTTCCCCCAAAACATCCACATTTTTTTGGTTTGCATTTAAAACATTTTTTGTTTTCATTTTTTTATGGCTGCGCTTATGGCATATTGAAGTTCCCAGGCCAGGGACTGAATCTGAGCCTCAGCTGTGACTTATGCCACAACTAGAGCAACAGCAACACAGGATTCTTTAACCCACTGCCCTGGACCAGGGATCGAACCCAAACCTCTACAGTGACCGAAGCCATTGCAGTTGGATTCTTAACCCATTGTGCCACAGCAGGAACTCTAAAAGTATTTTAATACAATTTTTAATGGTTGCATTCCATGTACAGTTATTACAAAATATTGGCTAATCCCCCAGGTCATGCAATACATGCTTGACCCTGTCTTACACCCAATAATTTATACCTCTCTTTCCCACCCCTATGTTGCCCCTCACCCTCTCCCCACTAGTATCCACTAGTGTATTCTTTTTTTTTTTCTTTTTTTTTCTTTTTGCCTTTTCTAGGGCCGCTCCTGTGGCATATGGAGGTTCCCAGGCCAGGAGTCTAATCAAAGCTACAGCTGCCGGCCTACACCACAGCTCATAGCAACGCCAGATCCTTAACCCACTGAGCAAAGCCAGGGATTGAACCCGCAACCTCATGGTTCCTAGTCATATTCATTAACCACTGAGTCACGACGGGAACTCCATCCACTAGTTTATTCTTTATATCCGTGAGTCTGCTTCTTTTTTGCTATAGTCACTGGTTTGTTGTTTTTTTTTTTTCAGATTCCACATATAAGTGATATCATATTGTATTCTTTCTCTGTCTGATTTATTTCACTAAGCATAATGCCCTCCAGGTCCACCCATGTTGCTGCAAATGGCAAATTTTCATTCTTTTTTATGGCTGAGTATTATTCCTCTGTATATATGTATCACAACTTCTTTATCCATTCCTCTGTTGATATGGAAGCTTAGGTTGTTTCCACATCTTGGCAGTTGTAAATAGTGCAAAGCCACCGCCTTCTAAAAAGTCCTAATCTCATTTCACCAGCAAAATGTTTGTGGGGATGTGAGAAAGCTCACAGAGGGACTGGCTTCTATTTCTTGAGGTCTAGCCTGACTTTGGGGTATCTCGGAAGACCCAAGACATGGAGACTGTGTCCTGGGCTTCCTGAGTTTGAGATGTTCTAGAATAATGAGAAAATGCTAGGGTCCAGTTGGAATGGAGGATGTCACCTGTCCTTCCGACAAAAGGAGGGGGCCAGAGCGTCGTAAGACAGCCCCTCTGAAAATGCTGTGTGTACATGGCCTAGCTTGTCTCCAGGTCTTTCTCATCATACTTGAGTACTTCTGGGCAAATTTTCGGGCTCCTCTGCAACCGCGAACCTCAACTGATAGAGAGGGGTTCTCTGCTGCTGCTTTTTCTTAAGGAATAGGGGAGGCTATACTGTGACCTGGATTCTCAGAATTTAATACCACCTTAGAAGGAGCACGTGGTAAAAGAAGAGGTTAGTCTTTTTTGGGGAGGAGGGGCTTCACCCACAGCATATGGAAATTCCCAGGCTAGGGGTCGAATCAGGGCTGTAGCTGCTGGCCTACACCACAGCCACAACAATGCAGGATCTGAGCCGCATCTGCGACCTATACCACAGCTTAAGGCAACCCCTGAGTGGGGCCAGGGATCGAACCCACATCCTCATGGATACTAATTGGGTTCGTTACTGCTGAGCCCCAACGGAAACTCCCAGAAGAGGTGATTCTTTCCACAGAGATGAAGCTGCAAGAGATCCAAAGCCTTCCTTCTCCTGCGAAACCTGAAACTGATTCTGAGGATGCTCGCAAACCTAAAATAAGAATATTTCCAGTTCTGGGTTCTGATGTGAACGCTTTCCAATGCTTGTTCTTGTCCCGAGCAAAACTCACATGCATGTGAACTGAAGATGGTCACTTGCCATCTGCCTCTACACGGATGGAATCATGAGCCCCTGCAACTGTTGACCTTCAGTACCCCCTGAAAGGAGCTCAGGGTGGGGATCAGGAGTGAGGTGCCCTGTGCTCTGGGAAAACTGGCAGCACAGGTTTTCAGACAGTTAGATATTTTCAGGAGATTTGACGAGCCCAATGCTCGCCTCTCCTCGTCTCTAGAAAAGCACTAAAATTCTTTATGGTGACTTCAGCTCCTTGTGACTAGCAGTGACCTTCACGAGACTAGTGACGACCTTCTGAAAAATGTGTGCTTGGTTGCATGGTCCTCCCCTTCATCAAAATCACATATATAATCTCCTTCCCCCTGCCTCTTTGGAGCAGTTTCTCAGAGCTAGCTGAAATGCTGCCTCCTGGGCTATAGTCCTCATTAAAAAAAAAAAATCTTCTTTTTAGAGCTGCACCTGCTGTATATGGAAGTTCCCAGGCTAGGGGTCGAATCAGAGCCTCAGCTGCCGACCTACCCCGCAGCCCCAGCAAAGCCAGATCTAAGTCGCATCTGTGACCTACGCCACCGCTCACGGCAACGCCAGATTCTTAATCCGATGAGCGAGGCCAGGGATGGAACCCACCTCCTCATGGATACTGATCAAATTCTTAACCCACTGAACCACAAAGGGAACTCCCTATAGTCCTCATTTTACGCCCCCCAAAACTTAACTCTCTGTGTTTAGGTTGTGCATATTTTTTTTTAAGTCACACCAGGTAACTTCAGGCTCATGTTAACTGTCATCCTTTGGAGTCTCTGACACAAAGAAATGGAAGATGATCTTTCGACTCTCTGGCCTGCGTCATCTATATCTTCCTTTCTCACTCACCTGAAAAAGCATGAAGACTCTGGAGCCAGCTCTGCAACGATTGACCACATCGACTTCAATCGAGCCTCCCGGGGGGTGCTGGGTCTCCTCAGTCCCTGCTCCACCAAAATGGAGCTTTTCTGGGCTGCCCACATGGGCTCATGTTTCCTGGCCAGCTCCACGCCTCCCCTTGTACCTCCAGGGCTGGCTGTCTTCTTCACCCAGACCCTGGGAATTAATGTCTGGAGCGCTATACTCTCTCTCCTCCATCTGTTGACCAGAGCCTGGCTGGAGGAAGCTCATTCCTCTGCTGTGTACCCCACAGGGCACTCTGAGGACCCGTCAGCCCAAAGTCATCTCTTTCTAGGGCCCCCAGCCAGCTGGCTGCCCCTCTTTCCTTTGCTCATGGGATCCGCTGACCACAGCCCCCAGAGCGTGAGCTCCAGCCAAACTCTTTCGGAGTTTTCCCCTTGGCTCCTTCTCCTTCCTCTCTGAGCTTTGTTCTTTCTCTCTTCCGTGCAGGCAAGGTTCCTGTCCTGTGGACAAGGAGAGTCATCATGAGTGACCAGGAGCCTGGAATCAAGGAGAGGGAAGGCGGCTGAAGAGTCAAGGGAAACTTGCTGCAGAGATACTGTCAAGAGCATCAGCAGAGCAGGGCTGACCCTGTTTGTTGCCTGAGGCTAGATGATGCTAAATAGCACACGGGGCTCCTAGATTAGCAAAAGAAGCCCTGCAAAGATGGGAAATCTGTTTTTTGCCATAGTTGCTTGTGGTAAAGTATTAAATTGTTGACAAAAAAAGAAAAGAAAAGAAAAGACAAGGAGTTCCCATTGAGGCTCAGTGGTAATGAACCCGACTAGTATCCACTAGGATGCGGATTTGATCCCTGGCCTTGTTCAGTGGGTTAAGGATCTGGCTGAGCCGTGTTGTTGTGGCTGCAGCTCTGATTCGACCCCTAGCTTGGAAACTTCCATATGCTGCAAGTGTGGCCCTAAAAATCAAAAAAAAAAAACCATTTTTTTTTGAAATCTCCCTCTAGACTAAGTGAAAGTGAACAGGGAAGAGGGTATGGAAAGTCAAGCCCCTGTGAATTTGGACTTGACTTTTCTTTTGGCTTTTGATGGGGTGGGGGGTACGTGATATGAACTCTTTCTTCTTAATTCTTTTTTTTTTTTTTGCCATACCCACAGCATGCCGAAGTTCCTGGGCCAGGGATCGAACCCAAGCCACAGAAGGGGCTTGAGTCACAGTAGTGACAATGCCAGATCCTTAACCCACTGAGCCACCAGGGAACCTTGATTCTTTCTCCCAGGCTGAATACCGTGGTGCCAGAGCCTTGGGAGAAATAAAGAGGATGTTGGGCATGGCCTGATAAAGTCCTCTTTTATTAAGAAAGGAGATTACCCCAAGGGGGAAAAATCCGAAAATAACCTAAGGGTTTCTATGATGTGCAAAAAATCCAACTAATAACCAGGAATAATGGCAATGAAGAGAAGGAGAAAAGACATCAAGTGGGAGTTCCCGTTGTGGCTCAGTGGTAATGAAACTGACTAGTATCCATGAGGATGTAAGTTTAATCCCTTGCCTCTCTCAGTGGGTTAAGGATCTGGTGTTGCCACAAGCTGTGGTGTAGGTCACCGATGTGGCTCGGATCTGGCATTGCTGTGGCTGTGCATAGGCCAGCAGCTGTAGCTCTGATTTGATCCCCAGCCTGGAAACACCTATATGCCACAGGTGTTGGCCCTAAAAAGAAAAAAAAAAAAAAAAAAGAAGCGAAATAGGAGTTTACAAAGCTGATGGAGAGGCAGAGACAGAAGAGAGATTTTTCTGGAAGACCCAATTTAGGGACATGCCTGGAAGAGCACACATTAGGATAAGCCAAAGAAAGTACTGCTGTTTCGAAGGCAGTCATTTTGGAGAGGAAAAGAAATTTGCGCAGGATGAATTCATAAAAAATAACCAGGGGCACCATCTCCTGCCTTTGGAGGCCAAGGTCAAGTAGCTGAACCAGCCTCTCCCCCAAACACCTCCGGGGGCTGAGGGAGCAGGATGCTAAATCTTGTGTCCTAAATCCGCCCTTAAGTTTAGAAGGTTCCCATTTCCTCCCTCTTCAGCTCTGGCACATTCTTGTTCTGTTTTCTGGTTTGAAGGAGGCACCAGCTTGATAAACTACAGGAGACCTGCCTGGTTCTTACATCCAGTTTATAGCACTCTAAGGAATCCGTGCTGAAGGCTGTTAAATAGGCCATGTAATCCACTTGGAAACAACACGTCCTGGCTTCTGGGTGTCTGTGTGTCTGTGTGGGCCTTCCTTCTCAGGGTTCTGTGTTTGTTCTGGGGAAGAGATGAGGGGTACAATTTTGGGGCCTCACTCGTGTGAGTGACCAAAACGGTAACTTTCTCCCGGTCCAATCTGACAGGAGAGAAGGCCCTTCTGGCAGCCACAGCCGCTGGCAGGTTTCCTCAGGCTGTGGCTCCTCGCCTGGGGCTCAGGATCTGGCCCCCCAAAGCAGGACACCAAGCCCTGACTCTGACCCTGAGCCCTTTAATCTTCTTTTTTTCCTTTGTCTTTTTAGGGCCACACCTGCAGCATATGGAGGTTCCCAGGCTAGGGAGTGAATGGGAGCTGCAGCTGCCGGTCTACCACAGCCACAGCAACTCGGGATCCGAGCCATGTCCGTGACCTACACCACAGCTCACGGCAATGCTGGATCTTTAGCCCACTGAGCGAGGCCAGGGGTCAAACCTGCATCCTCATGGATACCAGTGGGGTTCATTATCCACTGAGCCACCAGGGAACTCCAGCCATGCTGCATTTTTTACATAGGGCCTACGACTGCTTTCACGCCATAGGGCAGAACTGAATAGTTCCAACAGAGACCATGCTGCCCACAAGCCCAAAACCTTTACTACCTCGTCCTTTACAGAAAGATTCGCCCAGTTCTGGCTAGATGAGTTCCAAGCCACCCCCCCCTCTGGTTTCTGGCTTATCCCTTAGATAAATTCGTATCTCATAGGCCTGCACAAAGGTGGAGAGTCTACGGACACTATCAGTCTCCATGACCCCCAGCTCTGCCTCGGATGCTATGGCCCAGGGGAGAGCCAGTGGGGTGGCTGGAAGTGGTACCCACCCAGCAGCCTCTCCTGATAGAGCTCCGTGGAGGAGGGATGGAGCTGGTGTGTCTAAGCAACCTGGGGTGTCTCCGGAGAGAAGAGAAACTGCTCATGAGCCCACCTTAGGGGTCCCCTCCCCTCTGCTGTTCTCAGCCCCCTCTTCCCACCCTGCTTGCCCTCAAACCCCTGTCTCTGCTGCTTTGGGGAAAACCCAGACGCAGACACGCTAGGCAATGGATACACACGTTGTTTTTATCAGCAGACATGTGCCTTGTGTTACTGACCATATCCTGCTACAAACAACGTTGTTGGAAATGTTAGCTAATTTGGAAAAATAAAAACTTGCCACTGAGAGAGTGGTGTATGATTCTGGGAGACGGGTCGGAATTCGGTGAACTTGGAGAACGTGCAGACCTCAGGTCCCTTATCTGTCAAGTTAGAGGATCCAATTGCACGATTCCCCTTATAGCTTAACGTTCTGGAATGCTACAGAATGGGATCCAAGGTTGTCTTGCTAATCTTGGGGCATTCAGTAAAAGCAGACATTTTCACACTCTTCACTGCCGAGGTGTTTTGTGACAGTGGCTTGGTTTGCGCCATTTCCTAATATGACAGTGGGGGCTGGGAAGGGAGTCCTTAGTGAGGAAAGACCCAAACTCAGAATTATCCACCTTCACCTCTTCTGAGGTGAACTGTCCTGTTCCTGTTATCACCCCTTCCCCTTTCTCTCCTGACCTCACCTCTCCATCCTCATAGCCAATTTAGAAAAACCTGGTGAGCAAATAGCTGAAGAATGAAGGCTTTAATCCCATGTTCTTAGGCTTCCAAGCATAGATTAGTGAAATCTGCTCAGAAAGATTTAAAAAACCTTCCTGATAACCTAGGGTGTGACTTTTTTTTTTTTTTTTTTGGCTGCTTCTGCAGCATGTGAAAGTTCCCGGGTCAGGGATCAAACCTGAGCCATAACAGTGGTCCTATAGCTGCAGTGACAATGCCGTATCCTTAACCCATGGAACCCCCAGAGACATCCCCTGGGACATGACTTCTATGTTTGCAAATTGTACCCTTTACCCCCAAGTTCAAGAGTTTGAAGGAAACTTCTCTCCTTAAAAATAATCGATATGGGAGTTCCCGTCGTGGCGCAGTGGTTAACGAATCCGACTAGGAACCATGAGGTTGCGGGTTCAGTCCCTGCGCTTGATCAGTGGGTTAATAATCCGGCTTTGCCGTGAGCTGTAGTGTAGGTTGCAGACACGGCTCGGATCCCGCGTTGCTGTGGCTCTGGCGTAGGCCGGTGGCTACAGCTCCGATTCAACCCCTAGCCTGGGAACCTCCATATGCCGCGGAGCGGCCCAAGAAATAGCAACAACAACAACAACAACAACAAATAATCGATATGGTGGTCATAAGAAATAATACATACCAGAGTCATAAAAATATCAAGCGCAAATGTTTATTAAGCACCTGCTGGGTACCAGGCCCTGTGCTAAGAAAACATAGTGAGAAGAGGGTGGACAGAGGGGACAGTCACAGAGTAAAGAGGCTCTCAAATAAACACAGTGTTGCAAATGTGACAAATATTGTGCTGAAAAAGTACAGGGAGGTGTGACAAGTGGTGGGGTCCTGACGTCCCTTGGGGTGGGTGGGAAGGGGCTCTGCTGAGGTCTGGAGGAGGTGGGCTCTTATTAGGTGTGTGAAAGCCTAAAGACAGAAAGGTGAGCAGAGGGGAGTTCCCGTCGTGGCACAGTGGTTAACGAATCCGACCAGGAACCATGAGGTTGCGGGTTTGATCCCTGGCCTTGCTCAGTGGGTTAAGGATCCGGCATTGCCATGAACTGTGGTGTCGGTCACAGATGCGGCTCGGATCCCAAGTTGCTGTGGCTCTGGCGTAGGCTGGTGGCTACAGCTCTGATTAGACCCCTAGCCTGGGAACCTCCATATGCCTCGGGTGTGGCTCTAGAAAAGGCAAAAAGACCAAAAAAAAAAAAAAATCGTTGCCGTGAGCTGTGGTGTAGATTGCAGACACGGCTCGGATCCCGAGTTGCTGTGGCTCTGGCATAGGCTGGTGGCCACAGCTCCGATTCAACCCCTAGCCTGGGAACCTCCCATATGCCGCAGGAGTGGCCCAAGAAATGGCAAAAAGACCAAAAAAAAAAGAAAGAAAGAAAAGTGAGCAGAGGAAGTCAGTGTCCAGAAGGCCTGGGTACGAGGATAGAGTATGGGGGACAGAGCTGAAGGCGGAGGAGCATGCATTCATTCCTTCCTTCCTTCACACACTCACTCATTCATCCATCCATCCATCCATTCAGCAAATGCACATCGAATTCCTCCTGCATCTGGGTGCTCCTCCACGCTCCGCAACCACAGTGATGAGTGAGGTGAAGTCCTTGACCTTGAGAGGCTTAAATCCTCCCCGAGAAGATAGATCAAGAGCAGGCAAATGAATCAATATGTAATTTAATTCTGGCAGGATAAGTGCCAGGAAGAAAAAAGAACACTGAGAACATGTTAGAGCAGCCAGGCGAGAGGCAGTGGGGAGACTTTTGGAGAGCATGCTTGGTTGGGGCCTTTTGGGTCCCATGAAGTTTCTGGACATGTCCCCAGAGCAGTGTTGGCCTTGAAATCTTCTTATTAAGCCAAGAAGAGCAGAGGGCAAGCTCATTCCTCGTTCTGGCCAACAGAAACCATTGGGGAAGAGCAGGATCATAAAACTTCCCAGTTCCAAAAATTGTACATGTTTATGTTCAGTCCTAGAAAAGCAGGACCTCAGTGAGAGAAAACACCCCCAGAAAGCAGGTTATGGATACGGATTTTAAAGACGCAAAGAAGGTCCCATTGTGGTGCCGTAGGATGGGCTGGGGTCTCTGAAGCACCAGGATACAGGTTCCATCTCCAGCCCCGCACAGTCCCGTTTCCGCTGCTGGATAGGTTGCAACGGCAGCTCATATCTGATCCCTGGCCTAGGAACTCCATATGCCCCTGGGTGGCCAAAATAGGAAAGAAAGAAAAATTTAAAAAAAAGAAGAAAGAGGGGGAGAGATGAATGTGAAGGCCCTGGCTTGGTGGGAGGAAGAGGGGCTTCAGCTGCTCTCCTGGGTGATAAATGGGGAAGGGAAATGGAGCTGGTGCTTTCCCTGCAGCCAGTCCCAGGGCTGTGATCTACACTACAGCTCATGCCAACACTGGATCCTTAACCCACCGGGCAAGGCCAGGGATCGAACACGCATCCTCATGGATCCTAGTTGGGTCCGTAACTCATGGAGCCCTAATGGGGAACTCCTCAAGAGGCCTTTTTGAGTTAGGCTCCTACTGAGTACGTGTTAAGTGGTGCCTCCTTGACCCCCTCCCCACTGACCCCACAACCTCAGCCCACAGGTATCCACAGTAAGCCTGGCATTTGGGAAGGAGTCCCCTGAGCCTTTCAAGGGAGCTTTGACCCCTGTGGCTCCTGGAGAGTACCTGGAGTCCAGTCCTAATGAAAATGTGTGTTTGTGAGTGTGTGTGTTGTGTGCGTGCACTCCCTGTGCACGTGTGTTCATCCATGTGACACTGTAGGGCATAGTGCCAGCACCAGAGGAGGGCAGACCCCAGCTGCCTTTCCCAGGAAGCTAACGGTGCAGAGGAAGTCATAGATGGTTATGATTCAGCGTTAAGTTTTTTTTTTTGTCTTTTTGCCATTTTCTTGGGCTGCTCCCGTGGCATATGGAGGTTCCCAGGCTAGGCATCAAATCGGAGCTATAGCCGCTGGCCTCTGCCAGAGCCACAGCAACTCGGGATCCGAGCCGCATCTGTGACCAACACCACAGCTCATGGCAACGTCGGATCCTTAACCCACTGAGCAAGGGCAGGGATCGAACCCGCAACCTCATGGTTCCTAGTCGGATTCATTAACCACTGAGCCACGAAGGGAACTCCGAGTTAAGTTGAAGATGCTGGAGATCACGCTGCACTCAATGTGGTGGGTGGGGGAGGTGGTCAGGGAACAGCTGACCAACTGACCTCTGACACAAAGACGGGTGTGTGTGTGGCGTGTGTGTTGAAAACAGAGAGAAAGAGAGGGAGAGAGAGATAGAGAGAAAGGGGGAGAGAGAGATTGAGAGAGAGAGACTGAGAAAGAGAGAGAGGGAGAGAGAAAAAGAAAGGGAGAGAGAGAAACGTGGTGGGGGGGAGAGAGAGAGAGAAAGAGAGGCTCCCAAATTTAGAATCTGTCTTGAGGAGCATGTGAACTCAAAATAAAGCTCAACTTATAGACGAGCCCTGTCTGCTCTAGGTATTTCCATGTGATTGCTGCTGGTATGCAATATATTAGGCTTATCATGTGGGTTGTTTGTTTGTTTGCTTGCTTTTTAGTGCCACACCTGCAGCATATGGAGGTTCCCAGGCTAAGGGTTGAATTGGGGCTACCGCTGCCGGCCTATACCACAGCTGCAGCAATGCCAGATCTGAGCTGAATCTGCGACCTACACCACAGCTCATGGCAATGCCAGATCCTTAACCCACTGAGCGAGGCCAGCGATCAAACCCGACACCAGATCCTTAACCCACTGAGCGAGGCCAGGGATCAAACCCGCAACCTCATGGTTACCAGTCGGGTTCATTTCCACTAAGCCACAATGGGAACTCCTCATGTGGTTTTTAAGTTAAAATGTTTGTGTGTTGGAGTTCCCTTCGTGGCTCAGTGGTTAACGAATCCGACTAGGAACCATGAGGTTGCGGGTTCGGCCCTGCCCTTGCTCAGTGGGTTAAGGATCTGGCGTTGCCGTGAGCTGTGCTGTAGGTCGCAGACTCGGCTCGGATCCTGAGTTGCTGTGGCTCTGGCGTAGGCGGGCAGCTATAGCTCCGATTCGACCCCTAGCCTGGGAACCTCCATGTGCAGAAGGAGCGGCCCAAGAAATGGCAAAAAGACAAAAAAAAAAAAGTTTGTGTGTTTTAAGTTGTTAGTAAATTGTTTAGTTGTGTTCCTTTGTTCTTCCTCTTTCTCATCATGAGAGGTTCCAGGGATTGTGTTGTTACAACCTGAAACAATAATAATAATGTAAATAGTACAAAGGGAGCCCAGACCCAAGGCCAGGGTTAATGAGACAGGTACCCATGCCAGATGATGAGTCTCTGGGCTGGCCTTGTGGCCTTAGCCCTGGTTGCACTGATTTGAAATCAAGGTTATTCAACATCACCCAAATTTGTGTGCCTTCAGGGGAGAAAGGTCAATTGGCAAAACTAAATGTACTGGATAAATCCTTTTTTCCTGATCAATTTGCTGAGTTTTTTTTCCTTTTTCTTTCTTTCTTCCTTCTCTCTATCCTTCCTCCCTTCCTCCCTCTCTCTCTTTCTTTCTTCCTTCCCTCCTTCCATCTTTCTTTCCATCTTTCTTCCTTTCTCCCTCCCTCCCTCTCTCCCTCCCTTCCTCTCTCCCTCCATCTCTCTCTCTCTTTCTTTCTTTCCTTCCTTCTTTCTTTCCTGCCATACCTGTGGCAGCTGGAAATTCCCAGGCCAGGGATCGAACCTGTACCACAGCAGCACCCTGAGCTGCTGCATTGACAATGCCTGATCCTTAACCCTCTGAGCTACAAGAGAACTCCTCAATTCACTGAGTTGGTCAGAGGGTCTTGTTAAATTAAAGCCTTGTGTTTTTAGGAGGAAAACCCTGCAGGACTTGAGAAAATGCAGCTTCCAGGGCAGAGGGTCTTTTGAGCACCTTCTTGTCCCTTCCACCTTTGTAGAGAATATATTTGACTCTCCTGCTCTAGTCTGGAAAAGGGAGTAGGTAAGACAGGTGGGGATGAAGAGAAAAGATGTGGGGCATCAGGAATGCCCTGCAAAGCCCAGTGTCCAGCCCAGCTCCTGGTGCTTTCCTGAGCCTCCTAGTCGCGGCCTTGGGGGGCTCTGCTAAGTGCCTGCTTACCTGCTCCCAGGCCCTCAGCTTAGAGAAGCTGTGTCCTCCTGTGCTGGACAATCGGCATGCATGAGCAGGTGGGGCAGGCCCAAGCCCCAGCCCTTGGGTCATAGCCCAAGATGGGAGATGGGAACATGGGCCCCTGCTCTGCTGCACACAGGCTGGGGATCCCTGATGTCCTCCCAGATGCTGCCGTCCTGGTGACCCATGGAACCGTGGTGCCACCTGCTGGTCAAGATAGGGAATGAACTGGAGACTAGGGGCGGGACGGACCTGGACCATCCCTTCACTCCAGCTCTGGGTGGGGCTGTGATTGGCCAGTTTGACCCCACAGACTCACAGCCGCTCCCCAAAAAAGGTGGCTCTAAATGTACCTGCCACAGAGCTGTCCAGGGCTGCAGGAAATACTTGGGGCCCCTGAGAATTGCGCTGGGTTCCCTAGTGTTGTTGGGCCAGGGAGTGTGTGTTGGGGGGTTTAATCAAAGAACAGGCTACCACCCTTGGCCTCTAGTGGTCTACATTCCACTGACGAGACAAGATCCACCCACAGAACAATGACATCCAGGGATTCCCATTGTGGCTTAGCGGGTTAAAAACCCGACTAGTATCCATGAGGATGCGGGTTCAATCCCTGGCTTCACTCAGTGGGTTAAGGATCTGGTGTTACTGTGAGCTGTGGCGTACGTCACAGATGTGGCTAGGATCCGGTTTTGCTATGGCTGTGGTGTAGGCTGGCAGCTGCAGCTCTGATTCAACCTCTGGCCTGGGAACTTCCATATGCTGCAGGTGTGCCCCCTCCCCCCCAAAAAGACAAAAATTATTTATTTATTTGGACACACCATGGCATACAGAAGTTCCCAGGCCAGATATCAAACCTGTGCCACAGCAGTGGCAATCCAGGATCCTTAATTGCTAGGCCACCAGGGAACTCCCTTGTGGACTTCTTAGGAATAAGCAGCTCAGAGCTGACTTTGACACAGAGGTCAGCCATGAAATGTTCTCTAGACCCTTGACCTTGGAGGGCGGGGGCTGAGTTGGGGCCCATAGCGCTTTGCGTGTAAAACGTTGGGTTGAAATTCCTATTGGTCGGTGGAATATGCTTCGTGAACCACATTTGAAATGCCAATCTAAAAACATTCTGGCACTTTCTTTGGGTTTAAAAATGTTTGGGGAAAAATTTGTTTTCTTCTGAATGAAGATTTTTGCTTTTGGATGCCTGCTTCTTTTTCTTTTTCTGTCTTTTTTTTTTTTTTTTGTCTTTTTGCCATTTCTTGGGCCGCTTCCTCGGCATATGGAGGTTCCCAGGCCAGGGGTCTTATCGGAGCTGTAGCCACAGCAACGCGGGATCCGAGCCATGTCTGCAACCTACACCACAGCTCACGACAATGCAGGATCGTTAACCCACTGAGCAAGGGCAGGGATCGAACCCGCAACCTCATGGTTCCTAGTCAGATTCGTTAACCACTGAGCCACGACGGGGCACTCCTTGGATGCCTGCTTCTTTGTTAAAATGCTAAAGTGATGTCATAGAACTGGCTGTCCCCCGGGGCAGTGGTGCCTGGCTCTGTGGTGTGTGTCATGCGGCTTTCAGAGGCGGGGGAGGGTTCAATCTCACCAGGGATTTCATGTTGAACTTCCTATCTACCTGCAAGGAGTGCCAAAACTGTCTAAGCACCTGGAAAGAGGAGCTGGGCTGACTAAGAGCTGGTGGATTTTTTGAGATGTTGGTATAGACCTGACTTCCTCCTGTTCTGGAACTGGCCTTATGGAACTTTCCTGGGGCATGGGCTACCTGGAATGGCACCCCTGGGTTCCAGTAGGATCTTTAACCAGGGCTCTCTCTCTGGCTCCTACGAGCAAGATGGAGCAATGAGGGCTGATCAGAGACAATGGGTTGACCCATTGATGGGCCGGCAGACCCAGAGAGTCCATGGCTATTATTGACCAAGGGCCTGACGGTGTTGTCCTCAGCACTGTCTTGTCCCACCATTTAATTAGTTATTTTGGAGTCACCATTGCTTCTCTTTTAGTCTCAACTTGATAAAGCAAATCTATCATTTTTTTTTTTTTGGCTGCACCCACAGCATGCAGAAGTTCCTGGGCCAAGGACTGAACTGGAGCCATAGCAGTAACCTGTGCCATAGCAGTGACAATGCAGGATCCTTAACCGACTCAGCCACCAGGGAAGCTTGCAAAGCTATCATTTTGATTTTTTTTTTCTTTCAGATAATTTTTCAAGGTTGGATGGGGAGCTTTAGGGAATAGAACAAGTTTACCTTCCCTGTGCCTTCTTCCTCCTCCTCTCCTTGCATCGGTGTTATGATAGATATAAACTTAATATGAAAACATACAACTCTTTAGTTCATTTTTGTTGTTGTTGTTGTGGCTTTTCAGGGCTGCACCTGCGGCATATGGAAGTTCCCAGGCTAGGGGTCGAATCAGAGCTTCAGGTGCCAGGCTACACCATAGCCACAGCAACACTGGATCCTTAACCACTGAGCGAGGACAGGGATTGAACCCAAGTCCTCATACATACTAGTTGGGTCTGTTACCACTGAGCCACGACAGGAACTGCTGATTTTTTTAAAACGCACAGATTTTGGAGTTCCCCTCGTGGTTCAGTGGCTAACGAATCCGACTAGGAACCATAAGGTTGCAGTTTCGATCCCTGGCCTTGCTCAGTGAGTTAAGGATCCTGCATTGCTGTGAGCTGTGGTGTAGGTCGCAGATGCGGCTCGGATCCCGAGTTGCTGTGGCTGTGGTTTAGGCCAGCGGCTACATATCTGATTAGACCCTTAGCCTGGAGACCTTTATATGCCGAGGGTGCAGCCCTAGAAAAGGCAAAAAGGTAAAAAGACAAAAAAAAAAAAGCACAGATTTAGGGAAATCATCTCAAAAGTTGACTTCTAGATGTTTGAAACATACCTCCTAGTTCATAATGGATAATGGTAAAAAAAGGCCCTTTGGGGATTATTTCTGTACCTGTGCTCATTAATCAAGAGAAAAATAAAACTCTTCAAAGCCAAAAAAAAAAAAAAGAAACACCCCCCCCAAAACCCACACGAACAAAAAGCTATCAGTGCAATTTACCATGTTGTAACTGTGCCGAAGAGAAACAGAACTGTCGCTTCCCAGTGACAATTGCTCCAATCCCAAAGGATGACTCTCAGAAAATCAGCGACTGGAATCACTTTTTTTTGGCCATGCCCATAGCATGTGAAAGTTTCTAGGCCAGGGATTGAATCTGCACCCCAGCAGTGACAATGCTGAATCCTTAACCACTGCCACCAGGAAACTCCTGAAATTATTCTTGCTTTTTTTTTTTTTTGTCTTTTTGCCATTTCTTGGGCCGCTTCCTCGGCATATGGAGGTTCCCAGGCTAGGGGTTTAATCGGAGCTGTAGCCACAGGCCTACGCCAGAGCCACAGCAACGTGGGATCCGAGCCATGTCTGCAACCTACACCACAGCTCACGGCAACGCTGGATCTTTAACCCACTGATCAAGCGCAGGGACTGAACCCGCAACCTCATGGTTCCTAGTCGGATTCGTTAACCACTGCACCACGACGGGAACTCCTATTCTTACTTTTAAAATGCTTATCAAAGCTTGGGTGTCTGAGGAGGTTCCAAGGCGGTGCAATGGAAGTGAACCCAACTAGTATCCATGAGTTTGCAGGTTTGATCCCTGGCCTTGCTCATTGGGTTAAATATCTGGCATTGTCACAAGCTGTGACATAGGTCACAGAGGCAGCTCGGATTCCAAGTTGCTGTGGCTGTGGTGTAGGCCCACAGCTACAGCCCCAATCTGACCTCTAGCCTGGGAACTTCCATATGCTGCAAGTATGGCCCTGAAAAGAGATTAAAAAAAAAATACAGATGGCAGAGTTCCCTGGTGGCTCAGCAGGTTAAGGATCTGGCATTGTCACTGCCTCTAGCAGGGGTTCGATCCTTGCCCGGGGAACTCGCCGCCCTTCCCCCCAAAAAGGGAAATAAATAAGTAAATACAGATGGCATCTTTCTTCTCAGGGATTTGCTCAAATGGTTTCCCCTGCCTGGAAACTCTGCCCCACACAGTTCTCAATTTAAACATCTCTCCCTTGTTCATGCAAAACACATATGACAATCTGCAACTGTATTTTTATTTTGTCTCTATTCCCTCTCTGTTTCACTTAAACTGGAAGCTCCACCAAGCAGGTGCCATGTCCCTGGGCTCACGGATGTCTTCTCAGGAGTGGACAGAATGCCTGACAGGTAATATGTGCTCAAGGAATTATAGAGAATTGAATGACAGCTCAATGATCTGCTGGCTTGTCTTCTGAACCCAAACCTTTAGTCTCAGGCTCAACATACACCATGTGTTGTCTGTTCTACATCATTGCCAGGAGTCAAGACATGGACCCTTTAGAACAGCGGATATTCGTTCACAACAAGAAAGAACATTTAGGAGTTCCCACTGTGGCTCAGCAGCTTAAGAACCCACCTAGTATCTGTGAGGATCTAAGATCGATCCGGTGTTGCTGTGGGCTGCAGTATAGGTCACAGATGTGGCTCGGATCCCGTGTTGCTGTGGCTGTGGTATAGACCAGCCGCTGCAGCTCTGATTCGAACCCTAGCCTGGGAACCTCCATATGCCGCAGGTGTGGACCTAAAAAGAAAAAAAGAACATTTTAAACAGAACCCTCCTCAGGAGTTCCTGTTGTGGTGTAGCAGAAACAAATCCAACTAGTATCTATGAGGGTATGGGTTTGGCCTCGCTCAGTGGGTGAAGGCTCCGGCATTGCCATGAGCTGTGGTGTAGGTTGAAGACATGGCTCGGATCTGGATCATGGTTCCTAGCCTGGGAACCTCCATATATATGCCACGGGTGCAGCCCTAAAAAGCATAACAAACAAACAAACAAACAATCAGAACCTTTCAAAAGGAACCCTTCAGCAATGCACCAGATTTCCTCATAAGGAATGTTCTCTGATGGCAGACCTACATCTGTATGCATGAAGAGAAATTTCCATATGTAGATGAGGGTAGCCCTGAAGCTGCAGCTTTCTCCCGGGGGTTCAAACAGAGGCTGAGTGTCCATCATTAGGAAAGTTCTAGGAGAGACTCTGGCCTTGGGTGGGCAGTTGGACTGGGCTATTTCTGTGATGGCTTCCGATTTGATTCTAACCATCTATGAGCTGCCCACAGTCCTGCCTCATCAGAATTGTACTCCCGAAGACTATAAGGTTTAGCAGGAAAGGTTACCATGAAAAGAGAAAAAGAGACACTAACCCTAGATCACTTGGATGGAGGTAGGACAGGTCGGCTCAGCTGTATTAGTTTTCCATTGCTGCTATAACAAACAATGAGAAGCGTAGGGGCCTGATGTATTGTCCTGAGGTTCCATGGTCCAGAGTCACACTGGGCTCAAATCAAGGTATCCCAGGGCTGCATCCTTTCCTGAAGTTTCCAGGGGAGAATCCATTGCCTTTCAGGCTACTGGTGGCCACCCCACCGTACTTAGCCAGTACTTACACAAGTACTTATACAAGTACTTAGCCAGTACTTACACAAGTACTTATACAAGTACTTAGCCAGTACTTATACAAGTACTTATACAAGTACTTAGCCAGTACTTATACAAGTCCTATGTTGAAGGACTTGTGTAATAATAACACAGGGCCACCAGGATGATCCTGATCCTCTCCCCATCCCAGGATCTTTGACCTTATTCACATCGGCAGAGTCTCTTTCGCCATGTAAGGGAACAGAGTCACGGGTTCCAGGAATGAGGGTGCAGACATCTGGGGGGTGGGGGGCACTGTGATTCTGTCTGTTGCATTTACCAAGCCTGACCTTGCCATGGTTTGGGATTTCTGGGACCTCCACAGGGGATGTTAAATCTTCGTTTTCTAAAACGAAATGCATTGGAACTTTTAAAGAAAGCTCTAGTTTTTAAATCCCTGTGTATCTTTCAAAATCCAGTTTTACGCTCTGCACCCATCAGAACGACCAAGGTTTTTTTTCAAAAGTATGATTACCAGGAGTTCCCATTGTAGCTCAGTGGGTTAAGAACCTGATGAGTATCCATGAGGATGTGGGTTCGATCCCTGGCGTCACTCAGTGGGTTAAGGATCCGGCTTTGCCACAAGCTGCATCATAGTTTGCAGATGTGGCTCGGATTTGGCTTTGCTGTGGCTGTGGTTTACATCTGCGATTCGATCCATAGCCTGGAACTTCCATATGCCACGAGTGCAGCATCAAAAAAATAAAAGTCGAAAGTATTATTACCTGTAGAAATGATTTACATTCATGACATCATCCAGGGCAGGCCTGGTTGAAACCAGTCCTGGCCTGGGAGGTTCAGACTTGCCTTTGTGTGAGTGCCAAGGGATGAGCTGGTCGGGAGAGTCTGAGTCAAGGTAATTCATTAATTAGGTAATTAATGAAACTGAACTTCAGCTGGAGAGCATCTAGTTAATTAAACTCCTCCGTTTGTGGCCTGCTACCGTAAGTGGTCTTGCAGGGCTCCTCTGTTACTTTGAAGTTTTATTAATTGACTCCTCTCATTTCTCATTCCTCATCCCGCTCCCCCGCCCCTCTCCCCATCGGCACCTAGGCTGATGTGTCTGATACACAGGCTTGGACGTGTCTCTGTGTGTATTCTCAGAAGCACACCCCCGAGAAAGGGCTTTCCAATTTGCCGTGCCATATGCTTTCCTTGATGTCATGAGGGACTGGGTGTCAGATCCGGTCTCAGGATGCCTGTCCCAGATCCTGGGTACCAGCGTGCAAGAGCATTCTCTGACTCCCCTCCCCCTCTGAGGAGGGTAAGCTGCTGTCTTCTTTTAATTTGCCTTTCTTTGCTTCCTAGGGAAATTGAGCATCTTGTGTGCTTGTTCATCCACAGATTTGAAGTCTCATCAGCTGTAAGGAGAAAATTCAATACTCAGGCCAATCATTTGCCCCTTCTTTTTTTTTTTTTCATTTTTAAAAATTCCATTGAAGTCTAGTTGTCTTACAAAGCTGCGTTAATTTCTGCTGTACTGAAAAATGATTCAGTTATACATATCCATTCTTTTTTCATATTCTTTTCGCATATAGGTTGTGTCTTCTTATATCTCAAGGAAATGTAGCTTCCAGGGACCTTGCTTCAAAACCTTTTGGCAAATGTGGGGATATCTTCTTCTTCTTTTCATTTTTTTTTAGGGCTGCTCCTGTGGCATGTGGAAGTTCTCAGGCTAGGGTTCGAACTGGAGCTGCAGCTGCCAGCCTGCACCACAGCCACAGCAATGCCAGATCTGAGCTACACCTGTGACCTACACCACAGCTTGTGGCAACGCTGGATCCTTAACCCACTGAGCAAGGCCAGGGATAAAACCCTTATCCTCACACACATTATGGCAGGTCTTAACCTGCTGCTCCATAATGGGAACTCCAGGATTATCTTCTGAATCACAGTCTTGGTAAATGTGACTTCTCCTTTCACACTCTTCAAGTTCAGGGCTAGTTTTCTTCTTTCACTAAGTAAACCCCTGTTTTTAATTTCTTGGGACATTGTGGCCTATGGTAGAGTTTTGATGAAAATATTCCATTGGTTAGATTTTGTAATGCTGCCATTTTATTTTTTTTCCCCACCAAGGACCTCCTTAACTGCTCCCAGGCACATATAACTACATTCACTGCACCGAGAGCAGAGATACTATGCTGTTCCTCCCTTTCCTACCACCTGTTCCTCCCTTTATCATGTCCTCCTCCTGCTTCCCTTTCTGCCTCTCTCACCAGGTTGATGGATCGCAGCCCTGGATGCATATTAAGTCCAATTGGAGAGATCTTTCAAGCTTCAGTTACTTAGCACTCCCCCCCCCCACCCCCCACTAAAGACAAGGTCTCCATTGTCTGCAGTGGGGCCAAGCACGGGTGCTACCTAAATGGGTTGACTACCAAGGAGAAATGGGACTATTCCTCTACAACAGATGTAAGGAAGAGTATGTCTGGAATATAAGAGATCCATTAGGCCATCTCTTGGTATTGCTGTGCCCTGAAATTAAAGGTCAGTGGAAAAACTACAACTATCCCATCCAGACAGGACTGGTCATGACTCAGAGGCTTGAGGAATGAAGGCTGGGTTCACTCCTTCAGGTAAACAACCTCTCCTAACTGCAGTGGTTGCTGAGGGCAAAAGGAATACAGAATGAACAGTGAAAGAAGGTTGGTTAGTTATAAATACCAGTCACGACCACATGGCAGAGATGGGGACTGTAATTGCCATGAGTATTGTCTCCTTATTTTGCTATGAATATATTTGTGTGTGCCCATGGACGTATGCAGATATCTTTGTTTTCTTCCTCTCTTATCCCGCTGATTATGTAACATAAGGTGTATTAAATTTGTATCATAGTATTTAAGTATTAATTTTTTTTTGTCTTTTTTTTTTGCTATTTCTTGGGCCGCTCCCACGGCATATGGAGGTTCCCAGGCTAGGGGTCCAATCGGAGCTGCAGCCACCGGCCTACGCCAGAGCCACAGCAACGTGGGATCTGAGCCGTGTCTGCAACCTACACCACAGCTCACGGCAACGCTGGATCGTTAACCCACTGAGCAAGGGCAGGGACTGAACCCGCAACCTCATGGTTCCTAGTCGGATTCGTTAACCACTGCGCCACGACGGGAACTCCTAAGTATTAATTTTTTTAATTAATTACTATTATTTTTTTTTGCCTGCACCAGCAGCATATGGAAGTTCCCAGGCCAGGGATTGAATCTGAGCTGCAACTATGACCTATGCCACAGCTATGGCAACACCAGATCCTTAACCCACTGTATTGGGCCAGGGATCAAATCTGTGCCTCCACAGCGACCCTAGCCACTGCAGAGGCCACACCAGATCCTTAACCAGCTGTGACACAGCAGGAAATCCTAAATATTGTTAATTTTATAGTATGTGAATATCATGTTACTATCATGTTAATTTTATAGCATGTGAATATCATGTGGTTATCATGTTTATTTTATATCATGTTACAGGATATCAAGGAGAAGCATAAATATCACTGGAGGACTTTGTATGCTCTTCTGGGGAAGAGGTTAGCATGCTTGTGGTTGCCTAAAGGGCAGTTGTAGTGTGCTAAGCACATAGCAAGTATAACATGGTTATTGTCTTCCTGCGGAAATTAAGCCTGGTTTAAGGAGATGGGCACAGGTGCCAAGCTGACAAGGGGTGGACTGCGATGGTTAATTTTCCGCATCAGTCAGCTGGACCATGGTGCCCAGGTATATGGTCAACCATTATTCTGGATGATTCTGTGAGGGTGTTTTTGGATGAGGTTAGCATTTAAATTGGTAGCTCTTGAGTAAAGCAGACTGCCCTCTGCTTTATTCAATTGGCTAAATGGGGGGTGGGCCTCACTCAATTGGCTAAAGGCCTGTGTGGAACAAGACTGGTCCCCTGTAAGCCAGAAGGAACCATTGGACTTGAACTGCAACAAGGGCTCGTCCCTGGGTCTCCAGGCCCAGGAGACAGTTGGAATTGAATTTAGTTATAAGTCTGAAAGTAGAGAGAGGCTTGGGGGATGTCCCCAAGAATCAGCCGAGTCTTGCCAGGCCCCTGCCTCAGGGGAGGCCACTGTGGCTGCCTCAGGCACAGGGTTAATCTCCCCTAAGTCCCTCATGAGCCAGCTCTGTAGTTTTTTCCCCCACTATCCTCACTGCCAATAGTAGGTGCTCAATAAATGTTGATTTGAAGAAAGAGCAAGGGAAGAAAAAGCTTACTCAAAAAAGTGAAGTTAGGAGTTCCTGTCATGGCTCAGTGGTAACAAACCTAACGAGGATACATGAGGATGGGGTTTTGATCCCTGGCCTCACTTAGTGGATTAAAGATCCGGTGTTGCTATGAGCTGTGTTGTAGGTCACAGGTATGGCTTGGACCCCACATTGCTGTGGCTGTGGTGTAGGCCAGCAGCTGCAGCTCTGATTCGACCCCTAGCCTGGGAAGCTCCATAGGCTGCAGGTGCAGTTCTAAAAAGACATTAAAAAAAAAAAAGTGAAGTAAGAGTTCCCTGGTGGCTCAATGATTAAGGATCTGGCCATTCCCACTGCTCTGGTGCAGGTTTGATCCCTGGTCCGGGAACTTCCACATGCCACTGGTGCAGCCAAAAAGTGAAGTACTGGAAATTTCCCAGCCACTCACTGTCCTTTAGTCCCAGGGCAGTCAGTTCAGTGCTAGGGAGGGTGGCAATCAGCTCCTGCTGTTAGAATCTAGAGACCATCACCCTTCCAGACTCCTATCCATGTGGGCGATGCTTGGGTGGGGAGGGCTCCATTCAGCTTGCAAATGCCACCCAGCTGGGCCCAGCAAGGAAGCCAGTGCCCCCAGTTGGGCCAGCAACAAAGGCCTTCATTGTTTAGATCTCAGGAGGAAGGTTTTCCTTTTCTTACACTGATCCCTGCACAGCAAAAGCCCTAAAGACCATGCTCTCTGCATGAGCTTTGAAAGCCTGAAGTATTGTGTAGCCCCCCTTCCCAGAGAGGAGAATGAAGAGCAGGAACTGGGGTGATGAGTCACTCGCTGGCAGTGATCCAGGGCTGAGAGACAGAGCAGCGCCCTCCACCTTTATCTTCCTCTGATTTTGATTCTGGAGCCTCTAAGAAGGGGCCCAGCAGGATGTTGGGGGAGGGGCAGGTGGAGGAGAGGAGTGGGCCTAGGCCACCATCACTTTTCTGAAGCTCTTTTAGGGACACAGGTCCAGCTTTCACATGTGGATAGATCACAAGGGACTTCGTTTCTGCTGGGCTCCCTAGCCTCCATGGACCAAGGCCAGTAGGAAGGTTAGGAAGCTCTGGTACCACTGGAATGATGGGCTCGGCTCCTGAGAGGCACTCTTGGGTGCCCTGGAGCAGGAGGAGATCTTAGAACAATGTATGGAATGATGGGGTGGAACCTAGAGAGGATGGTGAGCTAGGGTGGCACGCTTGCCCCAGGTCCGATAGTGCAGGACAGGGGAAGGGTTGCCGCCTTCTTCCCCATCCTTGGGGAAGATCATGCCACAGCCCCTTTCTGCCCAGTCAGCCTCAGACACCCCTCCTGCCCCTAAGTGTTGTGATCTGTGCCCTTTGGGCATCATAGCACCCACCTGTCCAACCCAGAGGTGACAAAGGGAGCCACACCCCTGCCTTCACAGAGTAATCAGGGCAGTCGAGGTGTGGTCTTATGTTCTTGGCTGCGTCCTTCTCCACAAAGGGACCCTACTCCCCCCAGATCACTCGCAACCCCCCACTCAATTTCCTCCTCCTATGGGACTTTGGAATAGAAGACCCTCTTCTTGGTGGCTGGTGCAATTTCCTTCCTCTAAAGCCCCTACCAGCCAGCAGGTGGTTCAGGCAGGTGAACCATCTTTCCTGAAGGGCAGATGAGAGTGGGGACTAGAAGGAAGTATGCTCAAGGGCACACAGAATGACCTTTTCTGTCTGGAACTAACTTACCTGTCAGGCTCTTCCCAAGGCAGTTCCCTCATGATGTCGTCCTTGTCCTTCCCTGGGCTAGTGCGTGCTCTCCTATCAGAAACGTCACCAAGTGGAAGGGAGGTGGGAGCAATAGTGGCCAAAAAATTACTGCTTTGTGATGGTCACTCAGATCTGTCAAGGGGCAAATGAATTCTTAACCAAGGGCTCTTGGACTCCACTCAATTGGAGGCTGCCTGGGTGGTAGCCAGTACTATTTGATACTGATGATTCAGCATCTGTGGTTCCAAATGTTGGAGCATGACCTTGAAGGTCTGTGACATCTGTCATTTTGCAGAGACACTGATCGGAATCACCTCTGGAAGTCTGGGTGGCAGACACAAGGTTGATCACCATCATGCCCGGCTTCTGCCTCCAATGCGTCTGGGTGCAATCC